>NC_135234.1:519412051-519725551 GCF_051348905.1 Ranitomeya variabilis
CCATCTAAAAATAGCTGATTTTTATATTTTGGTAGTGGATGAAACCCTCCCTATTTCACCCGAATCCCACAGTCTGTTCCTAATGCTAACTACTATACAAGACAGTGGAAAATTGCCGAGATCTGCAGCATGTACTTGCAATGATGAGAACACTCGGGTGCCTGCCTTTCACTCTCCCTCCTCTTAAATCTCTCTGTACAAAATCCCCACCTAACAAACAAATAATCTTCATAATCTTCAGCTCTTCAAAGAGCTTCTTGGAATGAATATCAGCTCTTATCACTTTCCCTATGCTCCTTTCGCTCTCCCTACGCTGTTTCCGGCTGCAATGTGCGCAAGATGGCCCCGACAGCCTTTACATATCCCCTATGATGCTGTAAGGCCAGCCAATAACAGTAATGCCACACCAAAGATGGCGCCAGCATTACTCTGATTGCCAAGCCAGCCCAGCATGGTCATTAGCTGCAAATAAAGCACCAAACATGCTGAGTGGGTCACTCGAATATACCGAAGGGAATACCTAGTTACTCGCCGAGTGGCGAATAATCCGAATACCATACTATTCGTGCGAGTAACGAATAGTGTCAAATGTATTCGCTCATCACTAGTGGTGAATAGTACTGCAACTCACACCCATTTAAGTGACACAAGAAAAAACTCATGTTGAGTAAGAGAATTAAACATAATTAATAGTGCCAATCAAAAGTCATTTCTCATGGCTTCTTTGAAACAAGATTTTTAAAAGTTTCAGATACTGTAGTGGGCCAAGTCATAGATGTGCGTAATTACTGGCTGCTGCTCAGCTCTGTTAAAGCATTTGTAAGATACCCTAAACTAAACGACTTTAAATCATTTCAGTAAGATTGAATATCATATCTATTGAATTTATAGCACTTAGCTTAATATGTGTTATTTTTTTTCAAATTCGTTGTGGTATAATAACTATCCCACAACCCCAAACTGTTATTCAACACTTGTAACTCTCTCCCATGCCTACCACTACCCCATCTGACCTCTCTCTTCTCTGCAGAAGACTGTGCAACTGATTTCAAAAACAAGATTGGCCAAATCAGACAAGTATTTACTAATCAACTAGAACAACTCCTCCATGTATCAGAACCTTGCCGTTCCCCCATAACCTTCCTCCACACCATCGTTGAAAGACAGCTTACTCACCTTCTCTCCAAATCACACATGACCACTTGTGCATTTGACCCCATTTCATCCCCCCTCTTCCCCAACCTCACCACCACACTTATCTCAGCTCTAACTCAACTTTCTACCTATTAACCTCTGGTGTCTTCCCTCCTGCTTTCAAACATGCCACAATCACACCCATTCTGAAAAGCAATCCCTTCACTCAAGCTCTACATCCAGCTATCGTCCCATATCACAGTTATCTTTTGCCTCCAAACTCCTAGAACAACATATCCACAATGAACTTTACACCCATCTCTCATCTAACAGTCTTCTACATCCTACAATTTGATTTTTGGCCTCCACCACTCCACTGACACTGCCTTAACCAAAATTACTAATTACTTACCACCAAAGCTAACAGACAATTCTTTATACTTCTCCTTCTAGACCTGTCCTCTGCCTTTGACAACTCCTCCCTCCTACCAAAGATCATCTCTTCCATTGGTGTCACAAATCTGACCCTCTCCTGGATATCCTCATACCTTTCTAACAGCACATTTAGCATCTCCCATCCCCATACTATCTCCTCATCCTATCCTCTCTTTATTGAAGTCCCTCAAGGTTCTGTCTTGGGATCCCTACTTTACTCCATCTATACCTTTGTCCTGGGACAACTCATAAAGTCCCATTGCATCCAGTACCATCTATACACTGAAGCCACTCAGATCTACCTCTCTGGCCAAGATGTCACCTCTCTGCTGTCCAGAATCCCAGAGTGTCTATCAGCCATATCTTCCTTCTTTTCATCACACTTCCTAAAGCTCAATATGGACAAATCCAAATTTATCATCTTTCCTTCATTCCACTTAATTCCCCTACCTGATCTATCATTCTAAATAACATCATGCTTACTACTGTACCAGAAGTCAGCTGCCTCGAAGTAACCATCGACTCCACACATCCACACCCTTACGATATCCTGCTTCCTCCTAATCAAAAATATTTTCAGCATCTATCTCTTCCTCAACCCTGAATCTACTAAAATGTTAGTGCATGCCCTCATCATCTACACCTTGACTACTACAATATTTTCCTGTGTGGTCTTCCTGCTAACAGTCTCGTACCTTTCTGGTCCATCCTTAACTCTGCTGCCCCAACTAATCCACCTTAACCACAAGCCTCTGCTTCTCCTCTTTGCAAATCCCTTCACTGGTTCACAATTTCCCAGTGTAAAACATCAAATATTGACGTACAAAGCCATCCACAATCTGTCTGGCTGTATATCTCTGAACTAATCTCCCGATATCTTCCCACATGTAATTTACCGTCCTCCCAAGACTTCCTTCTCTCCTCTAAACTCACATACATTCCTCACCAAATCACCTCCAAGATTTCTCCCAAATATCCCGAATCCTCTGGAATTCTGTGCCCCAACTTGTTTGATTATTCACCATATTTGGAACTTTCAGTCACAGCTTGAAAACCCATCACTACAAGAAAGCTTACATCCTGCAATGACACTGCTGCCACCTTACCACCACAGGAGCTGCCAGCAACTCCTAATCTACTGTCTTCTTTTAGGCCATGTGCACACGTTCAGGATTTTTAGCGTTTTTTTCGCGTTTTTTCGCTATAAAAACGTGATAAAAACGCGAAAAAACCGCATACATATGCCTCCCATTATTTTCAGTGTATTCCGCATTTTTTGTGCAAATGTAGCCTTTTTTTCCGCGAAAAAATCGCATCGCGGAAAAAAAAGCAACATGTTCATTAAAATGCGGAATTGCAGGGGATTCCGCACACCTGGGAGTCCATTGATCTGCTTACTTCCCGCACGGGGCTGTGCACACCATGCGGGAAGTAAGCAGATTATGTGCGGTTGGTACCCAGGGTGGAGGAGAGGAGACTCTCCTCCACGGACTGGGCACCATATAATTGGTCAAAAAATAAGAATTAAAATAAAAAATAGTGATATACTCACCCTCGATGTCTTCCCGCCTCTCAGCTGCATGCTGTCGCTTCGGTTCCTGTAGCTGGTGTGCGGTGAAGGACCTGCCGATGACGTCACGGTCCTGTGATTGGTCGAGACCGGTCATGTGACCGCTCACGTGACCGCGACGTCATGGAAGGTCCTGCGCGCACACACCATCTATACGGAACGGACGCCGCTGAGGAGATCAGCTGTCTGCGGGTGAGTATAAGCATTTTTTTTATTTTTTTTATTATTTTTAAACATTCTATCTTTTACTATAGATGCTGCAAAAGCAGCATCTATAGTAAAAAGTTGGTCACACTTGTCAAACGCTATGTTTGACAAGTGTGACCAACCTGTCAGTCTGTTTTCCAAGCGATGCTACAGATCGCTTGGAAAACTTTAGCATTCTGCAAGCTAATTACGCTTGCAGAATGCTAAAAAAAAACGCGAAAAAACGGAAAAAAAACGCAAAAAAAAAAATGCGGATTTCTTGCAGAAAATTTCCGGTTTTCTTCAGGAAATTTCTGCAAGAAATCCGGACGTGTGCACATACCCTTACAAAAGCCTACTGTAAGCCCAAAAGGGCAGGGCCCTTTCCCATCTGTACCAGTTTGTCATTGTTAGTTTGTTCACTGTAATTTATAATCGCATTTTGCATGTAACCCCTTTTTACATGTACAGAACTATGGAATCAATGGTGATCTAAAAATAAATAATAGTAATAATAACTAGAGATGAAGAAAAAATATATGCAAATTTAATTTGTGTTGAGTTTTAGAAATTTTGCTGGACCTGTGAATTCAATTTTTTTTATTCGATTTATGCCAATTGCCAAAAAAGATCACTGCCAGTTTACACACAGCAGAAGATTAAGTCAGCCAAAGATGGCTCACATGACCGCAGACACAGTAATGTTGGTTCTATGTTTCTAATGGACCCAATCATTTTATGAGGGCATTTTTGTGTTTCTAGAGAGAGAGGACGTCAGAGGGCCCAGCTCTGCAATAAAAATACTACAGAGAGTGCTACAGAGAGTGCAGAACTGAAGAGTTTAGTAGTTTGTGAACAACATTGATTCATTTTAACCCCTTAATGACAGTTAATACACATTAAAATGGCAGTCGCTAAGCAGCCTTATTCCCGCATCGCCGTTTTAAACGGCGATCAGGAAAAATGTTATAGTGCCCCAAAGAGTCTGAAAATCTCTGGGGACTCGAGAAGGGCTGGACTTTCTGGTCCCCAATCACATGATCGCCGTTCTACCATGAATAACAGCGATTACATTAAAGAAAAAGTGTGCTCTCAATTAAAATAATTTATCTTTTCTGACATGTTATACATGTCAGAGGAGAGAAAAATGATGTGGTACCTCTGCCATCCCCAGGGCCCTCGTTCTCCATTCCCTGACCAATCACCTTCTCTTCATGAAAAAAATGTAGGGCGCATTCGCAGTGCGCCCGCCGAGATTTGCCAGCTGGCACCTGGCAGCAGCGTTTTTTTTTTATTTTTTCCTTTTGATCACCATGATAGACCCTATCATAATGGTCAAAAGTCCAAAATTTGTATGTAATCCCCTCGTGTCATCCTCTTGGATAAATTTTTTTATTTTTGAATCTGTATTTTTTTCATTCTTTGCCATTAGGGTTAGAGTTAGAGTTGGGCTTAGGGTTAGACTTATAGGGTCAGGACTGGGCTTAGGGGAAGGTTTGGGCTTAGTGTCAGGGTTGGGTTTATAGGGTTAGGGTTAGGCTTAGAGTTAGGGTTGGGCTTATAGGGTTAGGTTTAGGCTTATGCTATGGTAGGGCTTATGCTTATGGTTGGGGTTGAGCTTAGGGTTGGGGTTGAGCTTAGGGTTGGAATTGGGCTTAAGGTTGGGTTTAGGGTTGCAGTTGGGGTTAAGGTTTTTTAAAAGTAAAAAAAAATGACAATATGATGACTGGTGTCGAGCACAAGTGGTAGCTACTTGATTTTACATTGGCATGCTCAATTATACACCATGTATTGTGGGTGCTCAAGAGATATGCTTGAGTCTCCTCCCCGCATGTTTTGCCGCTGTTAGGCAGCATAAAATAACATGTGAGGATTGCCTGTCATACACCAGATGCAAACTCAAGTAGCAAACACTTGCTACTTATCATAATGAAGACAGCCTAATATTAGCAAAATCTCTGTAGTACCTTTGGGTTAAAAATCCTGACTATAAACCTGGTTAAAATCCTCAAGAGGTGTAGTTTCAAAAATGGGGGTTTCTGCTGTTTGGCGGCCTTAAAACACTGCAAAAATGACATGTCGTCCGCATTCTACTTCAGCCAATTTGTGTTCCAAGATTCAAATATTGCTACTTCCATTCCGAGCCCTGTAGTTTGTCCAAAAAGAACTCTTTGATGATATGTGGGGAATAACTATGCTAATAAAGTGGGTAACAAACTGTGGGGTCCACCTTTTCTGTTATCTCTTTCGAAAGTTAGAAATATGGGGTTAAAAAAAGTTTTTGTAAAAAAAATGAACTTTTTCAATTTGATGTCCTAATGTTATCAAATTCTGTGTCGTACCTGTGGGTTCAAAATGCTCACTAATTCCCTAGATAAAATAATTGAGGGAAGTAGTTTCCAAAATGGGGTCAGTTGTGCGGTGTTTCCGCTGTAGGGGCCCCGCAAATGCGACATGTTGCTCCCTCTCTCTTTCAGCCACATTTGTGTTCCAAACTTGAAATATTGCTCTTTCTGCTCCATGCCCTTTTTCACTACATGTGGGGTATTGCTGGCTTGCAAGAAAATGAGTAACAAACTATGAGGTCCACATTTTTGGGTTACCTCTTGCAAAAGTGAGAAATTTGAAACATTTGCAAATTTTAGAGATAAAATTACATTTTTGTCATTCTACTTCGTATTAATCCCTGAATAGCAACTGACGGGTTGAAAAATTTCAAAACAACAAGTACTTGAAGGGTGCAGTTTCTAAAATGGTATCACTTTTAAGGAGTTTCCAATATATATGCCCCTCAAAGACCACTCTCCCAGTGGGTCATGGCAGCGGCAAACTATAAAAGTAAAATCTGCATTACAGTAAAATATGGCGCGCCTTCCCCTATGAGTTTTGCACTGTGCCTCAAAAGTAGTTCACAGTTACATGTAGGGTATTGGCATACTCAGGAAAAATTGCACAACAAACTTAGAGGTCAAATTTTTCCTATTATAAAAATTAAAAGTTTGGGGCTAAAACAACATTTTAGGGGTGAAAATGTAATTATTATTTCTTCTCCGCTTAATGGTATAAATTTCTGTGAGGCACATTTGGAGTCAACATGCTCACTGCACCCCTAGATTAATTCATTGAAAGGTTTAGTTTGTAAAATTACATGACTTATGGGGGTTTCTGCAGTTCTGACACCTCAGGGGCTCTGCCAATGTGACACGGTACCCTCAAACCAATCCAGCAAAATCTGAAGTCCAATATAGCGCTTCTTCCCTGCTGAGCTTTGCACCCTGCCTCAAAAGTAGTTTTCAACCACATATGGTATATCTGTGCACTCAGGAGAAATTGCACAACAAATTGTATGGTCCAATTTGTTCTGTTACACTTGTGAAAATGCAAAATTTGGGGCAAAACTAACATTATTGCAGGAAAAATTTTTTTTTTTCATTTTCACAGTTCAACATTATAAACTTCTGTGAAGCACCTGTGGGTTCAAGGTGCTCACACATATAAATACATTCCTTAAGGGGTCTAGTTTCCAAAATGTCATCAATTCTGGAGGTTTACACTGTTTAGGCACATCAGGGGCTCTCCAAATGCGACATGGCATCTGCTAATCATTCCAGCAAATTTTTAGTTGAAAAAGTCAAATGGAGGTCCATTAAGCATTTACTGGACCTTTTTAAATGCTTAGGAAGCCTTAGCAAGTGTTTTTTGTTAATTATTCAAATTTACTGGGATAATCACTTTTGGGTTTTCATTGGCTGTAAGCCATAATCATCAACATTAACAGAACTAAACACTTGAAATAGATCACTCTGTTTGTAATGACTCTATATAATATATGTTTCGCTTTTTGTATTGAAGAACTGAAATAAATTAACTTTTCGATGATATTCTAATTTTGTGAGAAGCACCTGTAATACCGATACATTTTTGAACAATTTTTTAGAGGGTTAGATACCACTGAAATGTACCCAAGAACATGAGGAGGAGTGGGAGCTTCAACAAAGCATCCTAGACCAGCTGAGGCTGCAAAATATCACTGGACGCGTTTCTGGCACAATGAAAGCTCACTTAGTCATAGGATATAATACAGAATAAAGGGGAAAACATATATAAAGGTTACACTAACCAAGCAGCATGTAGGATTAATTAATTAGTTAAATGAAAATTCAACAGAATTGCCAGCTGCCTCCACTTTTGTGATTTGGGACTTTTTCTAAACCAAAAGGCACAGACTTTGAAATATTGCCTTTATGAACTGTGACAAAGTGTTTGCATTAGGGTTGAGCGACCTTTACTTTTATAGGATCGGGTCAGGTTTCACGAAACCCGACTTTTTCAAAAGTCGGGTCGAGTGAAATCGGCCGATCCTATAAAAAAGTCGGGGTTGGGGTCGGCCGAAACTCGAAACCCAATGCAGTGCATTGGGTTTCCAATGGTTCCCAGGGTCTGAAGGAGCGGAAACTCTCCTTCAGGCCCTGGGATCCATATTTAAGTGTAA
The DNA here is from genome assembly GCF_051348905.1 of Ranitomeya variabilis. Classification (NCBI taxonomy): domain Eukaryota; kingdom Metazoa; phylum Chordata; class Amphibia; order Anura; family Dendrobatidae; genus Ranitomeya; species Ranitomeya variabilis. Next base: position 519,419,869 of record NC_135234.1, read on the forward strand.
AATAAAGAATTAAAATAAAAAATATCGCTATACTTACCATCTGATGCGCCCTGGTACTAACCGGGAACCTTCCTTCCTTAGAATCAGCCTTCCAGGACCTTGCGGTGACGTCGCGGTGACGTCGCGGCTTGTGATTGGTTGCGCGGCCGCCCATGTGACCGCTCGCGCGACCAATCACAAGCCGCGACGTCACCGTGATGTCACCGAAGGTCCTGGAAGGGTTGATTCTTAGGAAGGAAGGCTGCCGAAAAGAAGCAGGGCGTGTCCGAGGGTGAGTATATACCTAATAGGAATATACTCACCCTCGGCTTCGTTCCGGCAGCCTTCCTTCCTAAGAATCAGCCCTTCCAGGACCTTCGGTGACGTCACGGTGACGTCGCGGCTTGTGATTGGTCGCACGAGCGGTCACATGGGCGGCCGCGCGACCAATCACAAGCCGCGACGTCACCGCGACATCACCGCGAGGTCCTGGAAGGCTGATTCTAAGGAAGGAAGGTTCCCGGTTAGTACCAGGGCGCATCAGATGGTAAGTATAGCGATATTTTTTATTTTAATTCTTTATTTTACACTTAAATCTGAATTCCGATACCAATTCCCGATATCTTAAACATATCGGGAATCGGTATCGGAATTCCGATTCCAGATTCAGAAGATCGCCGACTTCATGGCCGACCCCACACAGGGGTCGGGTCGGGTTTCATGAAACCTGACTTTGCCAAAAGTCGGCGACTTCTGAAAATTGCCGACCCGTTTCGCTCAACCCTAGTTTGCATGCACCTGAATACACACTGTTTTTATTATTCATGTTACCATTATGCTCAGCAATCCTCTTCTTAATCTTTCTAGTTGTGCATGGGATATAATTCAGTTTGCATGCAACACAATTGATGCATAAACCACATATTTGGAGTTACAGTTCATAATGAAGTTAATATTGTAATTAATGTTGGAAGGAATGATAAATGACAGTGTCTTGTCCAATGCATAAGGACACATATAACATCTCGATTCTGCACATTTAACCCTTTCGCCCCTGTTAAATATGCTTATTTTGCACATTTATTTAATCAGGACTCTTTACCAGATGCATTACTCTTAAAGAAAAAATGTCACGATACTTTCACAAAAAATGTAGTGGTTTATTGGATTGTCTACAGAAAAACCACATTCAAGGAGGAGGACAAGGAGCACATAGTAAGAGTACATCTGAGCAAAAAATCGTTATTTTTGTATAAATATTAAAACATGGACAGCAGTGTAAAATGCACGTGTAACACGAAAAAATCACATAAAGGGGGACACCAACCCTCCCTGCACCAACTAAATACTCAAATGAAATATATGTTAGGAGCCGAGAGAAGCAGCTCTAAATACATGATGTAAGTACAATGGCAAGCTGAATGGTAACTGTTGCACACGGTAGGTAGAAATAAATGCCAGCAATCATGCCATGCCAAATCGATAAATAGCTGATACTGCGGCAACAACGATAGAAGACATAAGGGCTTACCGGTGTAAGAAGGAGGTGGAAGGAGGGGGTCCCGCCGGTGGAAAGGTGGGGACCTCCTGCAATTGGCAATTTTCCATGTGGGCATCTTTCCATGTGGGCAATTTTCCGTGTGGGCAATATTCCGTGTGGGCAATTTTCCGTGTGAGCAATTTTCTGTGTGGGCAATTTTCCTGTGGGCATTTTTCATGTGGGCAATTTTCCTGTGGCCAATTTTCCTGTGGGCATTTTTCAGGGAACCGAATTGTGAAAATTGGCCTGGTTATTAATGTGCAAACCACCCTTGGGGGTAAAGGGGTTAATATAGTGTATGTAAATTGGTTTCAACTGTATCTACCAAACCAATGAATGGAATGCAAGAAGGGATTATTGTCGAAAAAAATACACATCTCCTCCCTCCATGACATGTATAAAATTGCAAGGGATAGGGAAAACTTTGAGCCCATCAGGGCACCAAGTATTTGAAATTTTTTTTTTAACCCCTTAGTGACGGAGCCAAATTTTTGAAATCTGACCAATGTCACTTTATGTGGTATTAACTCTGGAACGCTTCAACAAATCCTAGTGATGAGTGAGTTTTTTCATGACACATAATACTTTATGAATATGGTAAATTTAGGCCGATATATTTTGTGTTTATTTATAAAACATATCAGAAATTTGAGAAAAATGTTAAAAAATTAGCAATTCTCAAACTTTGAATGATTATTCCTTTAAGGCTGGAGTCACACTACAGCGAGAAATGGCCGAGTCTTGCAGGTTAAAACCAAGCTCTGGCGCCGGCACTCCGGAGCGGAGCGTGCGGCTCCATGTATTGCTATGCGGCCGCACGCTCCGCTCCGGAGTGCCGGCGCCAGAGCTTGGTTTTAACCTGCGTGACTCGGCCGTATCTCGCTGTGTGTGATCCCGGCCTAATCCAGATAGTCATACCACAGCAAAACATTAATAAATAACATTTCCCACATGTCTGCTTTAAATCAGCACCATTTGTAAAATGTTATTTTATTTTGTTAGCATTTGTGGGAGGTTTGAAAATGTAGCAGTAATTTTTCATTTTTTCAAGGAAATTTACAACATTTATTTTTTATGGTTCCTATCCATGTTGAATTGACTTTAGGGGTCCTATATATTGGAAAACCCCCAAAAGTTATACCATTTTAAAAACAGCACCCCTTAACATATTGAAAACTGCTGTCAGGTAGTTTATTAACCCTTCAGGTGATTTTCAGAAATTAATGTAAAGTGGCATGACAGAAATTAAAATGTGTATTTTTACCACCTAAATTCCACTAACATCTGAACGGGTTACAACAGCCATCAGACTCTAAGGCCGCTATTTGGTCATGAATAGCCATGGCAAACAACAGGATCACACAATCATGATCTGAGGACACAGATTGGGATAAAGAGGAAGCCCTCACACTCTGTTAACCGTTTATATGATGTAGTCACTATTGACACTCAGCATCTAAGGGGTTAAACAGATTTGGACGGTGCAAACACCGATTGTGGCTGATGCAGCAAGTTGTCAGCTATAGTGTACAGCCGGCAGCTGCTGGATTGTCACCGGTATGGGGACGCTATTCTCTTATATCTCAGGTCAGTTAAAAGGCCTATTGGTGGTCATTAAGGGGTTAACACAGATTTTTTTTACCACTTTTTTGGAGTGATAGATATCACAGTAATGTACCCCAGGTCACGGAATATTGCATAGGTGGGTAATTTAACCAAGAAAAATGTTTAAATGCTTTTTTAGAGTGACAGACACAGCTGTGTGAAAAAGTGTTTGCGCCCTTCCTCATTTCCTATTTTTTGTATATTTGTCACACTTAAATGTTTCAGATCACCAAACAAATTTAAATATTAGACAAAGATAACCCAAGTAAACACAAAAAGCAGTTTTTAAATGAAGGTCTTTATTAATAAGGGACATTTTTCAGACCATGTCATGTGGATTTTAATCTTTATTCTATCTGCTATGAACAAAAAAAATAAAGAAGTAACACATTTTTATGAGATTTTGTGGATGAGCCATTTTCCACCAATCCTCAAAAAATGTACTGTGATTGATCCTTGTTATAGTATAGCTGGGTGGGAGAGTTGTCCTGCTTGCATTTGAATTACAGAATTTCTTTTTCCCAATTGCTCATGCACTGGAAAATACAAAAGCCAACACAGTAATTTTCAAAGAAAAAAAATCTGAACTAAGTCAGAGAAGGTGTGCTTGCCACAAGCGAGCAACTGTACTGAGTTTTTGCATTTCTTCTGGCCTTCTTTTTGTTGAGGGGAATAATTGTATTTCAACAGAATAATAGAAAATTAACCAAAAACCAGACATTTATCTGTAGTAATAAACTTGGCACTCGGTATGTGAACAAAATAGAGCTTCCTTTTATTTGTGCATCCAGACAAAAATGGTTATGAACGCTTTTGGTCCATCACAGGACCTTCATCAGAACATTCTTTAACATGAACTATAGAGTATATACAAAATAAAGAAAATTTAGAACACAGGTAATGTCACATGATGCATAGTAGAGGAGTTACAAATTGTCATATAACATCGGTGATGATCTGTTTCAAACGACTGAAGAGGTGAACAACTAAACAAAGGAAATGCTATCCAATGGTGCTCCATAAGCTGTAGGTAGTTCCAGTGGAGGTTCAATCCATGCTCTATTAGTCATTAAGGGAAACAATTACTGTGATACCAACATCAGAATGTACACGTGTCGGTGTACTGGTGGTAAAATATTGAGGTACAGTAAAGGATACATCGTTTCTCGTTTTTTAGAGAATTTGAGATAATATGAAAAAAGCTTCCAGGGTGTTTGATAGAAGCGTGAGTCTATACAGCAGTTTACTGTGACTGTGAGGTGAATACCTAAAAAATATGACTTAGCGTAAATAGTAGTGCATACAAGTGTCCATTATGCTGTATAGGAGGAGAAATCAATGTGAGACTTATAATAAGACCTATGGTGATAGCGCTGACATAAATGTTGACAATTAGAACGGTGCCCTAATGCATGGCTGGAGCCCATGGGGGATATTATGGCAGTAATATTGACTGGCGGTCACTAAATATATTGTGTACCTGGATGTGGAGGAATGCTCTGTATATGGCAATGAGCGTCCGGGTTATTTAGACCTGCTGCAGCGGTTATGTGCTATAAGGGGGAGCAATGAGGAGGAAAACGCAGGTAACATGAAACGATAGTAGGAGAAAGCTAAAAAAGATGAAAAAAGCTGAAAAAATCCAGCATAGTTGTGTCATATACCTGTGGAACGGCTGGGCATCGCAAGGCAAGGAAAGCGCATCGGGCAGAAGCAAATCAATTGCAGTTGAGCAGCGCTAAAGTAAAAGTATATAGCGGTTACTTATAATGACTGAAGGGGAACCCGGCCATGGCCTCGTCTCCCTGTGTTACCTGTGTGTCCCAGTCCGTGTGGAGAGTGCGCCGTGCAGTGGGGGAACGCTGTAATACCGCTGTACTTCTGGGTTTAAATCCCGGCTTGTAGCTACGTCACAGCGGTCATGTGACCGCGTCTGTGCTGAATGCGCATGCGCTGAGATAAGCTGCATTTTAAGAAGGGAAGCATATCTTTGTACCTGTGCCGTGACTTGCGTGAGCTGTTGTATATATGCCATATGGGGTCCACTAAGAGGAGGAGAAGTTTGTATGGAGCAGGCGGGTATACCTAGGCAGTGGGTGGATCTAAATGGAGGAGGCAACCATAATGTCATATAGAAAAGCGCCTGTACTTTTGTTAAAGAAAGATTATACTATACCATAACAAGTGTCAGCGGTGCCCAGTGATTTGAAGGGTGCAAAGATTAACGATTCTATAATAAAGAAAAAGAGATTAGGTGCATGAGCCACATATAATACAATTGAAATCTAAAAAAGATATATTTTACCACAGTATGAAAGAAATATTTACAAAAAGGCTGATACATCATAGTCCCTGTTGAGCCCTTTTGGCTCAAGGGTCTGCAGTGTAAATATCCAAAATGCTTCCCTTTTCTTAAGGGTTTTTATTCTGTTTTTGCCTCTCCTATTGGGATCTATTTGTTCCAGAAATACAGAGATGCAGGACAAGTTCTCTAACAGGGGATACCCATCTAGGATACTTGCGGAGGTCAGATAGAATGGTGCACCCACCAGGACAAAAGATAGTGGTAAACGCATTCCATTTGTGTGCACCTATCACCCCTTTTCTAATTTAATACAAACTACCATCTGACATCACTGGAACTTACTAAATAAAAGCTATCCTGAGATCCCGGAATTCAAACTGCCCTTCCTCCCCTGCTTTCGTAGGGCAAAAAATTTAAGGGACAGATTAGTCAAGGCGGACATGGGTTCTAAAACCATTGTATCCAAGCAGAATTTTCTACAGACTCAGAAGCAGGGTACTTTTCCTTGCCTCAATTGCTTACAATGCAATTATGTACAGAAAGGCCCTAAAGTCTTTCATCCTCATACAGGTCCAGGAAACCCAATAAAAGGTTACTACACATGTGAAGCCTCATATGTAGTATACCTAATAAATTGTCCATGCGGTTTTGCCTATGTGGGTGAAACAACTCAGCCAATCAGGGATAGGATATCACAGCATAAATCTACCATCCGCTGTAAAAAAAACTAATCTGCCCCTACCGTACCACTTCCACGAAAAATACCATAATATTTCAACTTAGGTTCCAGGTTCTGGAACAAATAGATCCCAATAGGAGAGGCCAAAACAAATAAAAGGAAGCTCTATTTTGTTCACATACCGAGTGCCAAGTTTATTACTACATTTTGACGGGTTGGACGCCTGACTTGAGCACCAAAAGCACCATCACTAGAGAGACATTTATCTGTGACAGTCTACCTTGCAAAGTGGTGTGTTACAAACAACTTTAAATCTGGATAATGAAAGGATATCACAACTCACAGTTTTGCGATAGAGAGAGAAAGCCATAAAATCATGAAACAGTTCTACAGATGTGCGTCAGCTCAGCAGTGAAGAACGGTTACCAACAATTTATCCAACAAGGGGGCCCACTCGCCGTTAGGGACATAGGCATGCAATGGGGCCCATGAGTTGGGAGGGATCCCCATGCCAGTGCTAATGACAGCACTGGACCCCACTGCATCGTACTTTCAACTGTTTCAATTGTTTTGAAAACAATAATGGGACAGGGAGCCTTAAGCTGATGCTCCCACTCCTATCATTCCCCTTCTGCATCTAAGCTCTGTGATGTCTCAGCGCAGAGGGCACGATCATGTTACAACAGCTTGACCCCTGTGCAAGACTGTCAGAAGATGATGAGGAGATCGGAGCAGCATGGGAACGACGAGAGGCATTTGATTATTTATTTTTATATATGGAGCATTATATGTGGCCTATTATACTGTGTAGAGCACTATATAGGGCTCATTGTATTATATGGAGCACAACATAAGGGGCCCATTATACTGAATAGAGAAATATGTGTGGCTCATTATACTGTATGGAGCACTATGTGGTGTCCATAATACTGTATGGAGCACTATGTGGTGTCCATAATACTGTATGGAGGATTATGTGGTGCTCATAATTCTGTATGGAGGACTATACTGTCCAGTCTAAAATGAAAAGTCTTTAGTCACTCTGTGTGAGAGAGAGAGAGAGAGAGAACCTGATGTGTAAAAGTAGTGTCAATAGGGGAAGAATTGACAGCAAGCAGAATTCAAATGTTATAATCTTTAATCCCCTATAATACTTGTGAGGCAATGACTGTTGTTATTTGTGAGGGTCGCTATATGTCCCCCAGGATGTGCTCAGAAGCATATTAGATCCGATGGAGTGCCTTGTGGTCACAGAAGAATGTATATGGGTCACAAGGCAGAATAAAAGTAAGCATGAACCTGTTCAGATTATGCGTCCAAGGAATTGTTCAGGAAAATCAGGTATGGGCTTTTATTTTTCAAATGGACTGCAGGAAGGTAGTGGGGCTGGTCCGATTCCTCCAGTCTGGATCTTGCAAGTGGCCCATGGCCACAGATTCCAGTTGAGAGGAAAAAACAAATCCCTGCAAGAAGGGTTTGGGTGTGTCAGTTTGGTTTCTGGAGGAGTACAGAGCAGTCGGCTCTGCGGAGCTCCATCTGAGTGAGGCAACACAGGCATGCAGAGCCAAAAGACCTGGCACCCTCACTATACATGGCGGTGCAGTTGCCCACGGTGTTGTGAACTCTATTTCTGGGCTCCCTCTTGTGGTCACAAGTGGTACTGTGTGAGTGCTGTCTTTCTGCAGGTTTGTGACTGGCATCAGCTGTCTCGTTATCTGTGGGCTGGTTTTCTATTTAAGCTCACTTGGACTCTCAGTCTATGCCTGCTGTCGTTGTATTCAGTGCTATTCTGATTGCTCCTGTCTACATCCGTAATCAGTCTCTCCATGAGAAGCTAAGTTCTGTTTGCTTATTCTTGCTCATCTATGTTCAATATGTTTCCTAGAATATTATGAGTTTTGTCCAGCTTGCTAATATGTGATTTCTCTGCTTGCTGGTAGCTCTGGGGTGCTGAGTTGCTCCCCCCACATCGTTAGTTGGTGTGGGGGTTCTCGCATTCTCTGCGTGGATATTTTTGTATAGGGTTTTTTACTGACCGCACAGATCCCTTGCTATTTTCTGCTATCTAGTGTTAGCGGGCCTCATTTGCTTAACCTGTTTCATCTCTGCGTTTGTCTTTTCCTCTTAACTCACCGTTATTATTTGTGGGGGGCTGTTCTATATCTTTGGGGTTATTTCTCTGAGGCAAGTGGGGTCTTACTTTATCTCTAGGGGTAGTCAGTTTCTCAGGCCGTGAAGAGACATCTAGGATTTCAGGAAACGTTCCACGGCTACCTTTAGTGTGTTTGGTTAGGATCAGGTTTTGCGGTCAGTCCAGTTACCACATCCCCAGAGCTTGTCCTATTTTCTCTGACTTAGCTGGTTAGATTTGTGATCCTAAGCCACTGGGATCATAACAGTACAGCAGGCCAGAAAAGTGTTTAATGCATCGCAGAAGTGGGATAAGAGAAGTCCTGAGTACAATTTTTTTTTTCCCTCTCCCTTTGCGGCAGTCTGTCCAGCTTCTCTCATCCCCTTAATCTCTGGGTGGCTTTGAGTTCAGCTGCAGACATGGATATTCAGAGTCTGACTTCTAGTGTGGATCATCTTGCTGCAAGGGTGCAAAGCATTCAGGATTTTGTTGTTCACAGTCCTATGTCTGAGCCAAAAGTACCTATTCCTGAGTTGTTTTCTGGAGATAGATCTCGGTTTCTGAATTTTAAGAATAATTGTAAATTATTTCTTTCTTTGAGACCTCGTTCCTCTGGTGATTTCGCTCAGCAAGTTAGAATTGTTATCTCCCTGTTACGTGGCGACCCTCAAGATTGGGCCTTCTCCCTGGCGCCGGGAGATCCTGCATTGCTGAATGTGGATGCGTATTTTCTGGCGCTTGGATTGCTTTATGAGGAACCTAATCTTGAGAACCAGGCAGAAAAGGCCTTGCTGGCTCTCTCTCAGGGCCAGGATGAAGCTGAGGTGTATTGTCAAAAATTTCGGAAATGGTCGGTGCTTACTCAATGGAATGAGTGTGCCCTGGCTGCAAATTTCAGAGAAGGTCTTTCTGAAGCCATTAAGAATGTTATGGTGGGGTTCCCCACGCCTGCAAGTCTGAATGACTCAATGGCTTTGGCCATTCAGATCGATCGGCATTTGCGGGAGCGCAAATTTGCGCACCATCTGGCGGTGTTTTCTGAACAGAGACCTGAGTCTATGCAATGTGACCGAATTCAGAACAGAATTGAGCGGCAAAATCATAGACGTCAAAATGGGTTGTGCTTTTACTGTGGTGATTCAACTCATGTTATCTCAGCATGCTCTAAGCGCGTAAAAAAGATCGCTAAATCTGTCACCGTTGGTACTATACAGCCTAAATTCATTTTGTCTGTTACTTTAATTTGTTCTTTGTCATCCTACTTGGTTATGGCTTTTGTGGATTCAGGTGCTGCCCTGAACCTGATGGATTTGTCGTTTGCCAGGCGCTGTGGTTTTGTCCTGGAGCCTTTGGAATTCCCTATTCCACTGAGGGGTATTGATGCTACACCATTGGCTGAGAATAAGCCTCAGTATTGGACTCAAGTGACCATGTGCATGACTCCTGTGCATCAGGAGGTGATTCGCTTTCTTGTGCTGCATAATCTGCATGATGTTGTCGTTTTGGGTCTGCCATGGCTGCAGGCCTATAATCCAGTTCTGGATTGGAAAGCTATGTCTGTTTCAAGTTGGGGTTGCCAGGGGATTCATGGCGATGCTCCTTTGGTGTCAATTGCTTCTTCCACTCCTTCTGAGGTCCCTGAGTTTTTGTCGGACTACCAGGATGTATTTGATGAGCCCAGATCCGGTGCCCTGCCTCCTCACAGGGATTGTGATTGTGCTATAAATTTGATTCCTGGTAGTAAGTTCCCTAAGGGACGACTTTTTAATTTGTCTATACCAGAACATGCTGCAATGCGGAGTTATATAAAGGAGTGTTTAGAGAAGGGACATATTTGCCCGTCCTCCTTCCCTCTTGGTGCAGGATTCTTTTTTGTGGCCAAGCAGGATGGTTCTCTGAGACCTTGTATAGATTATCGTCTTCTAAATAAAATCACGGTCAAATTTCAGTATCCTTTGCCATTATTATCTGATCTGTTTGCTCGGATTAAGGGGTCCAGTTGGTTCACTAAGATAGGTCTTCGTGGTGCGTATAACCTTGTGCGTATTAAGCAGGGGGATGAATGGAAAACAGCATTTAATACGCCCGAGGGCCATTTTGAGTACTTGGTGATGCCTTTTGGACTCTCTAATGCTCCTTCTGTGTTCCAGTCCTTCATGCGTGACATCTTCCGAGAATATCTGGATAAATTTATGATTGTGTATCTGGATGACATTTTGGTCTTTTCTGAGGACTGGGAGTCCCATGTGAAGCAGGTCAGGATGGTATTTCAGGTCCTGCGTGCTAATGCCTTATTTGTGAAGGGCTCAAAATGTCTCTTCGGAGTACAGAAGGTTTCCTTTTTGGGTTTTATTTTTTCTCCTTCTACTATTGAGATGGACCCAGTCAAGGTCCAGGCTATTCATGACTGGACTCAGCCTACATCTGTTAAGAGTCTTCAGAAGTTCTTGGGTTTTGCTAATTTTTACCGTCGCTTCATCGCTAACCGACGCACATTTCCATGGATTTTATTTCAGATCTTTCAGTATCTCAGAGAATGTCTGTCATCTGGGTGGTGTGTGATCATTTTTCCAAAATGGTCCATTTGGTGCCCTTGCCTAAGTTGCCTTCCTCCTCCGATTTGGTTCCTTTATTTTTTCAGAATGTGGTTCGCTTGCATGGCATCCCTGAAAATATTGTGTCTGACAGATGATCCCAGTTTGTGTCCAGATTTTGGCGGATTTTTTGTGCTAAGATGGGCATTGATTTGTCTTTTTCGTCAGCCTTCCATCCTCAGACGAATGGCCAAACCGAGCGAACTAATCAGACCTTGGAAACTTATTTAAGATGTTTTGTTTCTGCTGATCAGGATGATTGGGTGACTTTTTTGCCATTGGCCGAGTTTGCACTTAATAATCAGGCTAGTTCTGCTACTTTGTTTTCGTTTTTTTTCTGCAATTCTGGTTTTCATCCTCATTTTTCCTCGGGTCAGGTTGAGCCTTCTGACTGTCCGGGGGTGGATTCTGTGGTGGATAGGTTGCAGCAGATTTGGAACCATGTGGTGGGCAATTTGAAGTTGTCACAGGAGAAGGCTCAGCGCTTTGCCAACCGCCGTCGCGGTGTTGGTCCCCGACTTCGTGTTGGGGATTTGGTATGGCTGTCTTCTCGGTATGTTCCTATGAAGGTTTCCTCTCCTAAATTCAAGCCTCGCTTCATCGGTCCTTATAAGATTTTGGAAATCCTTAACCCGGTGTCTTTTCGTTTGGACCTCCCAGCATCGTTTGCCATTCATAATGTGTTCCATAGGTCTTTGTTGCGGAGGTATGTGGTGCCTGTGGTTCCTTCTGTTGAGCCTCCTGCTCCGGTGCTGGTTGAGGGCGAATTGGAGTACGTGGTGGAGAAGATCTTGGATTCTCGTATTTCCAGACGGAGGCTTCAGTATTTAGTTAAGTGGAAGGGCTATGGTCAGGAGGATAATTCCTGGGTTGTCGCCTCTGATGTTCATGCGGCCGATTTGGTTCGTGCCTTCCATGCGGCTCATCCTGATCGCCCTGGGGGTCTTGATGAGGGTTCGGTGACCCCTCCTCAAGGGGGGGTACTGTTGTGAACTCTATTTCTGGGCTCCCTCTTGTGGTCACAAGTGGTACTGTGTGAGTGCTGTCTTTCTGCAGGTTTGCGACTGGCATCAGCTGTCTCGTTATCTGTGGGCTGGTTTTCTATTTAAGCTCACTTGGACTCTCAGTCTATGCCTGCTGTCGTTGTATTCAGTGCTATTCTGATTGCTCCTGTCTACATCCGTAATCAGTCTCTCCATGAGAAGCTAAGTTCTGTTTGCTTATTCTTGCTCATCTATGTTCAATATGTTTCCTAGAATATTATGAGTTTTGTCCAGCTTGCTAATATGTGATTTCTCTGCCTGCTGGTAGCTCTGGGGTGCTGAGTTGCTCCCCCCACATCGTTAGTTGGTGTGGGGGTTCTCGCATTCTCTGCGTGGATATTTTTGTATAGGGTTTTTTACTGACCGCACAGATCCCTTGCTATTTTCTGCTATCTAGTGTTAGCGGGCCTCATTTGCTTAACCTGTTTCATCTCTGCGTTTGTCTTTTCCTCTTAACTCACCGTTATTATTTGTGGGGGCTGTTCTATATCTTTGGGGTTATTTCTCTGAGGCAAGTGAGGTCTTACTTTATCTCTAGGGGTATTCAGTTTCTCAGGCCGTGAAGAGACGTCTAGGATTTCAGGAAACGTTCCACGGCTACCTTTAGTGTGTTTGGTTAGGATCAGGTTTTGCGGTCAGTCCAGTTACCACATCCCCAGAGCTTGTCCTATTTTCTCTGACTTAGCTGGTTAGATTTGTGATCCTAAGCCACTGGGATCATAACACCACGGCAACCAACCACAGTCTATCTTCTGTTTTCCCGGTTGTGAATCGGAGGACACCGTTTCTTTTGTTTGTGAGTTGGACATTAAACCTATGTTTACTTTGAACTTTCCTAAGTCCCTGCCTTATCACTGCACAGTGTGGACACCGCTACGCTACAGACTGTATCCATTTTAGATATAGATATATTACCTCTAATGTTCCTCTCCAGGATTCAAAACCTGTCCTCGTTGACCATACCAACCAACCATAGTGCAGTATTCATTTTACTACAGCTGTTGTAAAGCTGAATTCTGATTGGTTACTGTGAACAACAAGGACAGTTTCTATTTTAGATATCTGTATAGAAAATGAGACTCAATTGTATTGATATTGTATTCATAGGTAGGAAATGTCCATTGCAGCAAATATAGACATAAATATTATGGTTTTAATGAGCACAATCCTTGGTTACTTTAATGACTGGTACTTGTTTCTAACATATAGCTGAATGGCTCAAAGAGTAGGGTATTTGGTCTTCCCTTGACAAGAGTGGGCACATAGGCTTCAATTAATAAATTATTTTTGAGAGAGAATGCTGGAGTCAGGTGCCCCTGATTCATTAACAGGTACATGTCTTTTAATGAATTTCGCGTGTCTGAAATGAATGGGTGCTGCCATGCCCCTGTCCTGCCCTGTCCTCTTTGTTGGAGCTGGGCAGATGATTCATTAGACCGCCAAAAGTTGTAAAACTTTAGTGCAGCCTCGCCAAAATTTTGCAGCTTTTTAAGTCTGAATTCTGGCGTAAAAGCTTTGATGAATTTGGCCCCTAATGTTCATGCCCATCCTATGAAGTGGGCATGGCAGAACCACAAAAATTCAATCTAGCTGCACAATGAAAAGAGGATACCCTCTATAGAAGAATAGCAGGTATCTATGGAAGACTATGTATGGAAGACTTGTCATGAAAAAAAAGAAAATACATGACCATGGGCAACGTGTGAGGAATAGTCTTTGACATGCAGATTTTCAAGGGGTGATAATCAGATCAGCAAACACTTTGGGACCTTGAATGCACTCTTGGACTGGCACACAGGGGAACAGGTGAATCCCACAATGGGTCTCTGTGTAGGAGTGGGCTTGTTAACCCCCTCCCCTCTATGAGCAGTATTTGGATTAGTACACATGATTCACAATGTACAGACAATGGCATCATCTCATCATTCATTTAACAAACCAACGAGTTTATTATTATATGGAAGCATAGGTTATTTTGTATATGAATAGAATGTAATATTTGTAGGTAGCTGGCAAGTGGATCCCCAGAGTCAACATTACTGATGGACCCTTGGCACTTCCAGTCCAACACTCATTGAATGCATTTGACAAGTTTTCTTTTTTCAGGCCTTTAAGTGACTGAGCTTGATATTGTGGGAATAATCCTTCAGCTCTTTATCAACTAAAATTGCATTAAATATTGCTAGAAATAATTGTTGTGCATGTATCTTGTAACATTCAACACACTTCTTTACCCACTGAAGCTTCCATTATTAAAAATATGGTGGAAGTGTCAGATGGAGAATAATTTAAATAAGTCCATCATAACTTTTTAAGCTAATAATAACTATATTATATTTTTAATTGAAATATAGAAAATATTACTCCTTCAAATTAATTACAGTACAATTAGCAAGAAATCCTACAATGAATTCAGTAACGAGGAATGCCAAGCTGGCAGACTTTACTAACTGATGTTGGCCCATTTCCATCAGCTGGAAACATATTAGTACTAATTTCATAACATTTTAATTCCTTAAACAAACACATTGAAAATGAACTCTACATTGTCAAAAAAGGCTTGGACACATTTTCAGGTTCTCTGGTAAAGAAAACCAAATATTTGCACTGAAACTCATTGTCTATTTGCTAATGACAAGTGAGACTATCCAAGGAAGTAGCCTATCATAATAATCACATTAGTTTATAAAGGCAGAATATAGGATTATTTACATCTCAGTCTCTCATAGCTGAGGTGGGAATAATTCAGTTACAAACACAGAATTGGAGTATATAAACTTCCAGGAGCTGCTGAACTTTCCATTCATTTGAACATGGGTTATAAAAACAGCGAGATGCTCTGTTTCCATATCTTTGGAGTTACAGAAACTGCATAGCTCCCATTCATTTACGCTGTTGGCTGTTTTAGTAGTTCCACCACCAATGAGAGGTTTTGAGAGGCCTATCACACCTAGGCCTTCCTACTTTAGTCAGCTGGTCTAACGGGTGAGAGAGCTGAAAGAGCCTTCCTGTTACACTCTGCAGGACTACCAGGTGAGTGTTATGATCCGGTGGTAGGATCTCAAAACTGACCTGACACATGTGACCAGAATATCGGACCAGTTCTGGGGAGGTGGAAGCTATACTGACCGCAATCCTGATCCTATCCACAAACACTAAAGGCAGCCGTGGAGCGTTCCTAAAATCCTAGACGCCACGTTCACAGCCTGAGAAACTGACTACCCCTAGAGAGAAAGCAAAGACCTCACTTGCCTCAGAGAAATAACCCCAAAGATTTAGTCAGCCCCCCACAAATAATAACGGTGAGTTAAGGGGAAAAGACAAACGTAGAAATGAAACAGGTTTAGCAAATGAGGCCCGCTAACACTAGATAGACTGAAAATAGATAGGAGTCTGTGCGGTCAGTACAAAAACTATCAAAAATAAACCACGCAGAGAATACAAGAACCCCCACACCGACTCACGATGTGAGGGGCGCACTCTGCACCCCAGAACTAACCAGCAAGCGCAAGATCACATATAAGCAAGCTGGACTGAACTCATCATATAACGAGAAACGTTTTCAAGGAAATAATGAGCAAAATGAACAAACAAACTTAACTTCTCCAGCAGGAGACTGGTCACAAGGAATATTCAGGAGCTCTCAGAAACAGGACTGAATACACCGACAGCAGGCAACAAATGAAGGGCCAGGTGAATTAAATAGGCCTCAGCATAGCAGGAAATGAAGAGGATGAGCCCAGCCAAGACCAGCCATATCGCCAAAGGCCATCAGAGGGAGCCCCAGAACAAACTCACACAATATCGCTCATGACCACAGGAGGGAGCCCGAGAACGGAATTCACAACAGTACCCCCCCCTTGAGAAGGGGTCACCGAACCCTCACCAGAGCTCCCAGGCCGATCAGGACGAGCCGAATGAAAGGCACGAACCAAATCGGCCGCATGGACATCGGAGGCGACCAGGAATTATCCTCCTGACCATAGCCCTTCCATTTAACTAAGTACTGAAGCTTCCGTCTCGAAATACGAGAATCCAAGATCTTCTCCACCACATACTCCAACTCTCCCTCGACCAAGACCGGAGCAGGAGGGTCAACAGAAGGGACCACAGGCACCACGTATCTCCGCAACAAAGACCTATGGAATACATTATGAATGGCAAACGATGTTGGGAGGTCCAAACGAAATGACACAGGGTTGAGGATTTCCAAAATCTTATAAGGACCGATGAAACGAGGCTTGAACTTAGGAGAGGAAACCTTCATCAGGACATAACGAGAAGACAACCATACCAAATCCCCAACACGAAGTCGGGGACCCACACAGCGACGGCGGTTAGCAAAGCACTGAGCCTTCTCCTGGGACAACGTCAAATTGTCCACCACATGGTTCCAAATCTGCTGCAACCTATCCACCACAGAATCCACCCCAGGACAGTCAGAGGGCTCAACCTGACGTGAGGAAAACCGAGGATGAAAACCAGAATTGCAAAAGAACGGTGAAACCAAAGTAGCAGAACTAGCCCGATTATTGAGGGCGAACTCAGGCAATGGCAGAAAAGTCACCCAATCATCCTGATCAGCAGAAACAAAACATCTCAAATAAGTTTCCAAGGTCTGATTAGTTTGTTCGGTTTGGCCATTCGTCTGAGGATGGAAGGCCGATGAAAAAGACAATTCAATGCCCATCTTAGCACAAAAGGACCGCCAAAATCTGGACACAAACTGGGATCCTCTGTCAGACACAATGTTCTCCGGAATACCATGTAAACGAACCACATTCTGAAAAAACAGTGGCACCAAATCGGAGGAGGAAGGCAGCTTAGGCAAGGGTACCAAATGGACCATTTTAGAAAAACGATCACAAACCACCCAGATGACAGACATCCTCTGAGAGACAGGAAGATCTGAAATAAAATCCATAGAAATATGCGTCCAAGGCCTCTTCGGGACAGGCAAAGGCAAAAGCAATCCACTGGCACGAGAACAGCAAGGCTTGGCCCGAGCACAAATCCCACAGGACTGCACAAAGGAACGCACATCCCGCGACAAGGAAGGCCACCAAAAGGACCTCGCCACCAAATCCCTGGTACCAAAATTCCAGGATGACCCGCCAACACTGAAGAATGAACCTCTGAAATAACTCTACTGGTCCATCTGTCCGGGACAAACAGTCTCTCTGGTGGACAACGGTCAGGTCTATTGGCCTGAAACTCCTGCAACACCCGTCGCAGATCAGGAGAGATGGCAGACAAAGTCACCCCCTCTTTGAGGACACCAGTCGGCTCAGAAACTTCCGGGGAGTCAGGTACAAAACTCCTAGAAAGGGCATCAGCCTTCACGTTTTTCGAACCCGGAAGATATGAAACCACGAAATTGAAACGAGAGAAAAACAGCGACCATCGAGCCTGTCTCGGATTCAACCGTTTGGCAGACTCGAGATAAGTCAAATTCTTGTGATCAGTCAAGACCACCACACGATGCTTGGCTCCCTCAAGCCAATGTCGCCACTCCTCAAATGCCCACTTCATTGCTAACAACTTACAATTACCAACATCATAATTCCGCTCGGCAGGGGAAAACTTTCTTGAAAAGAAAGCACATGGTCTCATCACAGAGCCATCAGAGCTTCTCTGCGACAAGACAGCCCCTGCTCCAATCTCAGAAGCATCAACCTCGACCTGAAAGGGAAGAGAGACATCGGGCTGGCGCAAGACAGGAGCCGAAGAAAACCGACGTTTCAGCTCCTGAAAGGCCTCCACGGCCACAGGAGACCAATTCGTCACATCAGAACCCTTCTTGGTCAAATCCGTCAAAGGCTTAACCACGCCAGAAAAATTAGTGATGAAGCGACGGTAAAAATTAGCAAAACCCAAGAACTTCTGAAGACTCTTCACAGATGTAGGTTGAGTCCAGTCATGAATAGCCTGGACCTTGACTGGATCCATCTCAATAGTAGAAGGAGAAAAAATAAAGCCCAAAAAGGAAATTTTCTGGACTCCGAAGAGACATTTTGAGCCCTTCACAAACAAGGCATTGGCACGCAGGACCTGAAATACCATCCTGACCTGCTTCACATGAGACTCCCAATCATCGGAAAAGACCAAAATATCATCCAGGTACACAATCATAAATCTATCCAGATACTCTCGGAAGATGTCATGCATGAAGGACTGAAACACAGAGGGGGCATTAGAAAGCCCAAAAGGCATCACCAAGTACTCAAAATGGCCTTCGGGCGTATTAAATGCTGTTTTCCATTCATCGCCCTGCTTTATGCGCACAAGATTATACGCTCCTCGAAGATCTATCTTGGTGAACCAACTGGCCCCCCTAATCCGGGCAAACAGATCGGACAACAGTGGCAAGGGGTACTGAAATTTGACCGTGATGTTATTCAGAAGGCGATAATCTATACAGGGTCTCAGAGAACCAGCCTTATTGGCCACAAAAAAGAACCCCGCACCCAAAGGGGACGAGGACGGGCGAATATGCCCCTTCTCCAAGGACTCCTTTATATAACTCCGCATAGCGGCATGTTCTGGTACAGATAAATTAAAAAGTCGTCCCTTAGGGAACTTACTACCAGGAATCAGATTTATAGCACAATCACAATCCCTATGAGGAGGTAGGGCACTGGATTTGGGCTCATCAAATACATCCTGGTAGTCCGACAAAAATTCAGGGACTTCAGAAGGAGTAGAAGAAGCAATTGACACCAAAGGGGCATCGCCATGAATTCCCTGGCAACCCCAACTTGACACAGACATTTCTTTCCAATCCAGCACTGGATTATGAGCCTGCAGCCATGGCAGACCCAACACGACAACATCATGCAAATTATGCAGCACAAGAAAGCGAATCACCTCCTGATGCACAGGAGTCATGCACATGGTCACTTGAGTCCAATACTGAGGCTTATTCTCAGCCAATGGTGTAGCATCAATACCCCTCAGTGGAATAGGGAATTCCAAAGGCTCCAAGATAAAACCACAGCGCCTGGCAAATGACAAATCCATCAAATTCAGGGCGGCACCTGAATCCACAAAAGCCATAACTGAGTAGGATGACAGAGAGCAAATCAAAGTAACAGACAAAATGAATTTAGGTTGTACAGTACCAATGGTGACAGACTTGGCGAACCTTTTTGTGCGTTTAGAGCATGCTGAGATAACATGAGTAGAATCACCACAGTAAAAGCACAACCCATTCTGACGTCTGTGGTTTTGCCGTTCAACTCTGGTCAGAGTCCTGTCGCATTGCATATGCTCAGGTTTCTGCTCAGAAAATACCGCCAGATGGTGCGCAAATTTGCGTTCCCGCAAACGCCGATCAATCTGAAAGGCCAAAGACATTGACTCATTCAGACTCGCAGGCGTGGGAAACCCCACCATAACATCTTTAAGGGCTTCAGAAAGACCCTTTCTGAAAATCGCCGCCAGGGCGCACTCATTCCATTGAGTGAGCACAGACCACTTCCTAAACTTCTGACAGTAAACCTCTGCTTCATCTGGACCCTGAGAGAGAGCCAGCAAAACCTTCTCTGCTTGGTCTACCAGATTTGGTTCCTCATAAAGCACTCCTAGCGCCAGAAAAAACGCATCCACATTTAGCATGCAGGATCTCCTGGCGCCAGAGAGAATGCCCAATCTTGAGGGTCACCACGTAACAAAGAAATAATCATTTTAACTTGCTGAACAGAGTCACCTGAGGAGCGAGGTCTCAGAGAAAGGAATAACTTACAATTATTCTTAAAGTTCAAAAACCTAGATCTATCTCCAGAGAACAGTTCAGGAATTGGTATTTTAGGCTCTGACATAGGACTACGGACTACATAATCCTGAATGCCCTGCACCCTTGCAGTGAGATGATCCACACTAGAAGACAGACTCTGAATGTCCATATCTGCAACTGAATTCAGAACCACCCAAAGATTAAGGGGAGGGGAGAGGCTAAACACAGTGCAGAGGAAAAAAAAAAATGACTTCAGGATTTCTCTTCTCCCTCTTCTGCTGCATTAACACTTTCGGGCCTGCTGTACTGTTATGATCCGGTGGTAGGATCTCAAAACTGACCTGACACATGTGACCAGAATATAGGACCAGTTCTGGGGAGGTGGAAGCTATACTGACCGCAATCCTGATCCTATCCACAAACACTAAAGGCAGCCGTGGAGCGTTCCTAAAATCCTAGACGCCACGTTCACAGCCTGAGAAACTGACTACCCCTAGAGAGAAAGCAAAGACCTCACTTGCCTCAGAGAAATAACCCCAAAGATTTAGTCAGCCCCCCACAAATAATAACGGTGAGTTAAGGGGAAAAGACAAACGTAGAAATGAAACAGGTTTAGCAAATGAGGCCCGCTAACACTAGATAGACTGAAAATAGATAGGAGTCTGTGCGGTCAGTACAAAAACTATCAAAAATAAACCACGCAGAGAATACAAGAACCCCCACACCGACTCACGATGTGAGGGGCGCACTCTGCACCCCAGAACTAACCAGCAAGCGCAAGATCACATATAAGCAAGCTGGACTGAACTCATCATATAACGAGAAACGTTTTCAAGGAAATAATGAGCAAAATGAACAAACAAACTTAACTTCTCCAGCAGGAGACTGGTCACAAGGAATATTCAGGAGCTCTCAGAAACAGGACTGAATACACCGACAGCAGGCAACAAATGAAGGGCCAGGTGAATTAAATAGGCCTCAGCATAGCAGGAAATGAAGAGGCTGAGCCCAGCCAAGACCAGCCATATCGCCAAAGGCCACCAGAGGGAGCCCCAGAACAAACTCACACAATATCGCTCATGACCACAGGAGGGAGCCCGAGAACGGAATTCACAACAGGTGAGAGAGCTACGAGAGCCTTCCAGCTACACCTTGACAGCTCATTCTGGCTTGCTAAAGTGTGGCCTGTAGACAAGGTCCAGGCACAGAGAGGGCATTTGCAGAAATGTGAGCTGTCTGGAGAATAAGTAGAAGCCATGGGCAACTTGTTTTGTGTGCAGTCAGGGCCCCCAAAGGGATACAAAATAGCTATACAGATCGTAAAGGAGAGAGAAAGAAAATAAGCAGTGAAGAATGTGGGACCAATACTGAAAAAGGCAAACATGCCAGAGTTTGGATTTTTGGATGTACAAAAATGGCACAGACAAGGGAAGAAAATAGCAAGTGAATAAATGGTGTCATGTAGCTGAGAAAGTGCAGCAGTACAGAAGTAAGGTGTAATATGAATGTTTTGATGCACAAAAGTCTAAGACTATGACTGTCACATGACTGCGACCACCAAACCTCTATATAACCAGAGACCCAGACAAAACAGATAGTCTTGTAAACATTGTGGTCAGCCAAACCCCGAAATACTTGTGTGACCTTTACTAGCACCCAACCTAAGTTACACTGTAGCCAAGATCACATGTGGTGACAGAAGAAGTTAACACAGAAGTGAGGAGTTTTACTTTTGCGGAGGAAGCTGACAGTAGCCCTGAGAGGGAAGAAGGTGTAAGACATCATGTCAACCCCATCAAACATGCAGTCACCTTCACCACCAAACAACCATCCACATCTGGACCAAAAAGGATGACTAGAGTAAGACAGACACAGGAGTATTATCCCTTGACCCCCTCTGACCAGCTAGATATGGTGAAACAGTTGCCTGACCCTGAGAACCACCCTTTCCCATTCTACAGACAAAAAAAAAGACAATACAACGAACGTATAAGTGCACCTGGGCAGACCAAGAGAGTTTGGTGAATGTGAAGGTAGGTGACAAAGGACACTAAGCAGACAGATTTTCCACCTCCTTTGCCTTCAGACTAGGAAACTGGCAACCCCGTACCAAATGAATACCCTGTTCTTGTCCCCTCAGGACCTGGTCCTACTTTGATGATGAGCATAACAATGCCGGGGGGGGAAGAGGCAGAATTTTTGATTGACACTGGGGCAGCTGGGACTGTGGTGCACAAAGACTTAATAATGTGAGACATGATTACTAACGAGATTGTGGAATGTGTGGGGGTAGAGGGACAAGTGACTGAAGCTCCTCTGACTAAACAAATAAAACTAAAATTACGAGATAGCCAAGATGTTCTTACAAAGCTTATTGTTAGTGAGAGTGCTCCTATGATTTTGTGTTGAGTGCTATCCAGGCTACCATCCAAAAAAAAACTCCTGAGGGTATTACAGTCACAAGTCCCCGCTCAGATAAACACTTGTGCAAGCTTGCAGCAATAGTTACATAGTTATTAAGATTGAAGGAAGACTTTAAGTCCATCTAGTTCAACCCATAGCCTAACCTAACATGCCCTAACATGTTGATCCAGAGAAAGGCAAAAAAAAACCATGTGGCAAAGAGTAAGCTCCACCTTGGGGAAAAAAATTCCTTCCCGACTCCACATACGGCAATCAGACTAGTTCCCTGGATCAACGCCCTATCAAGTAATCTAGTGTATATACCCTGTAACATTATACTTTTCCAGAAAGGTATCCAGTCCCTTCTTAAATTTAAGTAATGAATCACTCATTACAACATCATACGGCAGAGAGTTCCATAGTCTCACTGCTCTTACAGTAAAGAATCCGCGTCTGTTATTATGCTTAAACCTTCTTTCCTCCAGACGTAGAGGATGCCCCCTTGTCCCTGTCACCGGTCTATGATTAAAAAGATCATCAGAAAGGTCTTTGTACTGTCCCCTCATATATTTATACATTAACATAAGATCACCCCTTAGCCTTCGCTTTTCCAAACTAAATAGCCCAAAGTGTAATAACCTATCTTGGTATTGCAGACCCCCCAGTCCTCTAATAACCTTGGTCGCTCTTCTCTGCACCCACTCCAGTTCAGCTATGTTTTTCTTATACACCGGAGACAAGAACTGTGCACAGTATTCTAAGTGTGGTCGAACTAGTGACTTGTATAGAGGTAAAATGATGTTCTCCTCATGAGCATCTATGCCTCTTTGAATGCATCCCATTATTTTATTTGCCTTTGTAGCAGCTGCCTGACACTGGCCACTAAATATGAGTTTGTCATCCACCCATACACCCAGGTCTTTTTATAATAATAATAATAATAATAATTTTTATTTATATAGCGCCAACATATTCTGCAGCGCTTTACAGTTTAACAGTTTCAAACACAACAGTCATAGGTAACAATGTTAACAATACAGTAATAAAGCAAAATAAGACAAAATAAGACGACCCTGCTCGTGAGAGCTTACAATCTACATTGAGGTGGGGAGATACAAAGTACAGGTGTGTATTTACAATGATGTATTTACAATGATGGTCCTGCCATCTTCAGGGGGTGGGGGGTAGATGGAGATAGTGAATGGGCTACACACACACAAACATAAAATGACTGATTAGGGAACGTGATAGGCCGCTCTGAACAAATGAGTTTTGAGCGAGCGCCTAAAACTATGCAAGTTGTGGATGGTCCTAATATCTTGGGGTAGAGCATTCCAGAGGATTGGTGCAGCACGGGAGAAGTCTTGGAGTCGGGAGTGGGAGGTACGAATTAGTGCAAAGGTTAGTCGAAAGTCGTTTGCAGAGCGCAGCGGTCGGCTAGGCCGATAGACAGAAATGAGGGAGGAGATGTAAGGGGGTGCCGCACTGTGGAGAGCTTTGTGGGTGAGAATAAGTACTTTGAATTGTATCCTGTAATGAATGGGCAGCCAGTGTAATGACTGGCGAAGAGCGGACACATCTGAGTAACGATTAGCCAGATGGACGACCCTGGCTGCTGCATTAAGGATAGACTGGAGAGGGGAAACTCGCGTGAGGGGGAGGCCAATTAATAGAGAGTTGCAGTAGTCCAGACGGGAGTGGATTAGGGCGACAGTGAGAGTTTTTGTTGTCTCCATGGTCAGAAAAGGGTGGATTCTAGAGATGTTCTTTAGGTGTAAGCGGCACGAGCGGGCAAGAGATTGTATGTGGGAGGTGAAGGAGAGATCGGAGTCAAACATAACACCCAGACAGCATGCCTGCTGCCTAGGCGTTATTATGGTGCCACCCACGGAGAGGGAAATGTCAGATTTAGGGAGGCTAGTAGAAGGCGGGAGCAGAAGAAGTTCAGTTTTGGAGAAGTTGAGTTTCAGATAGAGAGCTGACATGATGTTGGAGACTGCAGACAGACAGTCAGTGGCGTTCTGTAGTACAGCTGGGGTAAGGCCAGGGGCTGACGTGTATAGTTGTGTGTCATCAGCATAAAGATGGTACTGAAAGCCAAATCTGCTGATGGTCTGTCCAATTGGGGCCGTGTAGAGGGAGAAGAGAAGGGGGCCAAGGACTGAGCCCTGAGGTACCCCGACAATGAGAGGAAGAGGAGATGAAGTGGAGCCAGAGAACAGAACACTGAAGGAGCGTTCAGAAAGATAGGAAGAGAACCAGGAGAGAGCAGTGTCCTTAATGCCTAGTGACTGGAGCCTAGAGAGTAGGAGAGGTGGTCAACAGTGTCGAAAGCTGCAGAAAGATCGAGGAGAATGAGCAGAGAGTGGTCACCGTTACATTTTGCTGTCAGAAGGTCATTGGTCACCTTGATGAGTGCAGTTTCTGTTGAATGTAGGGGCGGAACCCGGACTGTGAAGGGTCTAGGAGGGAATGAGTGGAGAGGTAACGGGTAAGGCGGGAGTAGACTAGGCGCTCCAGGAGTTTTGAGATGAAGGGGAGATTGGAGACCGGTCTGTAGTTGTTTGCGCATGATAGAGTGTTTGAAGGAGGAGGGGAAAATGCCAGAGGAGAGGGAGAGATTAAAGATTGTAGTTAGGTGAGTTGTGACGACTAGAGAGAGAGACTGGAGGAGGTGTGAGGGAATGGGGTCGGTGGTGCATGTAGTCGGACGAGACTTTTTCATTGATGGTTTTGCCCAGTTTTAGAGTTTAGCACATAGTTATACATCTTATTACTTCTACCCAAGTGCATGACCTTACATTTATCCCCATTTAAGCTCATTTGCCATTTATCAGCCCAAGCTTCTAGTTTACATAAATCATCCAGTAATATAAAATTGTCCTCCCTTGTATTGATTACCCTGCAGAGTTTAGTGTCATCTGCAAATATTGAAATTCTACTCTGAATGCCCTCTACAAGGTCATTAATAAATATGTTAAAAAGAAGAGGGCCTAATACTGACCCCTGTGGTACCCCACTGCTAACCACGACCCAGTCCGAGTGTGCTCCATTAGTAACCACCCTTTGTTTCCTATCCCTGAGCCAGCTCTCAATCCACTTACACATATTTTCCACTATCCCCTTTATTCTCATTTTATGTAACAACCTTTTGTGTGGCACCGTATCAAAAGCTTTTGAAAAGTCCATATACACTACAACCACTGGGCTCCCTTGGTCCAGTCCGGAACTTACCTCTTCATAGAAGCTGATCAAATTAGTCTGACATGATCGGTCCCTAGTAAACCCGTGCTGATACTGGGTCTTGAGGTTATTCCTCTTCAGATACTCCAGTATAGCATCCCTTAGAATGCCCTCCAGGATTTTACCCACAGTAGAGGTTAAGCTTACTGGCCTATGATTACCGAGTTCAGTTTTTGTCCCCTTTTTGAATATTGGCACCACATTTGCTATACGCCAGTCCTGTGGTACAGACCCTGTTATTATGGAGTCTTTAAAGATTAAAAATAATGGTCTATCAATGACTGTACTTAATTCCTGCAGTACTTGAGAGTGTATCCCATCCGGGCCCGGAGATTTGTCAATTTTAGTGATTTTTAGATGCCACCGTACTTCCTGCTGGGTTAAGCAGGTGACATTTAATTGGGAATTTTTATCACTAGTCATTTTGTCTGCCATGGGATTTTCTTTGGAAAATACTGATGAAAAAAAGTCATTTAGCATATTGGCTTTTTCCTCATCCTCCTCCACCATTTCACCCAAACTATTTCTAAGGGGGCCAACACTATCATTTTTTAGTTTCTTACTATTTATGTAGTTAAAGAATATTTTGGGATTATTTTTACTCTCTCTGGCAATGAGTCTCTCTGTCTCAATCTTTGCTGCCTTGATTTGCTTTTTACAGAATTTATTTAATTTTTTTGTATTTATTTAATGCCTCATCACTACCTACCGTATTTTTCGGACTATAAGACGCACTTTTTTCCTCCAAATTTGGGAGGAAAGTGTGGGTGCGTCTTATAGTACGGATATAGCATGTGGGGAGGGGGGCAGCAGCCAGTGGGATCGCACTGTTATCCCACTTCAGGATGTCCCCGCTGCCCGGAATCAGCTGCTGGGGAAAGCACATGGCCCCGCTGATTAAGTGCAGTGAATATTTATTAGCTGCTCCCCGCCCACCGATCAGCTGAGCGGTGAGCCGGGAGCAGCAAATGAATGCTGCACTTAAGCAGCGACACACAGTTTCCCCAGCACTGATTCCGGGGAGAATCTGTGTGTCCGAGGGAGGAGGAGGCAGCAGCAGGGGCTAGGAGATCGCTGCATACCTGCCTGTGGTGGACGCTGAGCTGTCTGGTGCACAGGGAGGACCTGTGTGATGTCAGAAGTGGGCGGGCTGGAGCATCACATGGCAGCTCAGAGCCCTCCCTCTTCTGACATCATCACAGGTCCTTCAGACTCCCACCTAGAATCTGCAGCTTCCTCTTATGTCCTGCGCTGTGGAAAGGCAACAACAAGAGGGAGGGCTCTGTGTGTGCAGCCATGGGATGCTCCAGCTTTTACCTCACAACAGTGTGGCTGGCTGCCACAATTGAGAGGTCAGTCTTTACAAAACACAATAAAGCACTCTGCCACTCCTTTGGTGAACTATAACTCCCAGCATGTCATAGGATCTGCAGGACATGCTGGGAGTTATAGTTCTCCCATGGGATTTTAAAGCAGCACTCCAGTGTTATTTTGCAGTGCTGGAGTGGTGCTTTCACTATAAGCCCTGTGCACCCATTCTTAGGGCTCATTTCCACATGCGAGGCACACGTCCGTATCTCGCATGTGGAAACCAAGCTGTGGAGCCGGCACTCCAGAGCGGAGCATGCGGCCGCATAGGAACACATGGAGCTGCACAGCTCCGCTCCAAAGTGCCGGCACCAGAGCTTGGTTTCCACATGCGAGATACGGACGTGTGCCTCGCATGTGGAAATGAGCCCTTATACTCACCCTCCAGCGTCTTCATATCGTACTTCACAGACACCACACTGGTGCCGCAGCTTCCAACATAATAACATACTATTATATATAATAACACCACATATAATAGTATGTTATTTATGTTATTAAATATTTTACCACATTTTTTTTGCTTCAAATATTTTTTTCCCTATTTTCCACCTCTAAAACCTGGGTGCGCCTTATAGTCCGGTGCGTCTTATAGTCCGAAAAATACGGTACTCCCTTTAATTCTCTAAATGCTTTCTTTTTGTCACTTATTGCGCCCCTTACAGCTCAATTTAGCCATATTGGTTTCCTCCTATTTCTAGTATGTTTATTCCCATACGGTATATACTGTGCACAGGTCCTATCCAGGATGCTAATAAACGTCTCCCATTTTCTTTGTGTATTTTTGTGTCTCAGGATATCGTCCCAGTTAATTGCACCAAGATCCTCTCTCATCCGTTGGAAATTCACCCTCCTGAAGTTTAATGTCCTTGTAACCCCTCTATTACACATCTTATTAAAGGATACATGAAAACTTATTATTTTGTGATCACTATTCCCCAAGTGACCCCCAACTCTTATATTTGATATGCGGTCTGGCCTGTTGGTTAATATTAGGTCTAGCAGTGCCCCCCTTCTTGTTGGGTCCTGAACCAGTTGTGAAAGGTAATTGTCTCTCATAGTTGTCAAAAACCGATTACCTTTGCTGGAACTGCAGGTTTCTGTTCCCCAATCTATTTCAGGGTAGTTGAAGTCCCCCATAATAATGACTTCTCCTTGAGTTGCAGCTTCATCTATTTGCTTTACGAGGATATTCTCCATTGCTTCCATTATTTTTGGAGATTTATAACAAACCCCTATCAGTAATTTATTATTTTTTTCCCCCTCCCCTTATCTCCACCCACAGTGACTCTACATTTTCATTAAATTCACCTATATTATCATGCAGGATGGGTTTTAAGGACGATTTTACATATAGACACACCCCACCCCCTCGCTTATCTGTACGGTCATTTCTGAACAGGCTATAGCCCTGCAAGTTAGCAGCCCAGTCATGGCTCTCATCCAGCCATGTTTCAGATATCCCCACCATGTCATAATTATGCTCCAACAACAGTAGTTCTAATTTGTCCATTTTGTTGGCGAGGCTTCTGGCATTAGTATACATGCACTTGATGTTCCTCTCTGTACCTCTATTCTTTCTTAAATTATTAACTGTTCAAACCCCACCCCCTATTCCACCGCCACCCCCAACTTCCTTATTTGTGCCCAGGTCTCTATCTGCACTATCTTCCCCTCCTATAAATTGAATACCCTCCCCCCAATCCCTAGTTTAAACACTCCTCCAGCCTTCTAGCCATTTTCTCCCCCAGCACAGCTGCATCTTCCCCATTGAGGAGCAGCCCGTCCCTAGCGTAGAGCCTGTAGCCAACTGAGAAGTCGGCCCAGTTCTGCAGGAACCCAAACCCCTTCTTCCTACACCAATTCTTGAGCCACTTATTAACCTCCCTAATCTCCTGTTGCCTCTCTGGCGTGGCACGTGGTACAGGCAGTATTTCGGAAAATACCACGTTGGAGGTCCTTGCTTTCAGCTTGCAGCCTAATTCCCTGAAATCATATTTAAGGACCTTCCACCTACCTCTAACTTTGTCATTTGTGCCAATGTGCACCATGACGGCTGGGTCCTCACCAGCCCCTCCCAGTAATCTGTCCACCCGATCAGCGATGTGTCGGACTCGAGCGCCAGGTAGGCAGCACACCGTTCGACGATCCCTGTCTTTGTGACAGATTGCCCTATCTGTTCCCCTAATAATTGAATCCCCCACTACCAGCACCTGTCTGGCCTGCCCTGCTCTCCTATTTCCCTCCTTACTGGAGCAGTCACTCCTCCGGCTTTCAGAGGACATGCCTGACTGCAGCAGTGCTACCCCTGTACTGGCACCCCTTTCATCTGCCAACTTAGCAAACGTATTGGGGTGTGCCAGATCAGGACTAGTCTCCCTGGCACTCTTCCCTCTACCCCGCTTCCTAACCGTCACCCAGCTTGCTAGTTCACTGTCCTGCAGCTCCATCCTACCACCCCCCCCCTCATCTATCCCATTGAGCGTCTGCTCAATGGAATAGATGGCAAATGCAGCAAAAGTAGAACCTGACACCAGAATGTCTAAGGATAGGGAATTGAGTCAAGTACCAGACATCATTTGGGCAAAGGGAAAAACTGATGTGGGTCAGCTCACCATCCAGTCATGGTTAAATTAAAAGATGGAACCACTTCTCCCTTTAAGCCTAGCCAAATCCATGGCCCTGATCAGGGATATAAAAGAGTATGTCAAGGCAGGGGCTCTGGTGCAAAAATCTTCCCCTTGTGACACCACTTTGTATCCCATTAAGAAAAAAAAGGACCCAAGGGTTCCCCTGACACTTACAGAATGGTTCATGATTTAAGGGCTATTAATGATGTTACAGAGAGTTTGACCTCAATTGTTCCTAACCCACACACCTTACTGTCACAGATTCCAGCGATGTCAAAATGTTTGACAGTCATTGATTTGGCAAATGCATTCTTCTCTGTACCCCTACACTCTAATTGTCAGTATCTTTTTGCTTTTACTTGTGAAGGTAAACAGTCCTGTTGGATGGTCCTCCCACAAGGAGGAATGACCATCTGTCTATGGCCAGACAGGTCAGACTTGAATGTGCCCTCCTTATTCCTGAGTATGTCACCCTCAAAAGTTGTAATGTTCTGAATCCAGCCACCTGTCTGCCTGGGGATTCAGAAAAGGGGGAATTGGAGACAGTATTCAGTATAAAGTCAGCAAGTGAGGAAGGGTACTTTGACATGACGCACAAACATGATTGCATAGAACTGATAAGTCAGGAGACAGTGGGTTTTGCACATGTTCATGAAAAACCTGTTTCTAAGGCCTCTTTCACACATCCTGATATTTCCGGTACTGGAAAAACTGGTACTGGAGATATCCGTGTCCGTGTGTCCTTATGTGTTATACTTGCGGCACACCATTGCTGTCCATCATTCTGTCCCACGCCATAATCCATGTCTGGGAGCTAAATAGTTTTCAACCTGGATGGTGCCAAGATGCAACTGTCCAGGCTGAGAACCACTGGTGAATGAGATGCTGCTAGCGCAGCCTCAGTGACTAGCAGTGACATCATTGAGGTTCCCAGCTGGGCTGAACTGCAGTGACCTCATCACGGAGTTTTTCCCATATTCCTGAGGCCACCACAGTTCAGCCTGGCTGGAAACCTCGATGACATCACCACTAGTCACTGAGGCTGCGCTCGCCGCAGCTCTTTCACTAGTGGTTCTCAGCCTGAAAGGTCGCATCTTGGCACTGTCCAGGTAGAAAACTATTTAGCCCCCAGACATGGATTACAGCATGGGACAGAACGATGGACAGGTATGGTATATATTTTTTTATTTTACTTTTATTACTGGAGATCGAGGGCTTCGGTGGAATTAGGCGAGGTCGTAAGTTAATCACCGACATGTGACACTAATTACACGATAAAGTAAATGACCACAATAAAACTTAACATTTACTAATTCTTAATAAAATAGGACAATACAACATACACGACCTAAAAACTAGTATGGCTGCAAAAGATACAGGGTGCACACAATCCCTAGAGGGCCACCTATCTGTGTCCTACCTTACCGCAGAGGTTGGCACCCTAAAAACGCTCAACGTAGGCTTGCCCTAACTGACCCTATTAGCCCCTATCGTGCGTGAATAAAGAACAAACAGCAGACCATACATTCAGACAGACAAACAATACAAATGTCACTAGAAAATGACCCTTAAACAGGGCCTGTGCAAAAGTGTGCTTTTTTCTAAAAAGATAATAGCGATATTGCACACTTAAGGTACCTTCACATGAAACGACTTTGTAACGATATCGCTAGCGATCCGTGACGTTGCAGCGTCCTCGCTAGCGATATCGTTTAGTTTGACACGCAGCAGCGATCAGGATCCTGCTGTGATATCGCTGGTCGCTGAATAAAGTCCAGAACTTTATTTGGTCATCCGATCGCCGTGTATCGTTGTGTTTGAAAGCAAAAGCAACGATACCAGCGATGTTTTACACTGGTAACCAGGGTAAACATCGGGTTACCAAGCGCAGGGCCGCGCTTAGTAACCCGATGTTTACCCTGGTTACCAGCGTAAAAGTAAAAAAAACAAACAGTACATACTCACCTGCGCGTCCCCCAGCGTCTGCTTCCTGACACTTACTGAGCGCCGGCCCTAAAGTGAAAGTGAAAGCACAGCGGTGACGTCACCGCTGTGCTGTTAGGGCCGGAGCTCAGTCAGTGTCAGGAAGCAGACGCTGGGGGACGCGCAGGTGAGCATGTACTGTTTGTTTTTTTTACTTTTACGCTGGTAACCAGGGTAAACATCGGGTTACTAAGCGCGGCCCTGCGCTTAGCAACCCGATGTTTACCCTGGTTACCCGGGGACCTCGGCATCGTTGGTCGCTGGAGAGCGGTCTGTGTGACAGCTCCCCAGCGATCAAACAGCGACGCTGCAGCGATCGGCATCGTTGTCGCTATCGCTGCAGCGTCGCTTCGTGTGAAGGTACCTTTACCGTATATACTCGAGTATAAGCCGACCCGAGTATAAGCCGACCCCCCTAATTTTGCCACAAAAAACTGGGAAAACTTATTGACTCGAGTATAAGCCTAGGGTGGAAAATGCAGCAGCTACCGGTGAATTTCAAAAATAAAAATAGATGCTCCATACCGTTCATTATGGCCCCATAGCTGTGCCATATAGTGCTCTGCACCATTCATTATTGCCCCATAGCTGTACCATAGAAAGCTGTGCCATATAGTGCTCTGCACCGTTCATTATTGCCCCATAGCTGTGCCATATAGTGCTCTGCACCGTTCATAATTGCCCCATAGATGTGCCATAGAAAGCTGTGCACCGTTCATAATTGCCCCATAGCTGTGCCATATAGTGCTCTGCACCGTTCATTATTGCCCCATAGCTCTGCCATATAGCGCTCTGCACCGTTCATAATTGCCCCATAGCTGTGCCATATAGTGCTCTGCACCGTTCCTTATTGCCGCATAGCTGTGCCATATAGTGCTCTGCACCGTTCATTATTGCCCCATAGATGTGCCATAGAAAGCTGTGCCATAGAAAGCTGTGCACCGTTCATAATTGCCCCATAGCGCTCTGCACCGTTCAGAATTGCCCCATAGCTGTGCCATAGAAAGCTGTGCTGCTGCTGCAATAAAAATAAAAAAACACATACTCACCTCTCTTGCTTGCAGCTCCTCAGCGTCCGGTCCCGGCGTCTCTCCGCACTGACTGATCAGGAAGAGGGCGGCGCGCGCACTATATGCGTCATCGCGCCCTCTGACCTGCACAGTCAGAGCAAGAGGACGCGAAGACAGAGCGGCGCCCGGCGTGTGGAACGCAGACAGGTGAATATGACATACTTACCTGCTCCCGGCGTCCGCTCCTTCCCCCGGACAGCTGGTCTTCGGTGCCACAGCCTCTTCCTCTATCAGCGGTCACCGGCACCGCTGATTAGAGAAATGAATAGGCGGCTCCGCCTCTATGGGAGGTGGAGCCGCCTATTCATTTCTCTAATGAGCGGTCCCTTGTGACCGCTGAACAGGGGAAGAGCTGCGGCACCCGGAGACCGTGGAACAGGCAGGGGGAGCGCCAGGAGCCCCGGAAGCTAGTAAGTATGCCTCAGCGCCCTCTCCCCCTCACCCGCCGACCGTGACTCGAGTATAAGCCGAGAGGGGCACTTTCAGCCCAAAAAATTGGGCTGAAAATCTCGGCTTATACTCGAGTATATACGGTATATTATATATTGCACAGATCCCTATTGGCCTATAGTTAGATAGTACGGCCAATACAAACCCCTGCACTGTACCTAGATACGATCTACCTGTCTGTGGGGGTTGGCACCCTAAAGAGGTCGTAAGTATGGTTTTATTGAGATTATTAAAGGAGTCTGTGTCATTTTTTCAATTAAAGGACTTTATTCTGGCTGTGTCATTATTTACAATACAACTATAGCATTAGTAATGGAGAGTACTAAGTACTAAGCCGTGGGCTTGATGTCACCTGACAATACAAAGGTGACATCAACCTCATAAATATGAACACCACTTGCCACCGCTACCGGGCAAAGCACCAAATTTGGCACATCTAATAGATGTGCCTTTTCTGGGTAGCCGTGGGCTGCTGTTTTTAGGCTGGGGGCCTACATCAAAAGCTTCTTATCATCATGAGAATACCAGCCCCCAGCTGTGAGCTTTAGTAAGACTGGTTGTCCAAAATGGGGGGACCCCACACCATTTTTTAAATTATTTATTTAAATAATTAAGAAAACAGCATAGGGACCCCTCTATTCTTGAAAACCAACCTTGCTGAAGCTGACAGCTAAGGGTTGCAGTCCCCAGCTGTGAGTTTTGCCAGGTTGGGTTTTTAATTCATTTAATTCGTTATATCGCAGGCGGCGGTGTCATGATTCTCAATGGCGAGAGAACATAGCCCAGCATATATGAGAACTAGCTCTTGGAAGATGGAAACTATACTGACCATGAACTAAACCTGCCGCACAACTAGAAGTGGCCGGGTAGCATGCCTACGTTTTTTATCCCTAGATGCCCAGCGCCAGCCGGAGAACTACCTAATCCTAGCAGAGGAAAAGACAGTCCTGGCTCACCTCTAGAGAAATTTTCCCAAAAGGCAGACAGAGGCCCCCACATATATTGGCGGTGATTTTAGATGAAATGACAAACGTAGTATGAAAATAGGTTTAGCAAAATCGAGGTCCGCTTACTAGATAGCATGAAGACAGA
Organism: Ranitomeya variabilis; assembly: GCF_051348905.1. Taxonomy (NCBI): domain Eukaryota; kingdom Metazoa; phylum Chordata; class Amphibia; order Anura; family Dendrobatidae; genus Ranitomeya; species Ranitomeya variabilis. Next base: position 519,453,719 of record NC_135234.1, read on the forward strand.
AAGGGCACTTTCATGGTCAGCAGAAAACCCTATCAAAACACCATCCAGAAATTACTTTAAGACTCTAGCATTAACTCATAACACCAGAGTGGCAATTTCCGCTCACAAGAGCTTTCCAGACACAGTAACGAAACAGCAGCTGTGAACAGGAACAAAATGCAAAAACACACAAGGACAAAAGTCCAACTTAGCTAGGAGTTGTCTAGTAGCAGGAACATGCACAGAAGGCTTCTGATTACATTGTTGACCGGCATGAAACTGACAGAGGAGCAAGGTTATATAGCGACTCCCACATCCTGATAGGAGCAGGTGAACAGAGGGGATGATGCACACAAGTACAATTCCACAAGTGGCCACCGGGGGAGCCCAGAATCCAATTTCACAACAGTACCCCCCCTCAAGGAGGGGGCACCGAACCCTCACCAGAACCACCAGGGCGATCAGGATGAGCCCTATGAAAGGCACGGACAAGATCGGAGGCATGAACATCAGAGGCAGTGACCCAAGAATTATCCTCCTGACCGTATCCCTTCCATTTGACCAGATACTGGAGTTTCCGTCTGGAAACACGAGAGTCTAAGATCTTTTCCACAACGTACTCCAACTCACCCTCAACCAACACCGGAGCAGGAGGCTCAACGGAAGGCACAGCCGGTACCTCATACCTGCGCAACAATGACCGATGAAAAACATTATGAATCGAAAAGGATGCAGGGAGGTCCAAACGGAAGGACACAGGGTTAAGAATCTCCAATATCTTGTACGGGCCGATGAACCGAGGCTTAAACTTAGGAGAAGAAACCCTCATAGGCGTCCGCGGTAATAGATGACAAAGAACAAATCAGGGTCACAGATAGAATAAACTTAGACTGTAAAGTGCTAATTGAAACAGACTTGTCAGGCTTCTTAGTACGCTTAAAGCATGCTGATATAACATGAGTTGAATCACCACAATAGAAGCACAACCCATTTTTTCGTCTAAAATTCTGCCGCTCGCTTCTGGACAGAATTCTATCACATTGCATATTTTCTGGCGATTTCTCAGTAGACACCGCCAAATGGTGCACAGGTTTGCGCTCCCGCAGACGCCTATCGATCTGAATAGCCATCGTCATGGACTCATTCAGACTCGCAGGCACAGGGAACCCCACCATAACATCCTTAATGGCATCAGAGAGACCTTCTCTGAAAATCGCCGCCAGGGCGCACTCATTCCACTGAGTAAGCACAGACCATTTGCGGAATTTTTGGCAGTATATTTCAGCTTCATCTTGCCCCTGAGACAAGGACATCAAGGCCTTTTCCGCCTGAAGCTCTAAATGAGGTTCCTCATAAAGCAACCCCAAGGCCAGAAAAAACGCATCCACATTGAGCAACGCAGGATCCCCTGGTGCCAATGCAAAAGCCCAGTCCTGAGGGTCGCCCCGGAGCAAGGAAATTACAATCCTGACCTGCTGTGCAGGGTCTCCGGCAGAGCGAGACTTCAGGGACAAAAACAATTTGCAATTATTTTTAAAATTTTGAAAGTGAGATCTATTCCCCGAGAAGAATTCAGGCAAAGGAATTCTAGGCTCAGACATAGGTGCATGAACAACAAAATCTTGCAAATTTTGTACCTTTGTGGCGAGATTATTCAAACCTGTAGCTACACTCTGAAGATCCATTTGAAACAGGTGAACACAGAGCCATTCAAGGATTAGAAGGAGAGAAAGAGAGGAAGGCTGCAGTATAGGCAGACTAGCAAGTGATTCAATTAAGAGCACACTCAGAACTAGAGGGAAAAAAAAAAAAAAAAAAAAAATTGTAGCAGACTTCTTTTTTCTCTCCTTTCTCAGCCAGTAATTTAACCCTTTTTTTTCGGCCGGTCAAACTGTCATGATTCTCAATGGCGAGAGAACATAGCCCAGCATATATGAGAACTAGCTCTTGGAAGATGGAAACTATACTGACCATGAACTAAACCTGCCGCACAACTAGAAGTGGCCGGGTAGCATGCCTACGTTTTTTATCCCTAGATGCCCAACGCCAGCCGGAGAACTACCTAATCCTAGCAGAGGAAAAGACAGTCCTGGCTCACCTCTAGAGAAATTTTCCCAAAAGGCAGACAGAGGCCCCCACATATATTGGCGGTGATTTTAGATGAAATGACAAACGTAGTATGAAAATAGGTTTAGCAAAATCGAGGTCCGCTTACTAGATAGCATGAAGACAGAAAGGGCACTTTCATGGTCAGCAGAAAACCCTATCAAAACACCATCCAGAAATTACTTTAAGACTCTAGCATTAACTCATAACACCAGAGTGGCAATTTCCGCTCACAAGAGCTTTCCAGACACAGTAACGAAACAGCAGCTGTGAACAGGAACAAAATGCAAAAACACACAAGGACAAAAGTCCAACTTAGCTAGGAGTTGTCTAGTAGCAGGAACATGCACAGAAGGCTTCTGATTACATTGTTGACCGGCATGAAACTGACAGAGGAGCAAGGTTATATAGCGACTCCCACATCCTGATAGGAGCAGGTGAACAGAGGGGATGATACACACAAGTACAATTCCACAAGTGGCCACCGGGGGAGCCCAGAATCCAATTTCACAACACGGCGGGTGACAAATACCCAGATCATCCACTCCTGCTGTCACTGTTATTAGCGGCAGCAAGTGTCGGATGATGGGAGTAATAGTCCCAAAAGCCCCCACCTGCTGTCATCATTCTAACTTTAACCCCTTTCCGACATCAGGCGTATATTTACACCGATGTTGGACTCCCTCCCTTTGATGTGGGCTCCGGCCGAGAGCCCGCATCTTTCTCGGGACATGTCAGCTGTATTGAACAGCTGGTATGTGCCCGCAATAGCCGTGGGTGGAATCGCGATCCACATGTGGCTATTAACCAGTTAAATGCCACTGCCAAATGCTGACAGCCGCATTTAACAAGCCCTACTTGCAATCACACCGGCAATTCGCCCACCGATGACCCGTGTCACGTGATCGTGAGTTACCGGTGTGTTGGCATGACAACCGGAGGTCTCCTGGAGACCTCTATGGTTGTCAGTGCTGAATTGCTGTGAGCACCACCCAGTGGTCGGCGCTCATAGCAAGTAATTCTGCTATATAGAGGCGATCTGATCATCGCCTCTATGTAGCAGAGGGGATCGGGTTTTGGCAACTTCTAGTCTCCCATGGAGATTATTGAAGCATGCCAAAAGTTAAAAAAAATGTTTTTAAAAATATAAAAAAATAAAAAAAAATATAAAAGTTCAAATCACCCCTCTTTTGCCCCATTCAAAATAAAACAATAAAAAAAGTCAAACATACACATAATTGGTATTGCCATGTTCAGAATCGCCCAATCTCTCAATTAAAAAAGGACTAATCTGATCGCCAAACGGCGTAGGGAGAAAAAAGTCAAAACACCAGAATTACATTTTTTTGGTCGCTGCAACATTGCATTAAAATGCAATATCGGGCGATCAAGAGATCGTATCTGCACCAAAATGGTATGATTAAAAACATCAGCTCAGCGCGCAAAAAATAAGCCCTCACTCAACCCGAGATCATTAAAAATGGAGCCGCTATGGGTATCAGAAAATGGCACAATTTTTATTTTTTTTAACAAAGTTTGGAATTTATAAAGTTTGGAAGATAAAATAGAACCTACACATGTTTAGTGTCTATGAACTCGTAATGACCTGAAAAATCATAATGACAGGTCAGTTTTAGCATTTAGTGAACCTAGTAAAAAAGCCAAACAAACAAACAAGTGTGGAATTGCACTTTTTTTGCAATTTCACCTCACTTGGAATATTTTTCCTGTTTTCTAGTACATGACATGGTAAAACCAATGGTGTCATTCAAAAGTACAACTCATCCCACAAAAAACAAGTCCTCAAATGGCCATATTGACCGAAAAAAAAAAAGTTATGGCTCTGAGAAAAAGAGGAGCAAAAAATGAAAACGCAAAACCGAATAAAGCTCCAGGGGTTAATATAACTCTCATCATTCTCCTCTGCTCGCGCCGATCGCTGGCAGAGCAGGGGAGAAAGATGAGAGCCGTCTTCAGCACCTGCCAGTGTGGAACAGCACTTACTGTAGTGCTTCTTCCCCACTGCCAATGCATGACACACAGATGACATCAATTTGTGTTCTACTTGTGCACATGTTCAGGACGTTTTGCCACCCGTGCAGATGGTGAAAACCGGACATGTCTACGTGTGGGTCTCACGGAAACACGTTCCATGGAAACATACTGACATGTGCACAGACCCATTCATTTGAATGGGTCTACGTGTGAGAGGGTCGCTGCAACGTGTGTCAGTGTCTCTGGTACGTGTGAAAACTGTCACCACACATACCGGAGACACGAATGTGTGAAAGAGGCCTAAAGCATATTTTACACTTAATGTGGTGCATAAACATGTGTTCTCATCCATTCCAGATCTTAATGAAAGTGCAGATGTGCATCAGCTGAATCTAGGTGATTGGGTGGTCATACGCAGACACGTGAGAAGGAGCCTAGATCCACGGTTGGATGGCCCGTTCCAAGTCCAGCTGACCACATCCACCTCAGTTAAAACTTGAGGGAAAGCCCACCTGGATCCACACCAGTCACTGCAAAAAGGTTACTTCACCGACAGAATGACTGTTCTACTAATCACCTTGCTAGAAGTAGCAGGATTGTTGCACCCTACAGAGACACTGGATAAACTTTTAAATAGTGACTGGAACAACAAACTTAAGGCCCCGTCTCACATAGTGAGATCGCTAGCGAGATCGCTGCTGAGTCACAAGTTTTGTGACGCAACAGCGACCTCAGTAGCGATCTCGCTATGTGTGACACGTACCAGCGATCAGGCCCCTGCTGCGAGATCGCTGGTCGTGTCGGAATGGCCTGGACCTTTTTTTGGTCGTTGAGGTCCCGCTGACACCGATCCAGCGATGTCTTCACTGGTAACCAGGGTAAACATCGGGTTACTAAGCGCAGGGCCGCGCTTAGTAACCCGATGTTTACCCTGGTTACCAGCGTAAATGTAAAAAAAAACAAACAGTACATACTCACCATCTGTTGCCCGTCAGATCCCTTGGCGTCTGCTTCCTGCTCTGACTGCCGCCGTAAAGTGAGAGCACAGCAGTGACGTCACCGCTGCGCTCTGCTCTCACTGTGCGGCTGCACACAGTCAGAGCGGGACGCAGACGGCAAGGGACCTGACGGGCAACAGATGGTGAGTATGTACGGTTTGTTTTTTTTGGTAACCAGGGTAAACATCGGGTTACTAAGCGCGGCCCTGCGCTTAGTAACCCGATGTTTACCCTGGTTACCCGGGTGCTGCAGGGGGACTTCGGCATCGTTGAAGACAGTTTCAACGATGCCGAAGTCGTTCCCCTGATCGTTGGTCGCTGGAGAAAGCTGTCTGTGTGACAGCTCCCCAGCGACCACACAGCGACAAAACAGCGACGCTGCAGCGATCAGCATCGTTGTCTGTATCGCTGCAGCGTCGCTGTGTGAGACGGGGCCTTTATTCTGATGCCCTTCTTATAAAGTTCATGGCAGGACATAAACTAAAAGGCTGTTGGATCTGTACACACAGCCCAGTATCTGCGAAGACTATGCCGTACCTAGCTTTAGCTCTGGAGCCATGGAAGGTATTAACACCACACTGCATACACAATGAGACCTAGACTCAATCTAAGTTTTGGGGAAAAGATATGCCCCGTGATATATCTGCCTCTTTGGCTATAATCGGATGTGCCGCAAATTCCTGGTTGCAGTTTAATATAATGTATCTAAGGTACAAATGTGGTGGCGGGAGTATGATTCAGAAGTTGGAAATGTGGTCACCAAGAGGAAGACTGTGATCCCTCATTCCGACCCCATTCCCAACGATGGATTGTGGTTCAGTCTTTAACACACTGGAGCAAATACCTTTGGTGAGGACAATAATTGCTTCTGTATATAAACTCATGATCGAACCCAGGTTAATGAGACAGTGTACCAAGATGGTGTTGAAGGCTGTAAAACATCTATTGGTAAAATAGTAAAGAATGAAAGGGGTAAGTGTACATTTGGAATAAGCAAAAACAAAAGTATAATACTTAGTGAGCCCATAAACCTATGTTGGGACTTTTGAATTGATACAAATGTATACAGACCCCTGTTCACATTTGTGTTCACAGAAGGAGTATTCTTAGTTTGCAGACATAGTGCCTATAGGTGGGTGAGCCCAGATATAAGAGGGGTTTGCACTCTTGCCAAACTAACACCAGCCACTTTCATAGTTCCTCATAGTGCAATAGACACAGCAGCAGTCCTAATTCACACCTTGTATAGAAGGGCTGTAGACAATAAGCCCCGTCCAAACAGTAGGCCACATTTAGTAGAAATGGGGATAACAAATGCAATATTCAGTTGTATGCTAACATACTGAACCCACCTGTTGCAATTATATTGACCCAGCTGTCAATCTCCAGTTCAGGGCCAGTGTAGACAAAATAGGTGAACTTAGTGACCAATGGTTAAAGCAACACAGCGCAAACAGAGATTCCTGGTGGGGGAACACATTCTCCTTTTTAAATCCAGCCAACTGGTTCAGTGGCATAGCAGGATGGATTTCTGGTATTGCATGCAGATTTTATTGTTTTATTTATTGCTCTACTTAGCTGTAAAAGTGCTGATATATGTATTACCTAAGCTATTGACTAGTGTATGTCTTAAAAAAGAATCTAAGGCTGAACCTTTCATAGTGCATCATAAACCTCAGGTAGCCACTGCTGACGGGGGGAAGTGAGTGTCCAAAATGAGCGTGGATGGGTGAAGCTGGTAGGAAGCCCCCTTATGGGTACTAGGCCTATGAGACAGTAGCTCCTTTGTGGACACCAACTAACCCTGTGGCAAAACGGTATACCATTTACAAAAGGGGGAAATTGATATAGAAATTGATAGAATTTGTTTTTATATTATTTTAGCCTTACAGTCTCCAATTCAAGGATTTTATACTTCTTATCTTACATGCAATATTTTCAAGAGTCTGCAAAAACATGTTTTGGGTAAATGGTAAATAAAGTCATCATGACCGGGGTAACAGAGGGGGGCTACATGAGTTAAATTGAGTTACATTGCTGTAAATGGTATAAAATACTGCATTCTGGGGTGAATAAAGAGAAAAGTGACTTGCTCACAACCAGTGTGCATTCTTTTCTCCGAGCGCTCGTTATTTTATGGGCTAATCTCTTAATTTGGCCTCACTGGTTATCCAATATATCTGATTTTGGGTCAGAAGAAAAACAGATACAACATAGCCTTGAGAGAAGTGACCAAGGAGCTTACGTTCTGCTTCCATCCCCACTGGCCACAGCTTTTTAGAGTGAAAGAAGATGTTATAAGGGGCAGTGACATAGCACTGAGAGTGACAGCACCACCCACAGCTTCTATTACTGCCCTCAAATGAATTGTCATTAGGAGGTGGTGTTATAAGCTGTGAGGTCGCACTGGTGTCACTCACACTGCTTCTATCACCATCCCCTCATTTATGGACTTATTATCCTGTCACTTTGGGTGCAAAGGCTTCTTGAGTATGCTGAGAGTCTAGCTATGTATATAGTTTTACAACTGATTCAGTACAGATAACGTTGCTACTGATTTACATCCTCAAAGTCCAAATTGTGTTCTCTGTTGTTTATACAAAATAAAGGCCTATGTACATCACACAACTACCTAATTATTATCATGATTTGCTTGACATGATCAGTAAATCCGAGGTGCACACAGATAGAAGGGGATCCTTTGGAGCATAATAGCTCATCCGAATACACAATTCCAATTGCCTTGGAGGCAGATGTGGCCACCTTACCTTTTGCACCCATGTGCAGCTGCACAGGATGGAAGAATAGTATGTCCACCCCTGCAGTAAATACTGCTCATAGCAATATTTACAATAGGCATTCCTACCTGGTGCAAAGCTTTCACTAGGAAAAAAAAAACGCTTTCCTTCCCCCCATGTTTTGAAGTTACAGATGTGCACAAATTACGTTTCAACCCATCAATCATTTATCTGTGATTTGAGAAGTCATAGATTGGACATCAAATTGTGACCAGTGTCCTATGTTTTAAATGGTTTAATAACCTATCATCAAACAGCAGGCTGACTTGACATAGTAATAATGCACTTGAAGAGGTTACCCCATGCAAGCACCGCATGATTACTTCACATCCATTTCTGAAATGAACTGCTTGACTAGGAGCATCTTATTGGTCCTTTGCTTGCTACATTTTCAATTATTAGGTTGAAAACCCCCATGTGTTTCCCAGAATTCTCATAAAAAAATTGCTAGGCAAACTTAATACTATTAAATACTAATGTAATTATATTTTAGAGGAACCTGTGCACTCTTACAATGAAATTTATAATAATTTGGTGCCATGGATAATCTGTTCATAGTGATTTTCAGTAGGAAGATGGTAAGAAAATAATTATTAAATAGGAGAAAGATCATTGTAAGCAATGTATCATTTATTTAATATTTTCAAGAACTGAAATCTTGCTTTCAATAAATTACTAGTTAAATTAAAGGTCCATTTAAAAAACACAATCTGCAGGGTTAAACAACCGCCGATCGGTATGCATTTACTGACTGGAGGTTGTTAAGTAACCTGTCTAGACAGGTAGACATAATAATATGCACACAGAACAATCAGTAATACAATGTTCTGTGCACAAAGAATGACATTGTTCTCGGAGGCACAGGCCCTATTTACATACAACGATGTGGTGCCGAGAACGATGATGTTTTAAGCAAACCAAAAGATCATTTCACCAGAAGAGCGAGCGTTTTGCTTCTAAACAGGTGATTATCAGGAGTGTTCGTTGCTGATAAACGTGCAAAATAAATGAATCTTTATTCATAATGAATCATTACACTATGGTGGGTTTAGCTGATATTATTAAAATAAAGTAGAGGTCATAGGATATGACATTTAAAGCTACAGTGCTATGTACATTTTTCTGTGATTTTTCATGGGATTACTGTTATGATGTATGTGGCATCTAAATCTTCAAATGAAACCTGAGGACATACAGTGGGGAAAAGAAGTATCGGATATACTGTCCATTTTGAAAGTTTTCCCACCTACAAAGAATGGAGAAGTCTGTAATTTTTATCGTAGCTATACTTCAACTGTGAGAGACAGAATCTAAAAATAAAACATAGAAAATCACATTGTATGATTTTTAAATAATTAAATTACATTTTATTGCATGAAATAAGTATTTGATCAACTACCAACCAACCTTTATTAATTGCATTTGTTTGAACTTATTACCTCTATAAAAGAGACCTGTCCACACACTCCAATCTCTCCACCATGGCCAAGACCAAAGAGCTGTGTAAGGACACCAGGGACAAAATTGTAGACCCGCACAAGGCTAGGGAGGGCTAAAGGACAATAGGCAAGCAACTTGGTGAGAAGGCAAAAACTGTTGGAACAATTAGAAGTAGAAGAAACACAATCTTCCTCGGTCTGGGTCTCCATGCAAGATTTTGCCATGTGGGGTAAGGGTGATTTTGAGAAAGGTCAGGAATCAGCCCGGAACTACACGGGAGGAACTGGTCAATGAGCTGAGACCACAGTCTCAAACTTTACCATTAGTAACATGCTATGCCATTGTGGATTAAAATCCTATTGACTTTGCATATGCAAACAATAATTAAATGCCTCCAGCTGTTAGCTGGGGGCATTTTACCATGTGCACATTGCCCCTTTAAGAAAAGGAGAGCGCACGTAAGCGTAGGCATGCCACTGGAGCACAGCGCAGCGTGCACAGGGAAAGAGGAGAGAGCACGCGAGGAAGCTTCTGCATCCAGGGCAGTGAGTAAGCTGGCGTTCCCGCATGGTGGGAGGACAGGAAACATGCAGAGGCACCGGTAGGCTAATAAGCGCGAGCAGTCTCTACTTACAGCAGCACTCCTGGCATCACAAATATTAGCTCAGAAAAATAAGATAGACATCAATGTGAGCAGCCTCTTCTTACCTCATCACTCCTGTTATCTCCAGTATTAAATCAAAAATGCATGGTAGACAGCAGTGAGAACAGTCTCTTCTTACCTCAGCACCACTGATATTCACGGTATTAGATCAGAAAGACATGGTAGACGGTAAAGTGAGCAGCCTTTACTGATATTTAGCCTTTTTTTCTTGGAAATACATGTTTGTCATCAGCATAAGCAGTCTCTTCTTACTACAGCACCCCTGAGATCCTCCATATTAGATCAGATAGACAGTGGACAGATATGTGAGCAGCCACTTCTTACCTCTGCAGCCTTGGTATCTCTAGTATTCGATGAGAAAGACAGGGTGGACATTAGTTTGCGAAGCTTCCTTTTACTTCAGCACCTCTGGTATATCCAGTATTTAATCAAATAGGTGGGATGGACAGCAGTGTGAGTAATGTATTCAACCTCAGCACCTCTGGTATCTCCAGTCTAAGATCAGAAAGACAGAGTGGACAGCCTATTGAGCGGTCTCTTCTACTTCAGCACCACAGATATCTCCACTCTAACACCAGAGAGGTAGTGTGGACAGCAGCACGAGAAGCTTCTTCTTACCTTAGCACCCCAGTTAAATCTTGTGCTAGATCAGATAAATCCGTGGACAGCAGTGTGAACAGTCTCTTCTTATCACACCAACCCAGGTATTTCCAATTTTAGATTAAACACTGGAAGCATATATTTCTACACATGAAATATGGTGTGTGAGGGAACGGATTCTAAGAACTTTACTGCACATACTCGCAGACACTAAAGGGTGTCTGTTAGTGTGAAAAGACATCAGTGCTGTGATATCCTCAATGGGAAAAAACAGTGTGATTTACAAATTAAAGGATTTCAGGAATGTATAATAGAATTATTAGCATTCCATTAGTTATTTAATTTTTCTCTGGAGAATCCCACTAAGGCTTTGAACATTGACTTAAGGTGCAGCTACATATAGGTGGCAGTAGAGAGATTGTTTTTTTTTTGTTTTCTATTTTGAAGAATAATTTGCAAACCAAGCTGACAGAAGAAACCTTGAATTGCAGGTTGGTGTTTACGGAGCCACATAATTGCAAACCATTCAAGGTTCCGATGCTCGAAATTGTGCAGTGAAGAAAGCATCTACAATAGACATGCGAAAATAAGAACTGCACCATAAATCAATGGAAGATGGTCTGATTAACTCATTTTTCTTTTATACCCAATCTGGTGAAGGATGTGTTAGGCGTCGGGATTCTCCCACTGTGCTGGATAGATCCCAGGCATTGCTTAGTGCTGTGGCCTCCCATTCTGGCCCAGCCACTGCAGGTGCTGCTCAGCACAGAAGTTAGTCCCAGCATCTTGCTCAGGATCATGATATTCTTGTGGTTACTGCTGGCTCTCCAGCCAAGTCTACGGTAATCAGCGAGAGGAAGGTGCTGCCTGACGCTTGGGAGTCTAAGTCCAGAGTTCACCTGATTGAGCTTGTCCGTGATGTGGCATCTGCTCATTGGTGGTCGGACGTTTGCTGCTCTGGTGAGATGGCCAACCTGGATAGGTCTGCGAGCAATGTCTCGGCCGACTGGGTGTGAGTGTTTGGGGTGGAGCCTAGTGTATAAAAGGCTCAAAGCGGCGCACGCGGAAGTGCTAGTATCACCATTCTACCATTCTGTTTGCACGTGTCGCTCTTAACACTGTGAGCACTTATGTTGGCAGGTAGGGCTAGGACTTGGCAACTTCCCTTGGCTTAGCATCTGTCTCCTTCATGTGTGCGGTTAGCACAGTTGAGTTACAGAGCAAGTCCAAACCTCAGGCTACACCTTTCAGGGAAAGCGTCAGGGCTTTGCGCCTAGTGTCACTTAAGTTCTTTTCCTTGACTCGGTTTCTGCTTTATTACACGTGTGCAGTTAGCGCAATTTACTTGCAGAGCGAGCACTACTCACATGCTATTTCTCCTGTGACGTTTGGCAGGGTTTAGCATCCTGCTTACTTTCTGCAGTTCCTTTCTGTGCAGTATCTGTGCTGGGTACTTTGAGTTCAGTTCATACTGTGTGACGTTTAACACAGTTTGTTTATAGTGATCGCTCGCTGTTTAGTTCCGCCATTGTACACTAGCAGCAGTTTTCCATCTCTGCACGGTGGACCCTGGGTTGTGATTGCACTTTATTATTTATTTTTATTTAGCACAATCTGCCAACCCAAACAGGATGTTTTCTTGGCACACTCTAAGGGCCCCTTCACACTGTGCAATCAAAGTCTGAACGAGCGTTCGATTTGTGACGTTTATCCGTCCTCGTTCCGAGGTCGCAAAGTGTGACATGGCGTTACGATTTGCGACGCAGCCCAGCATCGTACGATGTGAAAGAAAGAGCAGAACTTTCTTTCGTCGTAAATGTCCCGCTGTGGCGGTCGAAATCGTAGTATGTGACGGCGGTCATACGTGCTCGTAATGCGACAACGTGGGTTGGGCTTCCGCATACCTGTCTCCTGATTGGGCGTGACGTTTTAGCACGTAAGAGCGCTGGAATCTCCGCCCCGAGTGGCGCGAAAGGCGCTGGTTTAAAAGGCCCGGCCGGAGCTGGAGTTTTCTCACTCTTTTGTTTTTCTCTCCTCTGAGCAGGTGCAGACGAAGGTGAACCCGCTCCGCGATTCATCCCGCTTGGACCGCCTCCACGGACGCTTGAACCCGCTCTCGGACCCTCGACGCCGCGCTACAGTGCTCATCCTCAACGGTGAGTTCAATGTGCGCTTGTGTTCTGTTCTCTACGTGCGCTGTGTTTTGGAACGCTAGTGAGTTCGCTCTTGTGGTCGGCTCCCGAGCGCTCTGCATTGTAGAACATTAGCGTTGTGTTTTACATCGAGCTGTGTATTTGTAGCTGTAGTAGGCTTGTGGATGAGGCGCTGGGTTTTGTAACAATATTGCCGGAGGACATGGCGGTGCACGCTCACTCTCGCGTGGGCATCCATTTTGTTTTTAGCGCCGCGTGCTGGAGTTCTGAGCGGGTTACATTTTCGCTCTTTTGTGCCCCTTCCCGAGCGCTCTGCATTGTAGAACATTAGCGTCGTGTTTTACGTCTAGCTATGTATTTGTAGCTGTGTTCCGGTTGTGGATGGGGCGTTGTGTTTTGGAACGCTATTGCGGCGGGGAGGAGCGGGAATTCACACATGGGTGAAACCATTTCGCTGCCGCTGTGTGAATTCGCGCTCTTCCCCGCCACAATAGCGTTCCAAAACACAATGCCCCATCCACAACCTGACCAGAGCTGGAAATACATAGCTAGATGCTAACACAGGGTATGTTTTTTTTCTAGCTGTGGTAGGGATGTGGATGAGTTGCTGTGCTACAGCACGCTACTGCTGGAGGATTTGTTGGTGCGCTCTCACGTGGGCAGGTGCTTCAAGCGCTGTGTGCTGGAGTCCTTAGCGTGCGCGGCGCCGCAGCATGTTGGAACTCTGCAATTTCTGCCTTCATTGCTGACATTTTTTTTCCTTTCCTCTGCAGTTGGATACAAAGATCTACCCGCTTCGTCTTTCAGCCAACTTGGACTCTCAACGGACTCTCAACGGACGTCCGGACACCCTTCAACGGAAGCGGCGACCCACACAACGCTAATGGACACCGCAGAGCAGCTTTCATCAGTGGCGGTGAGTTTGGCTCTTGTGCTCTCCTTAGTCGACCCTTTGTGTGACATGTTGCTATGTACTTTCTACCATGTGTGGCCATTTTTAACGAGTTTTTGTTCATTTCAGATGCCTCCAATGACCAAGCAGGAATTTACCAGAGAGTTTATCGAGATGTATCGCTCCTTGCCCTGCCTGTGGAAGATCAAATCCGGAGACTACAGTAACCGCGACAAGAGGAAGGCGGCTTACGAAAAGCTCATCACCCTTTGCCGGCAGCATAATCCAGCTGAGAAGGTGGATGAAACTTTTGTCAAGAAGAAGATCCAGGGACTGCGCACAGTGTGGAAGAAGGAGCTCAACAAGGTGCAGGCCACTTCTAAATCTGGCGCTTCCACGGAAGAAGTGTATATTCCCAAGTTGTGGTACTATGACCAGCTCTCCTTCATTCTGGACCAAGAGATTCCACGGCCCATGACGTCGATGATGACACTACTTCCTGTCAGAGAAGAAATACCGGAGGAGGCCCAAGGACAAGACGTAAGTGCCTCTTATGTACTCTGTAATACTACTTACATGCAAGAGCTATATCCACTATAGTAACTTCTCACTTTGTTTTTTTGTATCATGCAGATTAGCGCTGTTATAATGTGCAACACAGATAAGTATTTTCAGTTGCTATGCTGTAGTAATAGCCTAACCTTTCCCTAAACTATACGATAACCAGCAATCTATTCTACTTCAGCAGGTTTTAACCTTTATATTTGGGCAAAATGAAACCTATAAGATAAGTATAGTTGTTCTAAGTATCTATTTGACCTGGTAATATAAATAGTCATAGTCATTGATCCTCTTCCATATAGGTGTTTGTAGTGTATGTCGCAAATGCAAGATCTTTACCCTTTTTTTCTCTATTTTTGCAGGTGCTGACTGGATCGACAGAGACAGAAGACAGTGACCGCACTGAAATACAGATTGAGGATGCAGCGCCTCCTGCCCCGCTTCGCTCAAGGCTACCGTCGAGGAAGCGCAAAGCCACCAGCTCCAGCAACGACGCGGCCGAAATGTTTTCCATGGCTAAAAGGCTAATGAGTCGGGAAATTTCAAGCGGCACCTCAGGCTTTGCAAACTATGTTGCGGAAAAGTTATCCAAACTGGACGAGTCGCAGCAGGATCATGCAGAGCGACTGATTTTTGAAGCCTTGAGCAAAGCGGCAGCCAAAGAACTGAATGCATCGGCAAAGGTGGTGGTAGAAAGGGTGGAGCAACGTCACACGGACCTGCGCATGCAAAGCTACCAGAACTCGTGGCCGCAACCCCCGGAGCCTCACTTCAGTACCCCCGCCCCGGCGGCGCACAAATGACGCAATCGCGTCACACGCGCAGCGCCGCGTGTTTTGCCGGTACCAAAACACATGCAAAAGAGAATCATCCCGCAACTTGTAAGAAATCACTACGCAGGATGTTCTATAGTGTTTAATTTTACAGCGCGGGATACGCCGGAGCGAGGTCACTGTGCCCATGGGGTGTGGTTTAACTAAACGTCATCATCGAGCGCGGCGCCGGTTACGTTACAGGTTCGCCGCGCCCGAAGCCCACTTATAGGAATATGGCGTTGCAAAATATGACGCAACAACGTTCCAAACGGAGGCGCTGCTGATGGCGTCGTAAAATGCCACGCAATGAAACATTTTAGTGCACGAACACTTGCAGGGGCCAGAATCAAACCACAGAATCAGGCAGAGAAGGAAGGTTGCAAAGAAAAAAAGTTTATTGCACACACAAAAACATTTCCTTGTCATTAAAGTTACGTCCTCTGCTGCCGCGAACATAGCGTGTTGAATCTACCGCCAGCTTGGTGACATCACCGCGCTGGGGGCAGAATCAACCCGCCACAGCCACGCCAGCAGAGGAGGGGGTAAAAAGCGAAAAACTTTATTACACACACAAAAACATTTCCTAAGCATGCGACACGATTTCATGCTGCCAGGGCACGGCTCCCGGACCATTGAAGTATTGGCAGTACTTCTCTCGACAGTCCCGTGCATCATCTGCGTGCCTGCCGGATCCCAAAGGTAGTAGACCTGCTATTCCTTGTTCTTCAGCCCGCCACTCCCCAGGCACAAGATCTCCACTCGTTGGGTCCACAAAATCCGTAAATTCCGGTGGACTGTACGTAATGGCATCCCGGCGCCGAAGGAAATTATGGAGCACACAGCAGGCCAAAACCACGTTGTCAATCGACGAAAGCTTCAAGTTGATTGCAGTGTGAAAAACTCTGAACCGATTAGCCATTATGCCAAATGCATTCTCAACAACACGACGTGCTCTGGACAAGCGGTAATTAAAGATTCTCCTTTCGTCGGTGAGAGTTTTTTGTGGAAAAGGCTTAAGCAGATTCGGAAGAAGAGGGAAGGCTTCGTCTCCTACAAACACAAAATTGAGGTTTCCTCTTGTTTCTTCATTTTCGGGCAACTGCAGTTGGTTGCTCTTCAGCCGGTCTCCAAATGTAGTGTAATCCAAAACGCCGCCATCGGACACTCGGCCATTCATGCCAACATCAACATTTATGAACTCGTAGTTGGCGTTGACGAGGGCCATGAGGATGACGCTGAAGTAGCCTTTATAGTTGAAGAAAAAGGATCCCGTGTTTGGTGGCTGCGTGATGCGCACATGTTTGCCATCCAAGGCGCCTCCGCAGTTTGGAAACTGCCACTGCTGCTCGAAACCGATAGCAATCTTCCTCCATTCATCCGGTGTCCTTGGGAACTGCAAGATGTAAAACAAAGATTACACACAGATAAGCTACATAGATATTATATAGCTGTACAAACGAGTAGTACCACACACACACACACTCACCTCCATATAATGGCGTAAGCCGTGTACAATGGCCTCGCACGTCTCCGGAATTAAAACGCTCAGTAAAGGCCGGGAGATAGCAGAAGAATAATGGAGATCTTGTAGGGATCCGCCTGTAGCAAGGAACCGCAATGTCACTGCCAAACGTTCTTCCACGGAGATTGCTGCCCGAAGCACTGTATCCTGCCTCCGGATCAGTGGCGTGATGGCCGCCAATAAAATTTTGAATGACGCCTCCGACATCCTCAGGTAGTTACGAAAATCATGAGGGTTGTTTTCACGTAGCTCCCTTATCAGACGCATGTGCGACAATCTTGACCTCTTCAGCAGCCAGCTCCTGACCCACATGCGGCGTTGTCGCTTTGGACGGCTTTCTTCTTTCAGCCGCTGACCCTCAAGCATCAGGGCAGCAGCTATAAGAGCCCTCTCTCCGTCATCCAACATGTCGACTGAAATGAACACAAATAGAAAATTAGTTTTGTTGCTATTTCAGGGAAAAAAAATCCAAAAATAGAATAAAGGGGTATGTAAATAAAGGCAAAAAAACAACAACATACAAAACATTGTATTATAATAATAGCAACAAGACAGCCATTTTGTCTCATATATGCAACGCAACGCGCCGGAGGTTCACTATGGGCCACCATTTTCTCTGCAAAGTGGAAGCATGTGCTGTGGCGCTTCGTAATGCGACGCTACCGCGCTCTGAAATGTAACGCTACCACGCTTCGCTATGCAGCCCAGACAAGCAGTGTCTCTGGACTGAGGAGACACTGCTATGGAACCCCAAAAATGCAACGCCGTAGCGCTCCGTTATGCAACGCAATTCATTATTGCTCTCCGTAGCGAAACGCTGCGGCACCCCACATTTCCCAAAGCTCCAAACACACTTCCAAACATACCTCGAACTAGGTTGTAGTTTTGCGATGAAGAATGTAACGTTGTCCGCTTCCGCTCGCTTCCACTTCCGTCCGCTTCAGGAAAGGAAAAGGAACGAAAGCACCTGGCCCCCATTTTTTAAGCGTGGAGAACAATAGCTTTTTTTTGGACCAATGAGCGCATTACATGATTGCCCATAGGCGTAGTCAGATTGCCGAAGAACACGCCCATGCTGGTAATACGTCACGCATTTACAGTCGAAAAGAAGCTCGGAGTCGTAGGACTATGGCGGTGTGAAGGGTAGCGTACGATTGCGACGCGTGACGTTCACATCGCAACTACGTCAGAAAAAGCGTTAAAATCGTACAGTGTGACCGCTGGATACGAGCTCGTACTGCGATGTCGAATATGACGCAAATGCGTCGTAATCGTAGCAGAATCGACCAGTGTGAAGGTACCCTAAGTCCTCTTACATTTATGGATGTTCATGTAGAAAGTAGAGGTTACCTAAGAATGTTCACCTTGCCAGAAGGACAAAAAATGTTCAAGGTTTCAGGATTATGGCAGCAAATTTTCTCTGCTTCTTAAGTCAACACAGTCCCTAGGTCCTAGATCCCTAAAGCAAATTCAGTATGAGATAGAAGGGGCTTTTCAAACCAAGTCAATAACTGCATCTAAAGCTGACTGGTAAATTTAAAGGGACACTGTCACCTGAATTTGGAGGGAACAATCTTTAGCCATAGGGGCGGGGTTTTCGGGTGTTTGATTCACCCTTTCCTTACCCGCTGGCTGCATGCTGGCTGCAATATGGGATTGAAGTTCATTCTCTGTCCTCCATAGTACACGCCTGCGCAAGGCAAGACTGCCTTGTGCAGGCATGTACTACGGAGGACAGAGAATGAACTTCAATCCCATATTGCAGCCAGCATGCAGCCAGTGGGTAAGGAAAGGGTGAATCAAACACCCGAAAACCCCGCCCCTATGGCTAAAGATTGTTCCCTCCAAATTCAGGTGACAGTGTCCCTTTAATATGTGTCCTGTAGTGTTTAGTATTGATGCAGGTAAATTCTTCTGGATTATATGGTTAGCTAAATAAGCACTCTCATCAAAGTTTTAATCCTGTTAATGTATTGCAGTCATAATATTATACAGCACTGTGTACTTACACTTGCTCATTTTGCCTTTCTACATAGCTGATTCTTCTTTTTCCCATTAAGTCTTTGATATCACGTGTTTAAAAGCAGACTAGCTGAATCCTTCTAAGCTCTATGTAGAAACAAGAGGTCAATTTTCCTTGCACAAGTCATAAGTCACTGCAAAAGTCCCTGGCAAAGAGAGGAGCGGGAAAGCTGGCTCAGAAATGGAAGAGGAGAATGAAAAATGCAGGGACAAAAGACTTCCTGTTTCAACATAGAGTGGAGAAAAGGAAAAAATTAAATGGGTAGAAGGGCAAAATGAACAATTGTAAGTTTCATATAATATGATGACTGCAATATATTAAGAGAATAAATGCTTTGATGGGAGTGATTCTTTATATTAGGAAAGGTTCCAGCATCCATAAGTGTGTCAAAACATCTTTCATCTTGATTTCCATACTACTAAAAACAGGGAGAAACCATCCTATAAACTCAGATTGTTGTACACACAAAGTTTTCACAGCCAACACAACTGAACTAAACATTACCAAACTAAACACTAAGGGTACTGTCACACAGTACCATTTTGATCGCTACGACGGTACGATTCGTGACGTTCTAGCGATATCGTTATGATATCGCAGTGTCTGACACGCAGCAGCGATCAGGGATCCTGCTGAGAATCGTACGTCGTAGCAGATCGTGTGGAACTTTCTTTCGTCGCTTGATCACCCGCTGACATCGCTGGATCGTTGTGTGTGACAGCGATCCAGCGATGTGTTCGCTTGTAACCAGGGTAAACATCGGGTAACTAAGCGCAGGGGCGCGCTTAGTAACCCGATGTTTACCGTGGTTACCAGCGTAAACGTAAAAAAACAAACAGTACATACTTACATTCCGGTGTCTGTCCTCCAGCGTCTCAGCTTCTCTCCACTGTGTGAGCGTCTGCCAGCCGGAAAGCGAGCACAGCGGTGACGTCTGACGTCACCGCTGTGCTTGCCGGCTATGGCGCTTACACAGTGGAGAGAAGCAGAACGCCGGAGGACAGACACCGGAATGTAAGTATGTACTGTTTGTTTTTTTTACGTTTACGCTGGTAACCACGGTAAACATCGGGTTACTAAGCGCGGCCCTGCGCTTAGTTACCCGATGTTTACCCTGGTTACCGGGGACTTCGGCATCGCTCCAGCGCCGTGATTGCAACGTGTGACCGCAGTCTACGACGCTGGAGCGATAATCATACGATCGCTGCGACGTCACGGATCGTGCCGTCGTAGCGATCAAAATGGTACTGTGTGACAGTACCCTAACATGTGTCTGCATATAGATACAATCTTCTTAGCTGATTTATAACAAAATCAAACTTCATATTTTGTTTAATCACAAATCAGCTTAGGAGATATTTGGAAGAGCAGAGATAAAGAATAGCGACACTATTATCAGGTGAGTTCACTTATTGATCTGAGTGTTAAAGGAGTTTCACTACTAATCTGAATATGCATTACTTTTCCATTGAAGCCTTTTTCCATTGCTCACTAGAAATCTTCCTAAAATATAAAATTTAATTTTGGGGGGTAAAATTACCCTTATATAGGGTCAGGAGACAGTAACAACCTTAACACTATAGTCTTAACAATCTTAAACAATACTAAAAAGGATAGAGACTAATGTGGTGAGGGGGCGATCTCTCCCTACTCACCCTACCTCACAGCGGAGGTTGTCACCCTAAGTTCGACATGGTGCCCCCGCTCACCGACGGCTCTCCCTTGAGACCCTAAAGGGGAACTTAGCAAAGAAACACCACCACCAACACCAATTATTCCCTAAAGTGCAGTTGTGCTAAAGCGCTTAACCAGAGACTGCGTCAGTCTATTTTGGGTGGTTCCCAGCTATTTCAGGGTTTTATAGTTTTCAAGCCCTGATACCTTATATACTAGGGGCTCATTGGTGCAAAATATCAGAGACAGAGATAAATCTCAGAATAACAGTTGCTATTTTAAATAATACTCCCCCTTTTATTTTGTTAACCTTTCACCTAATAATGCATACGCAAGGATGTCAGTATGTCATGATTCTACTTCCTTAATGCACACACACCCTGGTTCTTCTAGTCAAACTGAAGCCCTGTTCCTTCTCCTATGAACCCCGGTTTACTGTCCTGGGGGGAAACACCTCTGGATGGGCGACTTACTTGGATGAGTACATTCTTATTCCTTTGATCACTGTTGATCTATGACTATTTCTCTGCATCAGTTTGACTAGAAGATGCACATACTGTATATGCCAAACATGGCCCGCAGGATGCTTATATTTGGCCTGAGATGCCCCACCTCCCCATTACAGTAAGGTCATCATACCATGCATGTGGTGAGTACTGTGGAGGAATTCACTGTGGGGATATTATACTGTGTTGGGGGCACTTTTGTTGACATCATACTTTATTATATTTATTATATATTAATTCAAGTTTTTTATCCTTTGTTATTACATATTTATATTAGGTCTTTGGGGGATATGCTTTTTACTGCTCCTACATAACATATTATATTAATCCAGTATGCCGCATTTGTGATTATGATTATTTTTTTCCAAAGATCTACTTATTAAAATGTCCTTTATTAGTAGGACAAACCCTTTAAGTTTGTTTCCATATCAAAAGGTTCATGGCTATATTTGATGATAAGGAAAAACTTCCTCAATTGGCCAGTGACTTTCTTGAAGTGTTTTATTTTGGCACTCTGTGTATTTGAGTTTGATATCCCTGTCTTTGAGTAATGATAACTTCTTTTTTATTTGTCTGGTTGTTTGAGCCTATTTGTGGACCTCTACAAACAGAAATATAGTAAATACAGCACTACCTTATTGATACTACTGATTGTGGACATGAATGAGGAAAGACTTTCCAGAAATTAACCTCCACACACATATTATGCACTATACACACATTTAACTGGGTAGGTTTAACCCCTTCAAGACGTGGCCCTTTTTCGTTTTTGCTTTTTCATTTTTCACTCCCCTCCTTCGGAGAGCCATAACTTTTTTATTTTTCCGTCAATATGGCCATGCGAGGGCTTATTTTTTGTGGGACGAGTTGTACTTTTGAACGACACCATTGGTTTTACCATGTCTTGTACTAGAAAATGGTAAAAAAATTCGAAGTGTGGTGAAATTGCAAAAAAAGTGCAATCCCACACTTGTTTTTTGTTTGGCTTTTTTGCTAGGTTCACTAAATGCTAAAAGTGTCCTGCCATTATGATTCTCCGGGTCATTATGAGTTCATAGACACCAAATATGTCTAGGTTATTTTTTATCTAAGTTGTGAAAAAAATTCTAAACTTTGCTTAAAAAAAGCGCCATTTTCTGATACCCGTAGCGTCTCCATTTTTTGGCATCTCGAGTCAGTTGAGGGCTTATTTTTTGCATGCCGAGCAGACGTTTTTAATGATACCACTTTTATGCAGATACGTTCTTTTGATCGCCGTTATTGCATTTTAATGCAATGTCGCAGCGACCAAAAAAAAGTAATTCTGGCATTTAGAATTTTTTTCTCGCTACGCCATTTAGCGATCAGGTTAATGCTTTTTTTCATTGATAGATCAGGCGATTCTGAAAGCGGTGATACCAAATATGTGTATGTTTGATTTTTTTAATTGTTTTATTTTGGATGGGGCGAAAGCGGGGTGATTTCAACTTTTATATTTTTTTATTTTTTTCATATTTTTTAAAACTTTTGCCATGCTTCAATAGCCTCCATGGGAGGCTAGAAGCTGGCTTAGCCTTATCGGCTCTGCTACATAGCAGCGATCATCAGATCGCTCCTATGTAGCTGAATTGCAGGCTTGCTATGAGCGCCGACCACAGGGTGGCGCTCACAGCAAGCCGGCATCGGAAACCATAGAGGTCTCAAGGAGACCTCTGGTTACTATGCCGATGCATCGCTGACCCCCGATCATGTGACGGGCCGGCGGCCAGAAGCGGTAGTTAAATACCGCTGTCAGCGTTTGACAGTGGCATTTAACTGGTTAATAGCGGCAGGTGGATCGCGATACCACCTGCCGCTATTGCGCATGCATGTCAGCTGTGCAAAACAGTAAACATGTCGTGACTTTGATGTGGGCTCACCGCTGGAGCCCACATCAAAGGGGGAGCACGACATACACCGTACTAGTACGGGGCATGTCGTGAAGGGGTTAAAGAATAACCATTGTTTTAATTTTTATTTCATAAATCAATGGTACACATGAAAATAAAATTTATATTCTGTGAAGACAGACTTTCCCATTGCTGAGATAGGAGATGGCAGTTGCTACTGATAAGATACAATATAGATAGATGGGAGGACCTCTGATTCTAGCTCCTCCCTCCTACATAGACTTGTATTCCTAGAAACTGCCGTTTCAGTAATTGGAAAATCTGTATTCACTGAATACAGATTTTATCTCAGAATTGAGAAATTTGATAATAAATGATCAATTCTGGCAGAGAAAGAAGCCGAGTTAGTTTTCTGATAAGATACAAAGTTGCTCATGATCTCGTGTACTATTGATTTATTCTGTCTGTTTTTTTACTGAGTTAGCTTAGACTAGATAATCAAAAAATGTGCCAAATTTATGAAAGTGTCTCATTCTGTTTGTTGATAGATATGGCTGAATTTAATTGAATGTAATTACATTTTACAAAAATCCTTATTTTCCAGAATGCGGGTGTTTTGTAATTCGCTTCACAGAGATGTAGGAAAATAGCTATATTTAAAAAAGATAGTTATAACTGACATAAAATGCAGTACTTTACAAATTAGAGCAAAAATTAACAATTTACAATCATTTGTTTTAGGCCAATTAAATTATTACAAGGATGCATTAATTGCTACTGTATTGATAAACACTAATAGAGACACTTAAGGTTTTATAAACATACTTTGCGCTATATACACCTGTGTTTTCAATATAATTTGTTTGGAAATTACCACCCATATTTTAAGAAATTATGAAGCTTAGTATTTGAGTCTATACTTGTATATACATGTAAAAAAGCCGCGGAGACACCATCACGTGTTTCTCAACACAAGCAATGAATAGCCAGGTCTTTCACCGGGAAGGAACAACCACGGGAAGGGCAGCATCCAACAAAGGAAAACCACCTAAGCCAAAACATGGTATCCATCCACAGACAGCTGTTTCGGGGTATTTGCCCCTCATCAGTGTGGAGTAGGAAACTGGCTATTAGGAGCAGTGCCTAGTGAAAAGACTATAAACATAAGGGTGAATGACCTCGGGGAGATCAAAACGTCCAACACCGCGGAGACACCATCACGTGATGGTGTCTCCACGGTGTTGGATGTTTTGATCTCCCCAAGTTCATTCATCCTTATGTTTATACTTGTATATACACACATCAAGAAAATATATTGTTAAACAATATCACTCTTTGTCTGCACAATGGACAATTCAGCCCAATGAGGTTCTTTTTTCTCTTGAGGAACCCTATCATTGAGAGTAAGAAACGCGATTAGACTGGGACCTCGGTCCCGAATGAACCAGGTACTCCCTTGAGGGTGATACTGATCACAATTCTATACTAAGGGGATTTCTGTATCCCAGAAGGTAAGTATACTACTGTTCACTATTATGGCCTTTTCTGCCTTATATTTGCAATAGGGTTACTTTACGGACATTTGTGAGGGACATCCACCGATTAGTGGGGGCCCCATACTGTTTATTAGGGTGCCAGCCTCCTTGGCAAGGCAGAGAACAGTGTTGTTTGGGACATTTTAGGATTTATATAGACCACATTTCACATATTTTGTAAATATTCACTAATTGTCCTGCTACATTTGCTTCCTGGTTAAATCTCTTTGGGGAAAACAAAGCAGAATAGGGTTTATATAAACAACATTTAAAGGGACTCTGTCACCTGAATTTGGAGGGAACAATTTTCAGCCATAGGGGCGGGGTTTTCGGGTGTTTGATTCACCCTTTCCTTACCCGCTGGCTGCATGCTGGCTGCAATATTGGATTGAAGTTCATTCTCTGTCCTCCATAGTACATGCCTGCATACTAAAAAAAAAATATTTAAAACATTCAGTGTAAAGAACATGCCTACAACTGTGAATATTTGATTTTATTTTTTTGTGTGAAGCAAACAAGAAATAGAACAAAATAACTGAAAACTTCAGTGTGAATGACTATTCACCCTCATAAAGTTAGTACTTTGCAGAGCCTCCTTTTGTGGCAACTACAGCTGCAAGTCACTTTGAACAAGTCTCTATGAGCTTTCCACATCTTGCCAATGGGATTTTTGCCTATTTCTCAAGGCAAAACTGCTTCAGCTTCTCCCAGTTAGATGGTATTCTCTGTTGAACAGCAATCTTCAAGTCTGACCACAGATTCTCAATTGGGTTAAGATCTGGGCTTTGACTAGGCTTCTCCAAAACATTTACACATTTCTCCTTAAATAACAAGTGTTGTTTTAGCAGAATGCTTTGGGTTATTGTTTTGTTGGAAGGTGAACCTCCATTACAGTCTCAAATCACTGAACCCCTCAACTTTGCTTATTTTCCCTGTCCCCGCTGCCAAAAAACATCCTCAGAGCATGATGCTGCCATCACCATGTTTCACTGTGGGGATTGTGTTCTTGGGGTGATGAGTTGCGTTGGTTAGGCGCCAGACATAGCGTTTGCCTTGGTGGCCAAAAGGTTCACTTTTGGCCTCATTTGACCACAGCACTTTCCTCCATATATTTGGGTAATCTCCGATATGTCTTTTGGTAAACTCAAAATGAGCCTTATAATTTTTGTGTGAAGTAAAAGCTTTTTTCTGCCCACTTTTCAAAAAAATTTTGTCTCTATGCAGTGTGTGGCATATTGTGGTCGTATAGACAAAAACTCCAGTCTCCGCTTGGGAACTCTGCAGCTCCTTCAGGGTTACCTTTGATCTCTGTGCTGCCTCTGTGATTAATGCCATCATTGCCCAGGCTGAAAGTTGGTGGGTGGTCATCTCTTCACAGGTTTGCTGTGGTACCATGTTCTTTCCATTTGATGATAATGGATTTCATGATGCTTTGGTGATCACTAGAGATTGGGATTTTTTTTTATAACCCAACCCTAATTCTCAACAACTTTGTCCCTGATTTGTTTTGAAAGGTGTGTATATAATGACAAGGTGACTGTCATTGATTGCACACAGATCCTTTCACTAAGCATGGGACTTATCAAGGTAATTGCTTGAACCTGAAATTTTTAGGGGCTTAATCACAAAAGTGGCCAATACATATGCACATGCCAGTTTTTAGTTATTTGATCCCACAAATTTTACTTATGTCTATATTTTTCTCACTTCACTTCACCAACTTACACCATTTAGTGCTGATAAGTGATTACCTAACAAACAGCCAATCCCCACATGTATTCATGCTGTCTAGCAGCTGCAAATCATGCAGCTGCGTCAACATGAACTAAATCTCCGAGCACGCCAAAATACTCGGAGACCACCCGAGCATGCTTGGAGAAACTCAAGTAAAGAGCACACTCGCTCATCACTAGTGCTGATGCATCACACACAAATCAAATTACAAAAATATATAAACACAGGTTGCAATGTAGCAAAATAGGTAAAAAGCCAAGGGGGTGAATACTTTTGCAAACCACTATATGTTCAACCACTCAATAATGTCTTGCATCATTTATTTCCTGGTTAATTCTCACTGGGGAAATGAGAGCCGAATTGTGGACTGCATTTATGCCACTAATATATTATCCCCTCATTAGAACTCTAATTTGTACACTATATAACATGAGTGACGAGTATTATGTAGTACAAGGATCCCCTCGCAGGGGGAAGTATATCAGACAGTAAAGAGGAAGATAAATATCCTTGACTTATTATTTTTAATTATACAAAACAAATACACATCCATATAAGCATTTATCTGAAATTGTAGGGTAGATCTTGTGTAGGAAATTGGGGACGTGATGGGTTCTATGAAATAATTTGAGACGTTTCAGTGAGTGAAATCTGATTGCTTCCTTTTAGAATGTTTTCATAACATTTATACCATCTCTGTGGTGAGAGGGTGATTTGTAGGTCGTCTTCCCATTGCTCAATGGTTTTTAATTTTGAACTTTTTTTGGGTTGATTAAATGCAGCATATGGTTGTGATATTAGGCCCCTTCCCAGTGGGTCGTACAGGCATTTCAATTCGAAGTCAGTCGGTTTTGAATTTGGTGTATTGATGGTTAAAATACGTAAGAAATTAACTATTTGTTCTAGTCTGAGATTTTCAGACACCGGCACTTAACATTTCATAGCGAATGTTTGTTTCAACGTTAATTTAAAATGGGTAATGAAGCGCTGCAATCTAGTTATCTTATTCTGTTTCCACCAAGTATGATTCCTGGAGGCTACTCTCGGGGGAACATGGGATTATCAAACAGTCTCAAAAGCGGTGATGGGTGGGATTGTAGAGCAAATTGAAACCTGTTTGCTCTCCATAAGTGCAATGAATGAAATGTGTATGGCGAGTATGAAGCCAGGTCCTTAGATAAAGGTCCAGTGGCACAAATCAGACTCTCTAAGGAGTAGAGTGCTATGTGGGAGCTTTCTATTTGAGGCCAGAGGGGTGTATGTTGTTCTGCATTGGCACCTGCAAATTGGGCTATCTGAGCCGCCCTATAGTAATGAGTAAAATTCGATAAAGTGACACCCCCTTGCCGCTTGTGCCTGAGTAAAATTTGCAGTGATTTACATGTTTTTTTGTGATTCCATATGAAATGCAATATGTGCGAGTGGATCATTTTAAAGGTCATTGAAGATATCTTGATCGGCAGTGAACAAAGCAAATACAGAAATTGGGGTAGCATTACCATTTTTACTGAGAGTACTCTCCCCAAAAAGGAAAGAGATGGAGAAGACCATTTGATTAAAGTTTGCACCATATTTTGTTGTACTGGGGCATAGTTATGCTTAAATAAAGTAGTTTTGGATGGCGTAGGATTCATTTTCTGATAGGTGATGTATCGTTTTGCATGTTGGAAATGGAAATTGGCTATAAATTTGGACTGTCAAAGGGGTATTATTGAGAAACATAATCTCAGATTTGTCAACATTGGCCTTTAGCCCCAACATTTTCTCAAAGTGTTTGAGGGTTTTAATGAGATTTGGCAGGAATATGTGAGGATTTGTTAATGTTAGTAGATGTCATCAGCAAATAGACTAACCTTGTATTCATGTTTACCTATTGTTTGGCCCAAAATATAAGGGTGTAGGTGAATTTTTTGGTCTAGAGGCTCCATGACCATAGCAAATAGAGCAGGGGAGAGGGGGCACCCTTGTCTAGTTCCCCTTTTGATCATTATTGTTTCTGGAGAGGTCGAGGGCAATTTTAATTAAGCCACCGGGAAGGTTAAGAGAATCTATTAGTTGTTGCGAAATTCCCATTTTGTTCATAATGTTGAATGGATATGGCCATATGACAGTGTTGAAGGCCTTTTCTATGTCTAAGGCTAATAGAATTAAAGGTGCGTTGTGCTTTTTGGCTGCATGCATTAGATTAAGGTTTTTGCGTATATTGTCTGGGGCTTGTCTTGTTGGTATGAACCCAACTTGGTCTTTATGGACCAGGCTGGGAAGGCTTTTATTGATTTTGTCAGCTATAATGGCTGAGAAGATTTTAAGGTCCAAGTTTAATAAGGATATAAGCCTGTAATTTTTTATAAGTAGAGGGTCTCTCTTTGGTTTTGGGATAATAGAGATATGAGCTGTGTAAAATTCCGGGGGAATTGCTTGACTATTTTGCTGTTGCAATATGCTTGAATGTGCTTAGCTGGAATGTTCAGGAATTTTTTTATAATATAGAGTGGTCAGGCCATCTGGGCCTGGGGCTTTCCCTGTTTTTAATCATTCGACAATGGACCTAATTTCCTCCTCGGTGATGGAAGAATGTAGGGTAGCAGCAAAGTCTGGAGTCAGTGATGGCAGAGGAACACTCTCTAGAAAGTCATCCAGTTTGGTAGGGGAGAAGTTCATAGTACCACTGTATAATTTTTGGTAATAATTTTGGAATGCTTAATAGATTTTGTTTGGATTGGAAGTAGCCTGAGACTGTTCATCTTTTACAGTGAAAATAGAATTTAGCTGATCTTTACTTTTTTTAGTTTGTGTGCAAGCATTCGACCCATTTTATTGGAAAACCGATAGAAAGTTGCTTGGGTCCACCTAGTTGCCCTTTCAGTGCGGGTGGTCAATAGAGTATTTAATTTTGATTTTAAGTCATATATTTGTTTGGTAAAATAGAGGGAGGGGTGTGATTGGTTTGCCAGTTCTACCTTATAAAGTTCATCTTCTAACGTAGACTGCTTATGTAGTCTATCCCTCTTTTTTTAAGCAATATTAATAAGAACTCACTTTATATATTTTTTGTGGGACATCCATATATTTCCTAAAGAAGAATCAGATGTGTTATTTGAGAGGAAGAAAGTTTTAATTTCTTGTTCTACCATCGTTTTTGTTTGGGATCAGTTAGCAAAGATTCATTCAGCCTCCATTTTTAAAGATGAGAAGTCGCTATTTCTAATTTCAATACTGATACGACACTATCATGATCTGACCACGATGAGGGGATATGCCTAGAGTATAGGAGTGATGGCGTATTTTCTGAAATAGCAAGTATGCAGTCTATCCTAGAATAGGAATGATGAATTCTAGAAAAGTAAGTATAGCCTCTTGATTGCTGAAGCGATTCTCTCCACGTGTCACCCAGACGGTGGGATTTGAAAATGTTTTGTAGTATATTTTTTTCTTTCTTAGGTATATCTGATGTTTTATTACAGGAGCTATCGAGCGCTGCATCTTTGGTTAAGTTAGAGTCTCCCCCGATATGATAATGTCATATAACACGGAATTCAATATTTTGTGATTGATTTGATAGTTTTCATTTGCATCATCGGGGGTACATAGCAACTGATTAGGCAGATTTGTTTAGTCTGTAATGTTCCCTAAAGTATTATGTATCTGCCTTCTTTATCTAAAATCGTACCTTTTTTGTGTAAATGGGAATGATTTATGTAAAAAAATAGCGACTCCTCTCGTTTTTGTACCGTGGGAGGCTAAAAAATATTTTCAGTATGATTTGTGAAAGTATTTGGGAGATGAATTATTGGTGAAATGCGTTTTTTGTAGAAATATTACATCAGGAGAATGTTTTAAGTAATTGATAAAGGCACATTTTCTTTTTACCGGGGAATTGAATCCCCGCACATTATGTGATAGTGTTCTATAGATTTGCATACACTAAAGGGGATCTAATTATGACAACCGGTCTGATGTCATGTGTGTAAGACTGACTCACTTCAAGCACAAACCTGTTTACACATTTGGTACTTGACAACCTTCGGTTACTTGGGAGTGGGGAAAAAGGATAGACAGGGAGAGGAAAACATGGAAAACGGTTACAACAATTAACCAGTACATGAGCTAAGGTGTTTTGATCCACGAACAGTGGGACCAACAACAGTAATAGCCCGAAGTGGAGTAGCATAATTACTCCAAAGGCATAGCACTCTCTAGGTGTAAGAGAACAGCCCAATTTGCAGCCAGTTATACAATACAACTTACACAAATAACATATTAAGTAAGTCTATTGCATTTCAATTGCTCCTCGGGCCCAACCCAACATTAAATGGTCTATGTGTACCATTGGGCAGGGTCTTAGGTTGCTGCCTATTGGGCCTTGCACGACCAGCCTCTATATACTCTCTGCGTGGTCTTTGTTTTTGTGACAGCAATCCAGTCTCAAGCATCGGGATACCTGCCTTTTCTAATGCCCTTTTGCCTTCTTGGTGAGTAGGTGGAGTTGTTATGAGTGAAAATTAGCGCATGTGGGAAAGCCCATCTATACTTGATGTTTGCTTTAATTAGCGCCGTAGTTGTGTCCTTCATAGCTTTTCTCCTCATTAGAGTCACGGGGCAAATGTCAGGGTATAGGGACACAGTGTCTTGGACCCCTGGTAAGTTAGTTTTATTGCGGGCATCTGTTAGGATCATATCTCTTGTTTCTTCGTGATGCAATTTAAGGACTATGTCCCTTGGAGATGCATTCGGCTTGGGCCCACCCAACGCCCTGTGGATCCTTGTTATACATAGAGTATTGGGGTCTGCTTGGGGCAGAAGAGCACCAAACATGTTAAAGATCATCTCCATTAGATTGGTGTTACTTTCTGGTAGTCCCTTGACTCTGATGCTGCCTCGTCGTGATCGATTCTCAATATCCGCACATTTAAGTTTCAGGAATTCAATTATAGAATCTTGTTTCTGCAATTGTTGCCTATCATATTCAATGGCGTCAGCAGTGTCATCCATTCTTTTCTCCAAATCATTTGTTCTCTGTGCGATATCTTGGATTTGTTGTGTGAAATTGTCCACAGCCGCTAACAACTCAGCCTTAAATGTTTTCTGGATGGTTGCTAAGAGTTCTTCCCTTGTCATCGGAATCATATTTGTTGATGGAGTCCCAATAGCCTGTTTTGTCTTCTGAGAAGGACTTTTGGATTGTGAAGATGACATGTCGGAACTCATTGATTTTGTATGTTGAGATAATAAATGTGAAATGGATTTAGTATTGTGTTCTGGGGCTGTAGTTTTTTTTGGACACGTTATTTAAGGACCACACTGCTCTTGAAGCTCTAATTTTGGAGGCTTGCTATATTTTTGAGTGCATGATTGTGCCCAAGGTGCAGACCTTAGTGTGTCATAGTTATAACCCACCGGGGCTGCCCATGCCCTCCTTATTGCAGGTCAGTAGCTTTTGAGAAGTGCTTAATAATCAATTTCAATAAAAGAAACGTGGGTGCTTCATAATAATGCCATGTGTCACCCCCAGTATTAGTGTCAAGGATTTATGCCTGTATTCAATAAGCACTTATAACAGTATCTGGGATTAGCTGATTTTCCAAGCATACACAAGGTGTCAGCAGAGCTCCTCTATGTCGGTTTTGATGTTTGCCAAAGTCTCTTTTGATAACTTTAATTTTTACTATAATTGTTCCAGAGCGCAACCATCACCTCTTAATAATTAATAAGAAAGGGGATTTGCCAGGCACTCTCAACCCAGGGGTTCAGAGAAGCAGTAATGTCTTTAGGGCTGCCCCACACCTCCCGTCCCCACTAGGTCTCGCTGCCTCAGCCCCTCGCACTGAAATGCGCTACTCAGTATGGTGCCGGTTAAGGTGGGAAATCTCCGCGCACCACCACCACAGCCCCAGGAAAGGTCTCTCAAAATCCCATCCCCTGTGGTAAGTGACTGGGAGAGTGGGGAGGGAGCACTGCATTCCACAGCGGTGAATAGACGCCACAAGCCTCTTGCTGGCAGGATCTCTTCCACCCGTGAAGGGGAGTAGGAAGAGAGAGACAACATAGGCGAGCCCGGGAAGCCCAGCAGTGCTAAGCATACTGGGGATCCGCAGGAGGTAACGTGGCCAGGTGGTGTGGGCAGAAGGAAGGGAGTGGGAAGCCTGACGTTTCTGATAGGTGGTACCTCCGTGGCACAAACCACCGATCTTGATCCGCCGACCGCCACAGCCTCCTGGGGTGGGAAAATGGGTCCTGTCTTCTCCCAGTCAGGTCCTCGCGGTCTGTTCAGCAGTCCAGCCAGGGGTGATGAGGGGCAGCCGTACCGCCCCGGTTTCCTCCTCACAGGATGCAGTATGATATCAGACCAACATCAGGTGTCAATCTGCAGCGAAAGGCTCACTTATTTCTTAGTTATTCCTTAATTTTACAGGAGCTCTAAGCAGCCACGTCCTGTCTCCTGTGCAGCCAGGCCACGCTAATATGGGATTATTTTAATTTTATATAAATAAAGAATAAATCTTTTAGAATGGTAAGTCTTTTTCTAGCACCTTATCAAAACTTGTATGTCAATGTAACAGATTTATCAGATGAGTCAGTGAATATGAATTGTCTATCTATCAATTTAATACAGTTAATTCAATATCCATCAGATTTGACATATACAATTTTGCAAAATATTTAAGAATATCAGACACATCTGGAAGTTGAAAAAAAGAGCATAAAATCTCTAAAATACCAAAGAAAACACAAGTCGCTTTTTATTACCTTACAAATCATAAGTGCTTCAGCAGATGTAAACAATGGTCTCACTGGTGGACAAGCCTTTCCAGTGACGATACCACACATGCGCATTTGCCAAAACTGTGACCGCATCCTCTATTGTTTGAGAGGCAGGATGTCGGCGCCCATGCATGCACACTATCATTGTACGGACACTGGAGACCTGCGTTAATACTATTGATATGGCTAAGTGGGCATTTGATCTGTCAAAGTCCTAATATGGAGATGTAGCGCCCCAGAGTCCTGGTCGTTGCAGTACTGATGCTCCGCCGCTAAGGGGAGTGTTTGTACGTCTGATGGCACTGAAGAAGTTCACCTGACCAGGTATCACAGACACCAATACACTTCACAGTCTGGCCTTCAGGGGGAGCTAAGGGTGCTATGTATTAGGCCACTCCTCACAATCTGGTAAAACTGGGGGTTAGATAGGAAGTTAGACAGAAAGCTGACTGGGTTGGAACCAGGCAACATCCTGTGGCAGAGGGTGTTGCAGGGGAAGATTCAGGGGGGTCCCTGTCAGGGGTGGAATCCTGACAGAGGCCTAGCGAACAGAAGGAACGTTACGGGACCGCGCCTGCACTTCATTGCGGCGGTACCCCAAGAAAGGACAAGAAGCGAGGTTTATTGTGAAGAGTGAGAAACGAGATCAACGCAACAAGGAGATAACGCCAGTAGGAGTCGTGCTGTAAGACTGAGGCAACGTCCTACTGAGGCGCGTAGCCGGTGGCCGGAACGCCGAGGAAGTATTGAGCTCCAAGCCTTACTTCAAACCAACGGCAGGACAGTCAGTTATAGGTGGGCTGTCTCACCTAAATCACCTAAGCAGACATAGGGGGCAACAGTGGGAGAGGGGCGACTCTAGGGTCCCGGAAGAACTCCAGGCCTACCCGTCATACGGGTGCGTCCTAGCCATATCATCTGGGGGATGGAGAAGAACATCAGAATCAGTTGTGAGGGAACATCAGAAACAGACACAACAGTTGTGAGGACTATCCCGTGGTGCTCAGCAGGGAAGGACTACACAACACAAGCGCTAGAAGGAAGGCACAGATTTCCAACTACAAAGGGAACTCTGGAGGTGCCATCGGACCGGCCGGTCTCAGACAGCCCTGTTAACCGTACTCCGGATTGAGGATCCTGAAGCCTTCAGTAAAGAGGTAAAGAGACTGCAACCTTGTGTCCTCGTTATTCATCGCACCCTGCACCACACATCCTCACTCTCAACTTCTACTGGACGCCCCTCAGCAGGGTCACGGACCGGGTCTAGGCACCGTGACAATCCCAGAACCGAGACAGAGAGGCCCAGTACCGGGTACCCCTCGGCCCTGCGACAGTGGGGGCGCTCCAACTTGGCGTCACAAACAGGATCTACTTAAGCCTGAAGAATCAGGTCATGTGTGCCTTGGAACTGTGATTTATTGTGCTTGGACTGTGACTTATTGCAAAGACTGTGTATTGCCACTTGCCGCCAAAAATTCCCGCCAAAACCGCCGCCATTGCTGCGCCGAAGAAGAAGAAGGGTGTGCCATGGGCGGAGACTATCAAAATGGCGCCAAAAGTGGTGACCACCCCCTCCGACTTTTGCTGCGAGATGACGACCTGCCCAGAAACAGAGAGGAATTGCCCCCTGGCTTGCAACGGCAAGAGCCGAGACCAGAGTGGCCTCGGCCTCGAAGAAATGGTGGAGTCAGGTGCATGCACAGCTGCCGATCTCGAGACAGCGAAGGTGACCAGCGAGTACCTGAGTGGCGATGTAGCGATCCAGGATTGTCCCCACCAGCTGGAGGCGGGTCCGAACCCACCGCAGCTGAAGGACCCGAACTCCTTGGAGCCGCCGGTGGAGGAGCTGAGCCCACCTATCCCGACCACGGAGCCAGCCGATGCAAAGCAGTGGGGAGCAGAGCCATGCCAGGAGGCCGCCTTGGAGGAGCCGCGGTCCGGGCTGCAGCCGATTCCAGTGTCCTTGTCAACGGAACAGATCAACATCGGTGGAATCACATCAGACGCAGGTATGGAAAGCGTCCCTACTCCCCCGACCGATCCTGCTCTCCCGACCGATCCCGCTCCCACGACCACTCCTCACCCCGACAGTGACCGGGTCCTCTCAGCGGAGCTGGTGGTGCTAACCCCCGACACGATGGAGAAGTTGGTGCCTCCGCTACCGACCAAGATGGGGGAACCCTTAGATGTGAGCTCAGAGGGGGTGATCTTCCAGTGGGACACTCCCAGGATTGGGCCAGATGGAGCCTGGGAGGAGGGCCTCACCCTTGCTGTGCTCACTTGGGAACAATATAAACAATGCTTAATTCTACACTGGAAAAACCGAAAGAGACAGAACCAATTGACCCACCAAAGGTGCAACACCCAAAGCCTGCGCACGGCAGGAAAGACGTGGTAAAGCGGGGAACTGTGCTGGCCTTTCACCCAAAGCGGGGTTGGGGCTCCACACAGGAACCGGGACTACCGACTGACATCTTCGTTACCAGTTACAATGTGAAGACTCCCTTCCGCAACCGATATGGTGATCCATTATTGCAAAGGGGCCTAGGTGACCTACACCCGCCACTGGAGTGCACAAGGATGGTGCGCTCGGAACGTCCAACGATGTGGGCCTGTGGAGGTGTCACCTGTTGCCCCGAGCATGACCGATCCGGACTTGACAGATCTTTCTACTATCGCCACAGTGCGCCTTGTTACTGCTACCGAGCTTGCAACCAGGGTTAGCCTTCGAATCCAGACACCGACTACGGTTAACTCTTAAAGGGATCCCTTAGTTTACCCGGGATCCCTATTTTTGCCTTTTTATTTTTTTTGTTTTCGTTTATCACTGTTGAAAAGAACTGCTGGATCATGAACACTGCATGATTACAAACTTATTGTAAATAGTTTGCACCTTCTCAAAGGTGCCCCCCTACTGGTTTTACAAAGAAACGGACTCTTTGCGAAGAAACTGTTCTTGGAAACAGTACAGGAGTCCCTGCCTTGGAACATTCTCCAATAGCACTTAAAGTATAATGTTGCCTTAAAAGAAGTAGTAATAATGCTTATATGTAAAAGTTATATGTAGTTAGTTAGTTGATTGTAGGAAATGTTTAATAATGTGTTAGAGAATGAGGACAGGAAGTGAACCCGTACGGGGTTAATTGGTGAGTCCTCCTAGGAGCCATACAGAGATGGCTCAGTGATCTTGTGCTGAGAGAAGGTTGATAACTCCTATACTGTGTATAGAAAGAGAAAGGCAGTAGGCCCAGATGAGGAACGAGGCGGTCCTGCAAAAGAGCGAGAGGCCGTAGGCCTGGGGCAGATAGACAGGCGGTCCTGCAAATGTAAAGTTGGAAAATGAAGAAAAGTTGATTAACATTGTAGTGTTTTATGAGTAGGCCTTTAGTGGATTCAGCTTATACGCCCTTAAAGGCAATGTTAAATTATTGTTCAGTGATTGCACTAAGTAGAATACCCGGTTGGGTAATAGAAGTTATTTATAGTATGTTATTTAAAATATTTAACCATGTTTGTAACGTTTAAGTGTTCTCACCTCCCATAAAGGGAAGCTCTGTTAAAAGTTTACTTGTTTTTGCATTTCTAGAAATTGTATGTCTTTTTGCTGACATGTATTGTTGTTTTCTTCCCAGTCCGGGAGTACTGGATTTAGCCAGGGGGGAAGGCAGCGCCCCAGAGTCCTGGTCGTTGCAGTACTGATGCTCCGCCGCTAAGGGGAGTGTTGGTACGTCTGATGGCACTGAAGGAGTTCACTTGACCAGGTATCACAGACACCAATACACTTCACAGTCTGGCCTCCAGGGGGAGCTAAGGGTGCTATGTATTAGGCCACTCCTCACAATCTGGTAAAACTGGGGGTTAGATAGGAAGTTAGACAGAAAGCTGACTGGGTTGGAACCAGGCAACATCCTGTGGCAGAGGGTGTTGCAGGGGAAGATTCAGGAAGGTCCCTGTCAGGGGTGGGATCCTGACAGAGGCCTAGCGAACAGAAGGAACGTTACGGGACCGCGCCTGCACTTCATTGCGGCGGTACCCCAAGAAAGGACAAGAAGCAAGGTTTATTGTGAAGAGTGAGAAACGAGATCAACGCAACAAGGAGATAACGCCAGTAGGAGTCGTGCTGTAAGATCAAGGCAACGTCCTACTGAGGCACGTAGCCGGTTGCCGGAACGCCGAGGAAGTATTGAGCTCCAAGCCTTACTTCAAACCAATGGCAGGACAGTCAGTTATAGGTGGGCTGTCTCACCTAAATCACCTAAGCAGACATAGGGGGCAACAGTGGGAGAGGGGCGACTCTAGGGTCCCGGAAGAACTCCAGGCCTACCCGTCATACGGGTGCGTCCTAGCCATATCATCTGGGGGACATAGGGGGCAACAGTGGGAGAGGGGCGACTCTAGGGTCCCGGAAGAACTCCAGGCCTACCCGTCATACGGGTGCGTCCTAGCCATATCATCTGGGGGACGGAGAAGAACATCAGAATCAGTTGTGAGGGAACATCAGAAACAGACACAACAGTTGTGAGGACTATCCCGTGGTGCTCAGCAGGGAAGGACTACAACACACAAGCACTAGAAGGAAGGCACAGATTTCAACCTGCAAAGGGAACTCTGGAGGTGCCATCGGACCGGCCGGTCTCAGACAGCCCTGTTAACCGTACTCCGGATTGAGGATCCTGAAGCCTTCAGTAAAGAGGTAAAGAGACTGCAACCTTGTGTCCTCGTTATTCATCGCACCCTGCACCACACATCCTCACTCTCAACTTCTACTGGACGCCCCTCAGCAGGGTCACGGACCGGGTCTAGCCACTGTGACAATCTCAGAACCGAGACAGAGAGGCCCAGTACCGGGTACCCCTCGGCCCTGCGACAGTGGGGGCGCTCCAGAGACATATTTAAAGCCCGCATGTTCACTGGCCAGGTAACCCAGATGAGCCTGTGATTATAAACTTCTATCTTCATACCAACTTTTACCTTTATATCAAGCCTCCTGATGAACTATATGGATGGAGATGAGCATCGAGGCAGAGACAAGGGAGATTTATGATAAGTTCTTTGCTTATTTTCTATTGGGGGTCCTATATTACTGTGGCTGGGTTTAGCTTACTCAATCCCTCAATTGAATCTCACCTATAGCTATTGTTTGAACCTGTTTACCCTGATTTATCAATAGGTAATATCAAGGTAAGTTAGGCATAGCCACCTCTGAACAGGGCACTACATCATTTCAATAGGGTGCCGGCCTCCGCGACTTGGCAGTACCAGTTAGGGAATCACAGTTGCAGAACCTATTGGCATCGTATAAGGAATCAAAGAGGGTTTTGTCCCACTGAACTTATAATACTTTTAGCAATATATGTTTACACAATGTTTTTTGGTGTTTTTTAGAAATATTATTAATAAAATTATTATTTAAAAGGAACTATATGTACAGTGTAGTTAAATTACTCCCTGTTAATAATCATCAACTTACACAAAATTAGACAAGCTTTTCAGACTGAGTATCCAGCTTTTAATACCATATGTTTTTTTTAGGTCCAACAGTCTTTGCTAAATAATTTTACTACATTTTCGCAGAAAATACATAGTTTCACAAGTAATCACAATGATTGAAGTGAATTCATGCTGAACTACAGTAACTGAACGGCCAATATACATTGTAGAAAGCTTTGTCTTGCAGGTTTACTTCTTTTCTTCGCAGAACCTGCAAATAGTTGATCATAGGTTTGCTGGATGATGGACACCCACTCAGAGGCACACAAATTGAGGTATAGACACAGTAATTGTGCTTTAACTGAATCCCTATAGTGTTTTCAATCACTGTAATACTCCTTTCATGGCCCCCTAAAAGTGTGACACAACCAAAAAATGCCCCCATGCACAGTATGATGCCTCATAGTTTATCCTCCCACACAGATTGCCCTCAAATTACCCTCCTCAATGCTATGATGATACCCCAATGAAGTATACTGCTTTCACAATTTCCCAATATAGTGCCTTACTCCAGCACATTATGATACCCTCACAATACCTCCCACACATTATGATGCCTCCTTAGTGCCCCCAACACATTATTATGCCCATACACAGTATTAAGGCCCTCACAACCACACACAGAGTATGATGACCCCACACAAAATAATGCCCCACATCCTCCCACACATGTACACCCTGTGGGCTAAGGAACATAGTACACAAGAAAACTTCATTCAATTAATATTTTGGAAGACATGAACATGTTTTGAAGACAAAGTGCTAGACGAGTAGGACAACACAATTGTAATGTCAA
Source organism: Ranitomeya variabilis (assembly GCF_051348905.1). Classification (NCBI taxonomy): domain Eukaryota; kingdom Metazoa; phylum Chordata; class Amphibia; order Anura; family Dendrobatidae; genus Ranitomeya; species Ranitomeya variabilis. Next base: position 519,492,630 of record NC_135234.1, read on the forward strand.
CTTGCTTTGTAGGCTCTGCAAGGGACTAGAGATGAGCGAACTTGATCGAAAAACATTCGCTGGTCTCAAAATTGGCACAAACGTAGCACATTCAGATTCGTATTTGATTTCACAAGCATTTTTACTCAAAGTTGGCATAATTCAGTCACATTTGAGTAAATCATCAAGTTTCCACTAATGCTTTTGTTATTACTTTGGCTAGGATAGTGGTGCTGTATGATGAGCGGGGGGGGGGGGGGGGGGGGGAGGTGGGACATGTTTGCTGAGGGGAGGGGGTGTGTCTAGGTCAGAGGAGATTTTTTTTGTCTTTTTTCTTTTCTTTAACCCCTTAACGACCAAGGGTATTTCAGTTTTTGAATTTCTGGTTTTTGCTCCCCTTCTTCCCAGAACCATAACTTTTTTATTTTTCTGTCAATATGGCCATGTAAGGGCTTGTTTTTTGCAGGACAAGTTGTACTTTTGAACGACACCATTGGTGGTTTTAACATATCTTGTACTGGAAAACGGGAAACAAATTCCAAGTGTGGTGAAATTGCAAAAAAAGTGCAATTCCTCAGTTGTTGTTTTTTTTTTTTACCACGTTCACTAAATGCTAAAACTGACCTGCCATTAAGATTCTCCAGGTTAGGGTTAGGGACACCACAGACAAGTTCAAAGACACCAAACATCTATAGGTTCTTTTTTATTTAAGTGGTAAAAAAAAAATTCCATTTTTTTAAAAAAAAGGCACCATTTCCAAAACCTGTAGCGTCTCCATTTTTCGTGATCTGGGGCTAGGTGAGGGCATATTTTTTGTGAGCCAAGCTGACATTTTTATTGATATCATTTTTGGAGTAGATACAAACTTTTGATCACCCGTTATTGCATTTTATTGCAATGTAGCGGCAACCCAAAAAATTTAATTTAGGCGTTTTTTAAATTTTTTTTATAGTTACGCCATTGAGCAATCGGGTTAATTGTTTTTTTATATTGGTAGATCGGTCGATTCTGAACTTGGTGATACCAAATATGTGTATATTTTATTTTTTTATTGTTTTATTTTGAATGGGGTGAAAGGAGGGAGATTTAAACTTTAATTTTTTTTTTAATTTCTTAAATATTTTTTTTAATTTTTTTTCACTTTTTGTATGCTTCAATAGTCTCCATGAGAGACAAGAAGCTGCAGTACTTCGATCGCCTGTGTGTAACAGAAATGCTCACTTGCTATGAGCACCGACCATGGGGTGGCGCTCATAGCAATCTGGCAATGACAACAAGAGGTCTGCTGAAGACCTCTTGTTGTCATGCTGATCCATCGGTGACCCACAATCATTTGACAGGGTCACCGATGGGCGTGATTAATAATGCGTTTCCAGTAAGCTAACTAATAACATCCACGGGTGGATCGTGACTTCACCTGTGGCTATAGGGGGAACATGTCAGCTGTACAGATCAGCTGTCATGTGCCCAGAAAGGCGCAGCGCCAGAGCCTGCATTAAACAGGGGGAGTCCAACGTGGGTGTACTATTATGCCCAAAGTCAGAATGGGGTTATTATCATGTAAAGCGCCATGGAATAAATGGCGCTATAATAATAAATAATAATAATAATAACATTAACTTAATGTGTGTACATGCTGCCAGCAAATCAGGTTGCAGAAACCATCTATAACATCATGACACAAGGTCACATGTCCCTGGCCATATAAAAAGCAGACATCATGTTTTTCTGATTCCATTTTCTTAGTGTCACAGTGCAAAGAAGCTGCTCCTGCTAGTGCTGCAAGTGAACTTGTCAATTACCTACATAGGATCCTGTCCTGTGTGAAATCGATCTTTCAGCATCTACCTATATTACACTGTTTCTACTCTGTGGAAATTGATGCCACTTTAGTAGTGTGTGAAAATAATTTTTTGAAATGTGGAGACTCCAAGTTGGGTCTCCATCTGGTGGGTTGCCTGTGTAAGTAGGGCTCCAAGACAGACAGGCTTGCACTTACTTTCAGTCAAATATCCTTAAATTTTTCATACAATATTACTGTATGAAACTGATGTTACTGCCATCTGAGAGTGGATGGAAAATACATTTTTAAGAAACTGGAGGTGTTGCATGAAGTATCAAGGCTCCCAGGTAAGAAGGCTTACAACGCTCCCTTAACCACTGTCCTCATTGAAACTCCAATTCCAAGCTCTAAATGCTGTTCCAGACTCTGATACCTCATGCATAGCCCATGGCTGTCTGCTTATGTGCCATTATAAAAGGTTCTCCTGTGGGTCAATTGATAAGTCAACAACCTGTGTTACTTTCATTATATTTTTCTACCAATAGTACTGTATGAAACTGATGTTTGTGCCATCTGAGTGTGACTGACAAAAAAAAATTGGAGGAGTTGCATGAAGTATCAGAACTCCCAGCTAAGAAGGTTTGCACCAATTCCTTAACCACTGGGTCCTTGTTGAAACTTCAATTCAAATATGTAAATGCTAGCCCAGACACTGATACCTCATGTAAGGCCCATGGCTTATTGCTTCTGTGACATTTGCAAATTTCTACTGTGGGTCAATTGATGCCCCTTTTCATGGAGTCTGCCCCTAATTTTTGCTGTTTGGGAAGCTTTTTGTCACCCCTTAAGGTGTTGTGTATACGTTTGGTTTGGCCTCTCATTGATTTTAATGGGGTTCAGGTACGTTCGACAAACTGTTCCACGAACATGTTCGGTGAATGTCTAACTGTTCAGGAAATCAAACTGAACCAAACTTTAAAGGGTTCACTCATCTCTAGTAGGGACACTGTCAGTGGTAGTAGCACTCTGAGCCAGGGCCAAACTCAGGAAGTGAATCATGCATGGGAAGTAGGTGGGGGTTAAAGAGGCACTGGCCATTTCACACACAGAGGCAGGTTTCAGCCAAATCATGGATGACAATGAAGATTATAATGGTGATTCTGTGTTGGACAAAACCTGGGAACCAGACAAGGAGGACTAGGAGTTAAAGTCATTCTTGTAGAGGGTTGTTGGCACTGGCAATACACAGTGTATCCGCTAGAGCCAAATCAGCTTTTCCTGTGGTCAGCTTTGGAGCATGTATTGCTGCACATGCTATTGGTGCAGGAGGCTCTACAGTGCCTGAAAGGTCTGATCATGGAGGTGGAAAGTCGTGTGTGCGAGCTTCTCATGTGCATGAGTTCTTTTGCACGTTGCTGCTAGACAATTCTTTGGCATCCTGCAGGCTCTGCAGTAGGAAAATAAGCTATGGATGGCCCAGTTCTAATAGACTAAGGATTACTGCTCTCCATCAGAACACAAAGCAACATCACCTGCTCATTTAGCAAAGTTAAGAAGGTCAGAATCAGAGCAGACCTCAAGTTGTCCTTCTCCCTCTTCTCTTCATGATTTTGCTTTCTGTCAGCCAAGCCACATGCTTATGTAGCACTTGTTGGGTGTCATCTTCACCACCATCTTCACTGTTATCTTCCTCTACTGTTATCTTTTTACTTTTCATTGTTATCTTCTACTCTACAGAAAATATCCATCACCGATTGTGTGGCCAGCAAACAATCGTACACTCCCAGATATGTGCTGGCTTGACAACTAAACTCACATCTTGTCTAGTTGCTGGTGGTGTATATGCTGTCTTCTCTAGCTTGTGGATTCTGCTGCCTTTTGAGAAATAATGGGGTGTGCTCAGCTTTGATGGATGAAATGTAACCAACATTACATTGGATGAAATGTAACCAACATTACAAGGCATGCACATTCTCTGTTTTAACATGCAGGAGAATGTTGGCTTCTCTTGTCTTTGAGATTCAAAGTGCACTGCACTGCAGATAAATGAAACAGGAAATATGGCCAGGCATAATACATGAGTTTCACAGTGCAATGGGTGTATGTTTTCAGTGATAGCGATATAACACCACATCTGTGACACAAGGTGAGACCTCTGCGACTGGGAGCCACATCTGATTCTACTAAATTATCACCTTGTGCGCACTGTTCGTTGTAAGTATTCTCCTGTGCCAGCACCAGGACCGGGTGGCCATTGACCACAAGTATTTGATTTGCATACTTCTGCAGGGGATGTGAAAATATTGTTGTTCCCTCCTCTCCCCAAACCCTTTAAGAATGCAAATAATGTATATTATTTATGTGTTTGTACACGTTGGTACTGCTAAACATAAAGTGTATTACCACTGTGTACAAGAGCATAGCTATACCTCATGTATATTGCTCTACATACATATATATATGTTCACATGTTTTTGCACACATATATTTGGTAGGGAAAGTTTGTCCCCAGGCCTAGTTTAGTGTTAGGGGTGTAGTGTCCATAGTTGGCCACTAGAAGGGGACATTATAGTATATAGTTAGAATAGGAGGGGCACAATGGGGATAAGGTAGTGTTAGCTCCTGGTTGTAGTCAGGGCCTGGGTACCCATGCAGCTCACAAGGCTGTCTGGCCAGAAGTCGCTGTGCCCCACAACGTTAAGGAAGGGGCCCATCATAGAACAGCACAGTGAAGAATTCTTCTAGGAGGAAGGAGTGTGGCAGTGCTGCGGATGCAGCTGAAGGGAATATGTCCCCATAGAGAGAGAAGTTGGTTCAGCCTGGCAGCACAAGCAAGATGTGGCAGGTCTTTGCCTGGGCGGCAGTACTTACAACCGAGGCGAAGTGGTATAGGACTCCCCCATGTGAGGCAAGAATTCCGGATAGAATAGATTCTGCCGGACCAGAATATTCAATCTGACCTGGGGCTGAGCATAGAGAAGGACAGGACAGAACAGGGACAGAAGAGAAGGTACTGAATGCCTATACTCGAAGTGCCTGTATTTCAACAGACTGTGCTGAGTAAACAAGTTGTTATTGAAGTTAAGCCAGAGCGTGTCTCCTTTATTACAGAACTGTCTGTGAGGAATACATCCCCATACCGGGCAAGTCCAGATGGCATAGAGAGTCAGCACAGAGGTAACACAACAGAGAAATGTGAACTTTTACTGGGAAGTGACCAGGGAGTGATCCAAGGATTGCTATCGGCCATGACTACTGCCCTGGCTCCCCCTTCCTTCACTTCCAGACAGATTCCGATTACACTGTGTCCGGGGTTGTTCAATACACTTGCAATGAGTGAGGCCGCACCCATCTATTTTGCATGGGACCAATATGCAAATTACGTATTTGTTGTCACACACATCCACAGCTCCTAGTGACAGAGAATCCTCACAGCACACAGTATGCACTATGAAAGGATCCACAAGTCTGCAGTCACATAGAGTGACTACAGATTTGTAACCTAATGCCAAACATCCCTTTTAAGACCTTGCTTTTCCAATACAGCGATGCAAAGACCCTTGTGATGCAGCAATCACTAGTAGATTGGGGAATACTCGCTTGGCAGCGATAAAACACACAGCAGGACTGTATTTTCTTCAAAAGCTCAACTGGCTTTATTACTCCATAAGCGCCAGCAGCACAAGCACAAAATAACAGCCTTCAGATTCGGCAAAACAAAGTAACAGTGATCATACATGGCTCTGCTCCATCAGGACTGTGACCACTTGGTAGAGTCCAATATTCAGGCTCGCTCTGGAGCCAAACACACACAGTCTGGATTACCTGCTTGACAGCGTTGCAAGTTTTCACTGGCCGGCATCACATGGGTCCTGACCTCTAGAGAAGCTGCCTTACAGGGATCACCAACTTGCCTGGCAGGCACACATCAGTCAGTTCCTAACCCACCAAAGGATGGTAGCCTCCCCAACACAGTAGCAGTCACTGTCTATGCAGATCCATGGCTTCACCTCATGCTCTTCAGGGATCCGGTCCACACTCTGGACCTCCCAACACCCAGGCCTTTCTTCTCACAGGACCTTACAGCCAAGAACCATTCAGGTCCATACACTCAGAACCATGTGACCTCCACCCTGGTCACATTAAGAAGCTGTAACCACCCCCATATGTGGGAGGTGTGTGTGGTTAGCCAGACACACCCAGCTCTCCGACTAACCCTGCAAGCCTCCCTTTAAAACTACACAAATACTTGTGGGACAACAGGTCCCAGAACAACCTTACTTCAGGCTTGAAGCGCAAAGTATTTTCCTCTGCGAGACATACCGGCCATTTTCAATAATGTCGGACGTTGTCTCATCATCACAGCTATGCATGCATTCCCATGGCCTCAATACGTTTAGATGTGTATTCTGAGTAGACCATGCAGCGCTCCCTACATGTAACAGGGGTCACTGCATCACACCCTACGTTGAGGTAAATTATACAAATTTGATTTCCTTCAGCTACCAGTCGGGGATATTACTATATGTTGTTTATACATTGAGCTCGATTATAAAACAATGTGTAGTAAAATCCTTAGCTTCTTCTAGTGCAGGGGCAAACATACCACTGGTGCAACCTGTGCAGTCGCAAATGAGACCAAGAGGAAAGGCGGACCACTTGTACCTTAACAGCAGGTAAAATTGTGCATTATGATGAGCTATTGTTCTGCAAAAGGCCCATAGATTGTTCTTGCACATGGGGCCCTCTTAAGTCTGTGTCAGCTCCTGCTCTAGTAGTAATGTTAGGAAATAACAATGTTATCAGGTGATGTCTGTGCAGGGAATTTGTAGCTCTTTATGCAATAAAGCATAATTCAGATCTCTAAATGGATTTATTATAAAATTTATTAGCGCAGAATATAGGACTGATATATTAAAAAAAGGAATTATATTGAAGAACATTGATTCTCAATTAGTGGTTTTTAGAACAGATATTTCATATTGTACACATTACCTGCTAATATCTGATGTACACCTGCCTACATAATGGTTTTATAGTTATTTTCTTCTCTGGATGTGGAATAAATAATGGTACTTTCGGCATATATCTCTTTTTCTTTTTCCATTAATATGGATGACTTCTAGCTATAAATGCATCTTAAGTTTAGTGTTATTATTGAAAGCATGTTATATAGTTACAATCTGACTAGACATGCATATTACACTACTTCATGTGAATGACAAGGAAGATGAGAAATAAATGAGGAAAGTAAGGTTACAATTAGAGCAGTCAGCTTGACGTGACTATAAAAGATATAATGGCTGCTATCCCTTTCTTGTTGCAAACAGCTTTTTACATTATTTTAAAAAGCAACTTGTGATCCATGTAGTAAATAAGATGTAGGTCACCCTTATGAATATTGATAACTGTAATACACTGATAAATGTAATATCTAACTGCTGTAGGTCATTTTGTTTTACTTAAAGGAAAGTTGCACTCCATAAATTTGCATTAGTTACACTCCATCATGTATTTAAAAGCCTCATAAAGAACTTTAGGGAAAAAAGTGACTACTCGTCATTGAGATATATAGCAGGGCAGATTGTCGATAGACATTGTTGGCATTTTGCATACTAAATGGAAAGTACATAGATACTTCTAATAAGAAAATACGTTTGATGTTATATTAAAATGGTTAAACGTAACGTTAAAGCTAAATATAATGTTCATTGTAGTTTAATGAACTTTGATTAGTTTTATTATTTAGAAATATACTTTAAATTGTATTTGTTCCCCCGATTTTCAATCACAATCTCTGCTCTCGGCTGGTGCTCTGCTGGTTTATGGTTGATATAGAGCAGCATTTCCTGTGTTGGCAAGTCTCCAACTGCTCATTTCAAAAGGAAAGCCAGCTCCCTTCTTTCTGACAGATGACGAGAAGGGGGCTGGTTTATCTTTTTAAATGATTAGTCAGCATACCCTCTTTACCCCCAGATTTCCTATGTTGGACTCAAACCAAAAGAAGACCTCCCAGAATTCTGGAATGCTGGAATAAAGCTTGCAGCTGAAAATCAAGGAACCTTTCAAACATTATTTTACTTTATTAGTATAAAGTTTTTTAGGAAGTTGTTTAACTGTTTTACTAATTTAAGTACATTTGGAATGCTTGCAGGGTCAGGCAACCATCATGAACCACAGGAATAAATGGAATGAGTAGACTACCATACCAAGATAAACCAATATTATTAATTTTGGACCTATAGATTTTGGAAAAGATATTTTAGGATTCCTTTGGAGAATACATTGAGTTCTTGCAAATTAAACATAGGTTACAGATCTCTTGTATAAATGATTTTTTATTCATCTATTTCTTTTTATTGAGTTTTAGTAAAGGTACCTTCACACTGAGCGACTTAACAACGATAACGATAGTGATCCGTGACGTTGCAGCGTCCTGGATAGCGATATAACATAGTAACATAGTAACATAGTTATTAAGGTTGAAGGAAGACTTTAAGTCCATCTAGTTCAACCCATAGCCTAACCTAACATGCCCTAACATGTTGATCCAGGGGAAGGCAAAAAAAACCCATGTGGTAAGAGTAAGCTCCACCATGGGGAAAAAAAATCCTTCCCGACCCCACATACGGCAATCAGACTAGTTTCCTGGATCAGCGCCCTATCAAAGAATCTAATATACACTCACCGGCCACTTTATTAGGTACACCTGTCCAACTTCTTGTTAACACTTAATTTCTAATCAGCCAATCACATGGCGGCAACTCAGTGCATTTAGGCATGTAGACATGGTCAAGACAATCTCCTGCAGTTCAAACCGAGCATCAGTATGGGGAAGAAAGGTGATTTGAGTGCCTTTGAACGTGGCATGGTTGTTGGTGCCAGAAGGGCTGGTCTGAGTATTTCAGAAACTGCTGATCTACTGGGATTTTCACGCACAACCATCTCTAGGGTTTACAGAGAATGGTCCGAAAAAGAAAAAAAATCCAGTGAGCGGCAGTTCTGTGGGCGGAAATGCCTTGTTGATGCCAGAGGTCAGAGGAGAATGGGCAGACTGGTTCGAGCTGATAGAAAGGCAACAGTGACTCAAATCGCCACCCGTTACAACCAAGGTAGGCCTAAGAGCATCTCTGAACGCACAGTGCGTCGAACTTTGAGGCAGATGGGCTACAGCAGCAGAAGACCACACCGGGTACCACTCCTTTCAGCTAAGAACAGGAAACTGAGGCTACAATTTGTACAAGCTCATCGAAATTGGACAGTAGAAGATTGGAAAAACGTTGCTTGGTCTGAGGAGTCTCGATTTCTGCTGCGACATTCGGATGTGAGGGTCAGAATTTGGCGTAAACAACATGAAAGCATGGATCCATCCTGCCTTGTATGGAGCATCTTTGGGATGTGCAGCCGACAAATCTGCGGCAACTGTGTGATGCCATCATGTCAATATGGACCAAAATCTCTGAGGAATGCTTCCAGCACCTTGTTGAATCTATGCCACGAAGAATTGAGGCAGTTCTGAAGGCAAAAGGGGGTCCAACCCGTTACTAGCATGGTGTACCTAATAAAGTGGCCGGTGAGTGTATATACCCTGTAACATTATACTTTTCCAGGAAGGTATCCAGTCCCCTCTTAAATTTAAGTAATCACTCACTCATTACAACATCATACGGCAGAGAGTTCCATAGTCTCACTGCTCTTACAGTAAAGAATCCGCGTCTGTTATTATGCTTAAACCTTTTTTCCTCCAGACGTAGAGGATGCCCCCTTGTCCCTGTCACCGGTCTATGATTAAAAAGATCATCAGAAAGGTCTTTGTACTGTCCCCTCATATATTTATACATTAACATAAGATCACCCCTTAGCCTTCGTTTTTCCAAACTAAATAGCCCCAAGTGTAATAACCTATCTTGGTATTGCAGACCCCCCAGTCCTCTAATAACCTTGGTCGCTCTTCTCTGCACCCGCTCCAGTTCAGCTACGTCTTTCTTATACACCGGAGACCAGAACTGTGCACAGTATTCTAAGTGTGGTCGAACTAGTGACTTGTATAGAGGTAAAATTATGTTCTCCTCATGAGCATCTATGCCTCTTTGAATGCATCCCATTATTTTATTTGCCTTTGTAGCAGCTGCCTGACACTGGCCACTGAATATGAGTTTGTCATCCACCCATACACCCAGGTCTTTTTCATTGACGGTTTTGCCCAGAGTTTTAGAATTAAGCACATAGTTATACATCTTATTACTTCTACCCATGTGCATGACCTTACATTTATCCCCATTAAAGCTCATTTGCCATTTATCAGCCCAAGCTTGTAGTTTACATAAATCATCCTGTAATATAAAATTGTCCTCCTCTGTATTGATTACCCTGCAGAGTTTAGTGTCATCTGCAAATATTGAAATTCTACTCTGAATGCCCCCTACAAGGTCATTAATAAATATGTTAAAAAGAAGAGGGCCTAATACTGACCCCTGTGGTACCCCACTGCTAACCGCGACCCAGTCCGAATGTGCTCCATTAATAACCACCCTTTGTTTCCTATCCCTGAGCCAGCTCTCAATCCACTTACACATATTTTCCCCTATCCCCATTATTCTCATTTTATGTAACAACCTTTTGTGTGGCACCGTATCAAAAGCTTTTGAAAAGTCCATATACACTACATCCACTGGGCTCCCTTGGTCCAGTCCGGAACTTACCTCTTCATAGAAGCTGATCAAATTAGTCTGACATGAACGGTCCCTAGTAAACCCGTGCTGATACTGGGTCATAAGGTTATTCCTCTTCAGATACTCCAGTATAGTATCCCTTAGAATGCCCTCCAGGATTTTACCCACAGTAGAGGTTAAACTTACTGGCCTATAATTTCCGAGTTCAGTTTTTGTCCCCTTTTTGAATATTGGCACCACATTTGCTATACGCCAGTCCTGTGGTACAGACCCTGTTATTATGGACTCTTTAAAGATTAAAAATAATGGTCTATCAATGACTGTACTTAATTCCTGCAGTACTCGGGGGTAGGGTTGAGCGACTTTCATTTTTTTAAAATCGAGTAGGGTTTTGGGAAACCCGATTTTGTCCAGAGTCGAGTCGAGTGCAGTCGGCCGATTATCGCTAAAAGTCGGGGATCGACCGAAACACGAAACCCAATGCAAGTCAATGGGGAAGCATAGTCGGCAGTGAGTGGAGGCCAGGAAAACACCTACAGTGCCCATTTTAATGCCAAAAACATCCATTCTTGTTTCTGAAGCTTGCCAATCTTAATTAACTGTATAATAATAGTTGGGCATAGGGAATTGGGGGAAAGTTGTGGGGGGAGTAGGGCTGGCTCAAGTTTTTCGTGGGCCCAGGAAATGCGGACTACGTCACGGCGGTGTTGCAGGGAAAGGTAAGTATTTAAAAGTTGCAAGTGCTGTGATCCTGAGCAAGCAGGGGGGGGGGGCCCACTCGTTCGCATTGCCACTGGCACAGGGCCCCTCAAAGTACGGCGGTGTGTTTGCATGGCGGGGGCGCCTCCCACCAGCAGCGACACTTTTGCGTACTCTGAGGGGCCCTGTGCCAGTGACGTCGCCAACGAGTATGCCCCCCCACCTGATGAAGGAACCTGCACTTTCATCTGCACCTTCCTCTTTGTCCCTGTGTAAGGTGGTATAACATGCGGGAAGGGGAACCTTACTTTCAGCAGGGACAGATTCTGGCTGTGTAGAGTACAAGGGGAATGTAGTGGTCTAGGTCAATGTACCAGCAGACTCATTTAGCAGTGGCTGGGCAATGGGCAGGATGAGGAGGAAACAGATATAGGGCCAAAGAATAAAGTAGGCTACATGCAGTTCAAAATTGGTAACAGGACTAAACAGGCGGCATTGCTTTGTTCAGTGGAGTAGCAAACCCAAGAGCAGCAGACACTGTTTCAAGGGCCTAACCACACTAGTAGGCCAAATGCAGTTTAATATCTGATAGTATAGGGCGAAAGCCAGAATGTGGAAGCTCAGCTTTGTTCAGTTGAGGACAACACCAGGGAGGGGCAGACACCTTTAGTAGGCCGGAAAAGCCTATTGCATTTTTTAAAATGGTAATTTGGAGCAGAAGGTTGAAGCTCAGCTTTATTTAGTTGAGGGCAACACCAGGCAGGGGCACACAGACAGACACCTTTAGTAGGCCGGAAAAGCCTATTGCATTTTTCAAAATGGTAATTTGGAGCAGAAGGTTGAAGCTCAGCTTTATTTAGTTGAGGGCAACACCAGGGAGGGGCAGAAGCCGTTAGTAGGCCCTAACCACCATTTTTTTTTTAAAACCACTTAATGAGAGCCAGAAGGTTGAAGCTCAGCTTTATTTAGTTGAGGACAACACCAGGGAGGGGCACACAGACAGACACCTTTAGTAGGCCTGAAAAGCCTATTGCATTTTTCAAAATGGTAATTTGGAGCAGAAGGTTGAAGCTCAGCTTTATTTAGTTGAGGGCAACACCAGGGAGGGGCAGAAGCCGTTAGTAGGCCCTAACCACCATTTTTTTTTTTAAAACCACATAATGAGAGCCGGAAGGTTGAAGCTCAGCTTTATTTAGTTGAGGGCAACACCAGGGAGGGGCAGAAGCCGTTAGTAGGCCCTAACCACCATTTTTTTTTTTAAAACCACATAATGAGAGCCGGAAGGTTGAAGCTCAGCTTTATTTAGTTGAGGACAACACCAGGGAGGGGCACACAGACAGACACCTTTAGTAGGCCTGAAAAGCCTATTGCATTTTTCAAAATGGTAATTTGGAGCAGAAGGTTGAAGCTCAGCTTTATTTAGTTGAGGGCAACACCAGGGAGGGGCAGAAGCCGTTAGTAGGCCCTAACCACCATTTTTTTTTTTAAAACCACATAATGAGAGCCGGAAGGTTGAAGCTCAGCTTTATTTAGTTGAGGACAACACCAGGGAGGGGCACACAGACAGACACCTTTAGTAGGCCTGAAAAGCCTATTGCATTTTTCAAAATGGTAATTTGGAGCAGAAGGTTGAAGCTCAGCTTTATTTAGTTGAGGGCAACACCAGGGAGGGGCAGAAGCCGTTAGTAGGCCCTAACCACCATTTTTTTTTTTAAAACCACATAATGAGAGCCGGAAGGTTGAAGCTCAGCTTTATTTAGTTGAGGACAACACCAGGGAGGGGCAGAAGCCGTTAGTAGGCCCTAACCACCATTTTTTTTTTTAAAACCACATAATGAGAGCCGGAAGGTTGAAGCTCAGCTTTATTTAGTTGAGGACAACACCAGGGAGGGGCACACAGACAGACACCTTTAGTAGGCCTGAAAAGCCTATTGCATTTTTCAAAATGGTAATTTGGAGCAGAAGGTTGAAGCTCAGCTTTATTTAGTTGAGGGCAACACCAGGGAGGGGCAGAAGCCGTTAGTAGGCCCTAACCACCATTTTTTTTTTTAAAACCACATAATGAGAGCCGGAAGGTTGAAGCTCAGCTTTATTTAGTTGAGGGCAACACCAGGGAGGGGCAGAAGCCGTTAGTAGGCCCTAACCACCATTTTTTTTTTTAAAACCACATAATGAGAGCCGGAAGGTTGAAGCTCAGCTTTATTTAGTTGAGGACAACACCAGGGAGGGGCACACAGACAGACACCTTTAGTAGGCCTGAAAAGCCTATTGCATTTTTCAAAATGGTAATTTGGAGCAGAAGGTTGAAGCTCAGCTTTATTTAGTTGAGGGCAACACCAGGGAGGGGCAGAAGCCGTTAGTAGGCCCTAACCACCATTTTTTTTTTTAAAACCACATAATGAGAGCCGGAAGGTTGAAGCTCAGCTTTATTTAGTTGAGGACAACACCAGGGAGGGGCACACAGACAGACACCTTTAGTAGGCCTGAAAAGCCTATTGCATTTTTCAAAATGGTAATTTGGAGCAGAAGGTTGAAGCTCAGCTTTATTTAGTTGAGGGCAACACCAGGGAGGGGCAGAAGCCGTTAGTAGGCCCTAACCACCATTTTTTTTTTTAAAACCACATAATGAGAGCCGGAAGGTTGAAGCTCAGCTTTATTTAGTTGAGGACAACACCAGGGAGGGGCAGAAGCCGTTAGTAGGCCCTAACCACCATTTTTTTTTTTAAAACCACATAATGAGAGCCGGAAGGTTGAAGCTCAGCTTTATTTAGTTGAGGACAACACCAGGGAGGGGCACACAGACAGACACCTTTAGTAGGCCTGAAAAGCCTATTGCATTTTTCAAAATGGTAATTTGGAGCAGAAGGTTGAAGCTCAGCTTTATTTAGTTGAGGGCAACACCAGGGAGGGGCAGAAGCCGTTAGTAGGCCCTAACCACCATTTTTTTTTTTAAAACCACATAATGAGAGCCGGAAGGTTGAAGCTCAGCTTTATTTAGTTGAGGACAACACCAGGGAGGGGCAGAAGCCGTTAGTAGGCCCTAACCACCATTTTTTTTTTAAAAACCACATAATGAGAGCCGGAAGGTTGAAGCTCAGCTTTATTTAGTTGAGGACAACACCAGGGAGGGGCAGAAGCCGTTAGTAGGCCCTAACCACCATTTTTTTTTTTAAAACCACATAATGAGAGCCGGAAGGTTGAAGCTCAGCTTTATTTAGTTGAGGGCAACACCAGGGAGGGGCAGAAGCCGTTAGTAGGCCCTAACCACCATTTTTTTTTTTAAAACCACATAATGAGAGCCGGAAGGTTGAAGCTCAGCTTTATTTAGTTGAGGACAACACCAGGGAGGGGCACACAGACAGACACCTTTAGTAGGCCTGAAAAGCCTATTGCATTTTTCAAAATGGTAATTTGGAGCAGAAGGTTGAAGCTCAGCTTTATTTAGTTGAGGGCAACACCAGGGAGGGGCAGAAGCCGTTAGTAGGCCCTAACCACCATTTTTTTTTTAAAACCACATAATGAGAGCCGGAAGGTTGAAGCTCAGCTTTATTTAGTTGAGGACAACACCAGGGAGGGGCAGAAGCCGTTAGTAGGCCCTAACCACCATTTTTTTTTTTAAAACCACATAATGAGAGCCGGAAGGTTGAAGCTCAGCTTTATTTAGTTGAGGACAACACCAGGGAGGGGCAGAAGCCGTTAGTAGGCCCTAACCACCATTTTTTTTTTTAAAACCACATAATGAGAGCCGGAAGGTTGAAGCTCAGCTTTATTTAGTTGAGGGCAACACCAGGGAGGGGCAGAAGCCGTTAGTAGGCCCTAACCACCATTTTTTTTTTTAAAACCACATAATGAGAGCCGGAAGGTTGAAGCTCAGCTTTATTTAGTTGAGGACAACACCAGGGAGGGGCACACAGACAGACACCTTTAGTAGGCCTGAAAAGCCTATTGCATTTTTCAAAATGGTAATTTGGAGCAGAAGGTTGAAGCTCAGCTTTATTTAGTTGAGGGCAACACCAGGGAGGGGCAGAAGCCGTTAGTAGGCCCTAACCACCATTTTTTTTTTTAAAAACCACATAATGAGAGCCGGAAGGTTGAAGCTCAGCTTTATTTAGTTGAGGACAACACCAGGGAGGGGCACACAGACAGACACCTTTAGTAGGCCTGAAAAGCCTATTGCATTTTTCAAAATGGTAATTTGGAGCAGAAGGTTGAAGCTCAGCTTTATTTAGTTGAGGGCAACACCAGGGAGGGGCAGAAGCCGTTAGTAGGCCCTAACCACCATTATTTTTTTTAAAACCACATAATGAGAGCCGGAAGGTTGAAGCTCAGCTTTATTTAGTTGAGGACAACACCAGGGAGGGGCAGAAGCCGTTAGTAGGCCCTAACCACCATTTTTTTTTTTAAAACCACATAATGAGAGCCGGAAGGTTGAAGCTCAGCTTTATTTAGTTGAGGACAACACCAGGGAGGGGCACACAGACAGACACCTTTAGTAGGCCTGAAAAGCCTATTGCATTTTTCAAAATGGTAATTTGGAGCAGAAGGTTGAAGCTCAGCTTTATTTAGTTGAGGGCAACACCAGGGAGGGGCAGAAGCCGTTAGTAGGCCCTAACCACCATTTTTTTTTTTTAAAACCACATAATGAGAGCCGGAAGGTTGAAGCTCAGCTTTATTTAGTTGAGGACAACACCAGGGAGGGGCACACAGACAGACACCTTTAGTAGGCCTGAAAAGCCTATTGCATTTTTCAAAATGGTAATTTGGAGCAGAAGGTTGAAGCTCAGCTTTATTTAGTTGAGGGCAACACCAGGGAGGGGCACACAGACAGACACCTTTTGTAGGCCTGAAAAGCCTATTGCATTTTTCAAAATGGTAATTTGGAGCAGAAGGTTGAAGCTCAGCTTTATTTAGTTGAGGGCAACACCAGGGAGGGGCAGAAGCCGTTAGTAGGCCCTAACCACCATTTTTTTTTTTTAAAACCACATAATGAGAGCCGGAAGAATGAAGCTCAGCTTTATTTAGTTGAGGACAACACCAGGGAGGGGCAGAAGCCGTTAGTAGGCCCTAACCACCATTTTTTTTTTTAAAACCACTTAATGAGAGCCGGAAGGTTGAAGCTCAGCTTTATTTAGTTGAGGACAACACCAGGCAGGGGCACACAGACAGACACCTTTAGTAGGCCTGAAAAGCCTATTGCATTTTTCAAAATGGTAATTTGGAGCAGAAGGTTGAAGCTCAGCTTTATTTAGTTGAGGGCAACACCAGGGAGGGGCAGAAGCCGTTAGTAGGCCCTAACCAAAGTTGAAGGCCAAATGCAGTTTAATTTCTGATACTATAGGCCGAAAGCCAGAAGGTGGAAGTTCCGATTTAGACAGTGGAGGACAATTTGAATTAGGGACTGCAGACAGACTTAGTAGGCTGTCCCCTGTGGACCATGCATCCACCACATTAACCCATTGCGCCGTAATGGACACGTAATCTTCCGTGGCCATGCCTACAGGTCCATGCGTCTGTTGTCAGGTGCACCTTTGTACTCACAGATTGCCAGAGTGCATGGACAATGCGGTCTTCTACATGCTGGTGGAGGGTTGGGATGGCTTTTCTCGCAAAAGAAGTGTCGACTGGTTAGCTTGTAGCGTGGTACAGCGTAGTCCATCATGGCCTTATTAATAGTAAATAAAATATATAACTAGGCTCTATGAACTTTTAAATAGGTTCCAGGGGTACACGGGCAGCATTGGTGTGGTCAGTGGAGGAGTATTGCAAGTAGGGGCTGCAGACAGGCTATCAAAGGCCTAAAATAACAAACAGTAGGCAGTCATGGCAGTTTTACATCGGTTACATGGATACACAGGCAGGCACTCCAGGCAGCATTGTGGTCAGTGGAGGAGTATTGCAAGTAGGGGCCGCAGACAGGCTATCAAAGGCCTAAAATAACAAACAATAGGCTCATGGCAGTTTCACAGCGGTTACATGGATACACGGGCAGGCAGCTTGGTGGTCAGTGGAGGAGTATTTAAAGTAGGGACCGCAGACAGGCTATCAAAGGCCTAAAATAACAAACAATAGGCTCATGGCAGTTTTACAGCGGTTACATGGATACACGGGCAGGCAGCTTGGTGGTCAGTGGAGGAGTATTGCAAGTTGGGGCCGCAGACAGGCTATCAAAGGCCTAAAATAACAAACAATAGGCTCATGGCAGTTTTACAGCGGTTACATGGATACACGGGCAGGCAGCTTGGTGGTCAGTGGAGGAGTATTTAAAGTAGGGACCGCAGGCAGGCTATCAAAGGCCTAAAATAACAAACAATAGGCTCATGGCAGTTTTACAGCGGTTACATGGATACACGGGCAGGCAGCTTGGTGGTCAGTGGAGGAGTATTTAAAGTAGGGACCGCAGACAGGCTATCAAAGGCCTAAAATAACAAACAATAGGCTCATGGCAGTTTTACAGCGGTTACATGGATACACGGGCAGGCAGCTTGGTGGTCAGTGGAGGAGTATTTAAAGTAGGGACCGCAGACAGGCTTCAAAGGCCTAACATAAGAAAATGGGCTGGCTGTAGGCACTTTATAATTGGTTCCAGGGGTACACGGGCAGCAGTGGTCTGGTCAGTGGAGGAGTATTTAAAGTAGGGACCGCAGACAGGCTATCAAAGGCCTAACATAACAAACAATAGGCTCATGGCAGTTTCACAGCGGTTACATGGATACACGGGCAGGCAGCTTGGTGGTGGTGAGTGGAGGAGTATTTAAAGTAGGGACCGCAGACAGGCTTCAAAGGCCTAACATAAGAAAATGGGCTGGCTGTAGGCACTTTATAATTGGTTCCAGGGGTACACGGGCAGCAGTGGTCTGGTCAGTGGAGGAGTATTTAAAGTAGGGACCGCAGACAGGCTATCAAAGGCCTAACATAACAAACAATAGGCTCATGGCAGTTTCACAGCGGTTACATGGATACACGGGCAGGCAGCTTGGTGGTCAGTGGAGGAGTATTTAAAGTAGGGACCGCAGACAGGCTATCAAAGGCCTAAAATAACAAACAATAGGCTCATGGCAGTTTTACAGCGGTTACATGGATACACGGGCAGGCAGCTTGGTGGTCAGTGGAGGAGTATTGCAAGTAGGGGCCGCAGACAGGCTATCAAAGGCCTAAAATAACAAACAATAGGCTCATGGCAGTTTTACAGCGGTTACATGGATACACAGGCAGCTTGGTGGTGAGTGGAGGAGTAGTGCAAGGAGTGTCTGTCCCAGTACTCCCAAAATATAAATAGATGTTAATGTCTCGCAAAACAACCAAAACAAAAAAAAAAGGTGGCATACTTAGGTACAGGGGTGGGCTCATCTACTGAGTTTCTGACATAGTAATTTGGCAGTAACTATTTAATGGTGCCAATATAGGACACAGACACAGACTACTTTAAGTTGCATCATAGATGTCTACAAATTTGTATTGTCAGTGCCAGACATTGAATGATGTCAGCGAATAGACTAAAGATTGGTGGAGCTGTGCGACATAATTTTGCACGTGGTAGAGCACATTTTGAGCTGGGGTAGGGGGGAACTCTCTTGAGGCCGGCGGGACCGCCCCAGGGCCCCTCATGTTACAACGGTGTGTCTGACGTTGGGTGCGCACCACCACCGCCAGAGACACTACATTGTACTATGAGGGACCCAGTAGCAATGCCGTCAACCAAAAGCGAGCACACCCACCTCTTCAGACAAACAGCAGTCTCACGGGTGCTTGCGCCAAGTCGCGATACCACGGCCCCGTGTGGGGAGTTTTGCCATTTAGGGAGGTGTAAACATGTCGTATGCTGTACAATCAGCTGCAGCAAATTAGACATTAGAAAAGTAATTCACAGGCAAGAGCTTTTCATAGGAAAGCTAGGTGTCGGCCGGGCAAGGTGGGGCAAAAGATTTCGAAATCCAGTTGTGGTTCATTTTAATGAATGTTAGATCGTCAACATTTTGGGTAGCCAGACGAGTCCTTTTTTCGGTTAATATTGAACCTGCAGCACTGAATACTCTTTCTGATAGGACACTTGCTGCCGGGCAAGCAAGCTCCTGCAATGCATATTCTGCCAATTCTGGCCAGGTGTCTAATTTGGAGGCCCAGTAATCAAATGGGAATGACGGTTGAGGGAGAACATCGATAAGGGATGAAAAATAGTTAGTAACCATACTGGACAAATGTTGTCTCCTGTCACTTTCAATTGATGCAGCAGTACCTGTCCTGTCTGCGGTCATAGCAAAATCACTCCACAACCTGGTCAGAAAACCCCTCTGTCCAACGCCACTTCTGATGTGTGCACCCCTAACACTCCTAGTCTGCTGCCCCCTGGAGCTCGTGTGAGAACGATCACGTGCGCTGTGTGCTGGGAATGCCTGAAGCAAACGGTCAACAAGAGTTGATTGTTTGGTTGCTAATATTAGTTCCAAGTTCTCATGTGGCATAATATTTTGCAATTTGCCTTTATAGCGTGGATCAAGGAGGCAGGCCAACCAGTAATCGTCATCGTTCATCATTTTCGTAATGCGTGTGTCCCTTTTTAGGATACGTAAGGCATAATCCGCCATGTGGGCCAAAGTTCCAGTTGTCAAATCTCCGGTTGTGATTGGTTGAGGGGCAGTTGCAGGCAAATCTACGTCACTTGTGTCCCTCAAAAAACCAGAACCCGGCCGTGACACGCAACCAAATTCCTGTGCCCCCGGGAAAGGTTCGGCATTAAAAATATACTCATCCCCATCATCCTCCTCGTCCTCCACCTCCTCTTCGCCCGCTACCTCGTCCTGTACACTGCCCTGACCAGACAATGGCTGACTGTCATCAAGGCTTTCCTCTTCCTCTGGTGCAGACGCCTGCTCCATTATGTGCGTCAAACTTTGCATCAGCAGACGCATTAGGGGGATGCTCATGCTTATTACGGCGTTGTCTGCACTAACCAGCCGTGTGCATTCCTCAAAGCACTGAAGGACTTGACACATGTCTTGTATCTTAGACCACTGCACACCTGACAACTCCATGTCTGCCATCCTACTGCCTGCCCGTGTATCCTCCCACAAATAAATAACAGCACGCCTCTGTTCGCACAGTCTCTGAAGCATGTGCAGTGTTGAGTTCCACCTTGTTGCAACGTCTATGATTAGGCGATGCTGGGGAAGGTTCAAAGACCGCTGATAGGTCTGCATACGGCTGGCGTGTACAGGCGAACGTCGGATATGTGAGCAAAGTGCACGCACTTTGAGGAGCAGGTCGGAGAACCCAGGATAAGTTTTCAATAAGCACTGCACCACCAGGTTTAAGGTGTGAGCCAGGCAAGGAATGTGTTTCAGTTGGGAAAGGGAGATGGCAGCCATGAAATTCCTTCCGTTATCACTCACTACCTTGCCTGCCTCAAGATCTACTGTGCCCAGCCACGACTGCGTTTCTTGTTGCAAGAACTCGGACAGAACTTCCGCGGTGTGTCTATTGTCGCCCAAGCACTTCATAGCCAATACAGCCTGCTGACGCTTGGCAGTAGCTGGCCCATAATGGGACAACTGGTGTGCAACAGTGTCATCTGCCGATGGAGTGGTTGGCAGACTGCGTTCTGTGGAAGAGCTGTAGCTTCTGCAGGAGGATGAGGAGGAGGAGGAGGAGGGGGTGCGAACGCCTACAGCCAACTGTTTCCTAGACCGTGGGCTAGGCACAACTGTCCCTAAATTGATGTCGCCTGTGGACCCTGCATCCACCACATTCACCCAGTGTGCCGTGATGGACACATAACGTCCCTGGCCATGCCTACTGGTCCATGCATCTGTAGTCAGGTGCACCTTTGTACTCACAGATTGCCTGAGTGCATGGACGATGCGCTGTTTAACATGCTGGTGCAGGGCTGGGATGGCTTTTCTGGAAAAAAAGTGTCGACTGGGTAGCTCGTATCGTGGTTCAGCGTACTCCATCAGGGCTTTGAAAGCTTCGCTTTCAACTAACCGGTAGGGCATCATCTCTAACGAGATTAGTCTAGCTATGTGGGCGTTAAAATCCTGTGTACGCGGATGCGAGGATAAGTACTTCCTTTTTCTAACCAGAGTCTCATGTAGGGTGAGCTGGACTGGAGAGCTGGAGATCGTGGAACTTTCGGGTGTGCCGGTGTACATGGCAGACTGAGAGACGGTTGGAGACGGTATTGTTTCCGCCGGTGCCCTAGATGCAATATTTCCTCCTACAAAACTGGTGATTCCCTGACCCTGACTGCTTTTGGCTGGCAAAGAAACCTGCACAGATACTGCCGGTGGTGCGGAAAATGGTGGCCTTACAGTGACGGAAGGGATGTTGCGTTGCTGACTAGCTTCATTGGCCGAGGGTGCTACAACCTTGAGGGACGTTTGGTAGTTAGTCCAGGCTTGAAAATGCATGGTGGTTAAGTGTCTATGCATGCAACTAGTATTTAGACTTTTCAGATTCTGACCTCTGCTTAAGCTAGTTGAACATTTTTGACAGATGACTTTGCGCTGATCAGTTGGATGTTGTTTAAAAAAATGCCAGACTGCACTCTTCCTAGACTCGGATCCCTTTTCAGGGATTGCAGACTGAGCTTTAACCGGATGGCAACGCTGTGCTCCAACAGGTTTTGGCTTTGACACGCGTTTTGGTCCAGATACGGGCCCGGCAGATGGAACCTGTTGCGATGTT
Source organism: Ranitomeya variabilis (assembly GCF_051348905.1). Lineage (NCBI taxonomy): Eukaryota > Metazoa > Chordata > Amphibia > Anura > Dendrobatidae > Ranitomeya > Ranitomeya variabilis. The sequence goes on from NC_135234.1 coordinate 519,514,443, forward strand.
GATGCCTGCTGCGGCCCCTCCTCCACCTCCGCTTCTGAACTACTGCCGCCTGCACCCTGTTCCCCCAATGGCTGCCAATCGGGGTCAATAACTGGGTCATCTATTACCTCCTCTTCGAGCTCGTGTGCAACTTCGTCTGTGTCACTGTGTCGGTCGGTGGTATAGCTGTTGTGAATTTGGATTCTGGGCTCCCCCGGTGGCCGCTTGTGGAATTGGACTTGTCATCCTCTTTCCTGTTTCACCTGGTTCCATCAGTAGTGGGTGTCGCTATTTAAGCTCATTTCTCTGGTGGTTTCTTGCCGGTCAACAATGTTATCTGATGCCTCTCAGTGCTTGTTCCTGCTTCTGACAACTACTAGATAAGTTGGACTTTTGTCCATGTTTCATTTTGCCTATTTGTTCCAGTTCACAGCTGAAGTTTTGTTACTGTGTCTGGAAAGCTCTCGTTGATCAGGGATTGCTACTCTGGCGTTATGAGTTAATGCCAGAGTTTAAGGTAATCTCTGGATGGTGTTTTGTTAGTGTTTTTCTGCTGACCATGAAAGTATACTATCTGTCTTCTGCTATCTAGTAAGCGGACCTCAAATTTGCTAAGACTATTTTCCTGCTGCGTTTGTTGTTTCATCTGAACTCACCGTCATTATATGTGGGGGGCTACTGTCTTCTCGTTTTGTCCCTATGAGGGTCTCTTCTCCTAAGTTTAAACCTCGGTTCATCGGCCCTTATAGAATATTGGAGATTCTTAATCCTGTTTCTTTCCGTTTGGACCTCCCTGCGTCCTTTTCCATTCATAACGTTTTTCATCGGTCGTTATTGCGCAGGTATGAGGTACCTGTTGTACCTTCAGTTGAGCCTCCTGCTCCGGTGTTGGTTGAGGGTGAGTTGGAGTACGTTGTGGAGAAAATTTTGGACTCTCGTGTTTCCAGACGGAGACTCCAGTATCTGGTCAACTGGAAGGGTTACGGCCAGGAGGATAATTCTTGGGTCAATGCATCTGATGTTCATGCTTCTGATCTTGTTCGTGCCTTCCATAGGGCTCATCCTGGTCGCCCTGGTGGATCTGGTGAGGGTTCGGTGCCCCCTCCTTGAGGGGGGGGTACTGTTGTGAATTTGGATTCTGGGCTCCCCCGGTGGCCGCTTGTGGAATTGGACTTGTCATCCTCTTTCCTGTTTCACCTGGTTCCATCAGTAGTGGGTGTCGCTATTTAAGCTCATTTCTCTGGTGGTTTCTTGCCGGTCAACAATGTTATCTGATGCCTCTCAGTGCTTGTTCCTGCTTCTGACAACTACTAGATAAGTTGGACTTTTGTCCATGTTTCATTTTGCCTATTTGTTCCAGTTCACAGCTGAAGTTTTGTTACTGTGTCTGGAAAGCTCTCGTTGATCAGGGATTGCTACTCTGGCGTTATGAGTTAATGCCAGAGTTTAAGGTAATCTCTGGATGGTGTTTTGTTAGTGTTTTTCTGCTGACCATGAAAGTATACTATCTGTCTTCTGCTATCTAGTAAGCGGACCTCAAATTTGCTAAGACTATTTTCCTGCTGCGTTTGTTGTTTCATCTGAACTCACCGTCATTATATGTGGGGGGCTACTGTCTTCTTTGGAATATTTCTCTAGAGGTGAGCCAGGTCTTATATTTCCCTCTGCTAGCTATTTAGGTCTTAGGCCAGAGCTGGGCATCTAGCAATAAATAGGAAATGCTACCTGGCTATTTCTAGTTGCGCGGCAGGCTTAGTTCATGGTCAGTATAGTTCCATCTTCCGAGAGCTTGTCCCTCTATAGGCTTGCTATGATCTCTGCCCGCAGGGTTCATGACATATAGCGTTCGTGGCGGGGCAACATAGTCTCATCAGGGTCTGATTGTGGATCTGTACCCTGAGAGGGCAATGTGGTGGTCTGAGTCAAAGGAGCAGCATAGTACTCTGGCTGTGGCTGTGCATCAGTGCACTCCATGTCAGAATATACTTGTAATGGGCATGGCCTGTTAAATGTTTCACTTTCTAAGCCAGGGACGGTATGTGTAAAGAGCTCCATGGAGTGACCCGTTGTGTCGCCTGCTGCATCCTTCTCTCTTGTTGTAGTTTTTGCTGAGGAGGACAAGGAAGCGACTTGTCCCTGACCGTGAACATCCACAAGCGACGCGCTGCTTTTACATTTACCAGTTTCGGAAGAGGAGGCAAAAGAGCTAGAGGCTGAGTCTGCAATGTAAGCCAAAACTTGCTGTTGCTGCTCCGCCTTTAAAAGCGGTTTTCCTACTCCCAGAAAAGAGAGCGTTCGAGGCCTTGTGTAGCCTGACGACGAAACTGGCTCCACAGCTCCAGACTTAGGTGGAATATTTTTATCCCCACGACCACCTGATGCTCCACTACCACTACCATCATTACCAGCTGACAATGAACGCCCACGACGACCTCTTGCACCAGACTTCCTCATTGTTTTAAAATCTTAACCAAAGTAACTTTATTTGTTGCTGTCAAACAACTTACACGGTGAGCTATAACTTCAGTATGATTTCAATATCCCTTAACAGGTTGGTGAGACCACAAGGAAAATCAGGCACAATGTTACACACTCTGTTTTCTGTGGCACAAAATCACAGAGATGACACACACGCAGGACTGTCACTCAAGCACTAATGTCAATATTAATCTCCCACCTAATTTATTTTTTTTTTTTTCTCAGGGAGACTTTAGAAACCAAATAATATTAAAAAAAAAAAAAAAAAAAGGCTTTCTATGGCCCACAATTAGAGAGAGAGAGGTGGCACAACCAGGAGTCAAGACTGGCGCACAAGCTGAAAGGGCAATATTACTCTCCCACTGTTTTTTATGTTTTTTTTGTTTTTTTCAGGGAGACTTTAGAAGCCAAATAATATTAAAAAAACCCAAAAAAAAAAAGGCTTTCTATGGCCCACTGAATGAGAGGGAGAGAGGTGGCACACCCAGGAGTCAAGACTGGCACACAAGCTGAAAGGGCAATATTACTCTCCCACTGTTTTTTTAGGTTTTTTTTTTTTTTTCAGGGAGACTTTAGAAACCAAATAATATTAAAAAAAAAAAAAATAAAAATAAAAATAGGCTTGCTATAGCCCACTGAATGAGAGATAGCACACACAGCAGTGGCACACAAGCCCTGACTGAGGCCAATATTTTTCTCCCACTGATTGATGTAGTGTTTTTGTGTTGAGGTAGAATTTAGAACACAAATCACGGAAAAAATAAATAGGCTTTCTATGGCCCACTGAATGAAAGGGAGAGAGGTGGCACACCCAGGAGTCAAGACTGGCACACAAGCTGAAAGGGCAATATTACTCTCCCACTGTTTTTTTATGTATTTTTTGTTTTTTCAGGGAGACTTTAGAAACCCAATAATATTTTAAAAAAAAAATAAATAGGCTTTCTATGGCCCACTGAATGAGAGGGAGAGAGGTGGCACACCCAGGAGTCAAGACTGGCACACAAGCTGAAAGGGCAATATTATTCTCCCACTGTTTTTTTAGGTTTTTTTTTTTTTTTTCAGGGAGAATTAGAAACCAAATAATATTAAAAAAAAAAAATAAATAGGCTTTCTATGGCCCACTGAATGAGAGGGAGAGAGGTGGCACACCCAGGAGTCAAGACTGGCACACAAGCTGAAAGGGCAATATTACTCTCCCACTGTTTTTTTAGGTTTTTTTTTTTTTTTTCAGGGAGACTTTAGAAACCAAATAATATTAAAAAAAAAAAAAAAAAAAAAAAAAAAATAGGCTTGCTATAGCCCACTGAATGAGAGATAGCACACACAGCAGTGGCACACAAGCCCTGACTGAGGCCAATATTTTTCTCCCACTGATTGATGTAGTGTTTTTGTGTTGAGGTAGAATTTAGAACACAAATCACGGAAAAAATAAATAGGCTTTCTATGGCCCACTGAATGAAAGGGAGAGAGGTGGCACACCCAGGAGTCAAGACTGGCACACAAGCTGAAAGGGCAATATTACTCTCCCACTGTTTTTTTATGTATTTTTTGTTTTTTCAGGGAGACTTTAGAAACCCAATAATATTTTAAAAAAAAAATAAATAGGCTTTCTATGGCCCACTGAATGAGAGGGAGAGAGGTGGCACACCCAGGAGTCAAGACTGGCACACAAGCTGAAAGGGCAATATTACTCTCCCACTGTTTTTTTAGGTTTTTTTTTTTTTTCAGGGAGACTTTAGAAACCAAATAATATTAAAAAAAAAAAAAAAAAATAGGCTTGCTATAGCCCACTGAATGAGAGATAGCACACACAGCAGTGGCACACAAGCCCTGACTGAGGCCAATATTTTTCTCCCACTGATTGATGTAGTGTTTTTGTGTTGAGGTAGAATTTAGAACACAAATCACGGAAAAAATAAATAGGCTTTCTATGGCCCACTGAATGAAAGGGAGAGAGGTGGCACACCCAGGAGTCAAGACTGGCACACAAGCTGAAAGGGCAATATTACTCTCCCACTGTTTTTTTATGTATTTTTTGTTTTTTCAGGGAGACTTTAGAAACCCAATAATATTTTAAAAAAAAAATAAATAGGCTTTCTATGGCCCACTGAATGAGAGGGAGAGAGGTGGCACACCCAGGAGTCAAGACTGGCACACAAGCTGAAAGGGCAATATTATTCTCCCACTGTTTTTTTAGGTTTTTTTTTTTTTTTCAGGGAGAATTAGAAACCAAATAATATTAAAAAAAATAAATAAATAGGCTTTCTATGGCCCACTGAATGAGAGGGAGAGAGGTGGCACACCCAGGAGTCAAGACTGGCACACAAGCTGAAAGGGCAATATTACTCTCCCACTGTTTTTTTAGGGTTTTTTTTTTTTTTCAGGGAGACTTTAGAAACCAAATAATATTAAAAAAAAAAAAAAAAAAAAAAAAAATAGGCTTGCTATAGCCCACTGAATGAGAGATAGCACACACAGCAGTGGCACACAAGCCCTGACTGAGGCCAATATTTTTCTCCCACTGATTGATGTAGTGTTTTTGTGTTGAGGTAGAATTTAGAACACAAATCACGGAAAAAATAAATAGGCTTTCTATGGCCCACTGAATGAAAGGGAGAGAGGTGGCACACCCAGGAGTCAAGACTGGCACACAAGCTGAAAGGGCAATATTACTCTCCCACTGTTTTTTTATGTATTTTTTGTTTTTTCAGGGAGACTTTAGAAACCCAATAATATTTAAAAAAAAAAATAAATAGGCTTTCTATGGCCCACTGAATGAGAGGGAGAGAGGTGGCACACCCAGGAGTCAAGACTGGCACACAAGCTGAAAGGGCAATATTACTCTCCCACTGTTTTTTTAGGTTTTTTTTTTTTTTCAGGGAGACTTTAGAAACCAAATAATATTAAAAAAAAAAAAAAAAAATAGGCTTGCTATAGCCCACTGAATGAGAGATAGCACACACAGCAGTGGCACACAAGCCCTGACTGAGGCCAATATTTTTCTCCCACTGATTGATGTAGTGTTTTTGTGTTGAGGTAGATTTTAGAACACAAATCACGGAAAAAATAAATAGGCTTTCTATGGCCCACTCAGTGAGAGATGGCACACACAGGGATGGCACTGTAGCAGAAATGCCAATCTTAATCTCCCACAAAAAAAAAACAAAAAAAAAAAAAAAAAACTGTCCTACAATTACTATCTCCCTGCAGTAATGTAAGCCAGGTATGGCAGGCAGCAATAGGAGTGGACTGATGCACAAATTAAATAAAAAGTGTGGACAAACAAAAAAGATAGCTGTGCAGAAAGGAAGGAACAAGAGGATATGTGCTTTGAAAAAAGCAGTTGGTTTCCACAGTGGCGTACACACAGCAATACAGCTATCACGGAGCCTTCTAGGGCAGCCCAATGAGCTACAGCGCTGAGGGGGAAAAAAAAAAAAAAATAGCTTCCACAGTCCCTGCACACCGAAGGTGGTGTTGGACAGTGGAAATCGCTGCAGCACAAGCGGTTTGGTGGTTAGTGGACCCTGCCTAACGCTCTCCCTGCTTCTGACGAAGCGGCAGCAACCTGTCCCTAAGCTCAGATCAGCAGCAGTAAGATGGCGGTCGGCGGGAACGCCCCTTTATAGCCCCTGTGACGCCGCAGACAGCAAGCCAATCACTGCAATGCCCTTCTCTAAGATGGTGGGGACCAGGATCTATGTCATCACGCTGCCCACACTCTGCGTTCACCTTCATTGGCTGAGAAATGGCGCTTTTCGCGTCATTGAAACGCGACTTTGGCGCGAAAGTCGCGTACCGCATGGCCGACAAGCACAGGGGTCGGATCGGGTTTCATGAGACGCCGACTTAGCCAAAAGTCGGCGACTTTTGAAAATGATCGACCCGTTTCGCTCAACCCTACTCGGGGGTATATCCCATCCGGGCCCGGAGATTTGTCAATTTTAGTGATTTTTAGACGCCGCCGTACTTCCTGCTGGGTTAAGCAGGTAACCTTTAATTGTGAATTTTTATCACTAGTCATATTGGCTGCCATGGGATTTTCTTTTGTAAATACTGATGAAAATAAGTCATTTAGCATATTGGCTTTTTCCTCATCCTCATCCACCATTTCACCCAGACTATTTTTAAGGGGGTCAACACTATCATTTTTTAGTTTCTTACTATTTATGTAGTTAAAGAATATTTGGGGATTATTTTTACTCTCTCTGGCAATGAGTCTCTCTGTCTCAATCTTTGCTGCCTTGATTTGCTTTTTACAGAATTTATTTAATTTTCTGTATTTATTTAATGCCTCCTCACTACCTACTTCCTTTAATTCTCTAAATGCTTTCTTTTTGTCCCTTATTGCGCCCCTTACAGCTCTATTTAGCCATATTGGTTTCCTCCTATTTCTAGTATGTTTATTCCCATACGGTATATACTGTGCACAGGTCCTATCCATGATGCTAATAAACGTCTCCCATTTTCTTTGTGTATTTTTATGCCTCAGGATATCGTCCCAGTTAATTGCACCAAGATCCTCTCTCATCCGTTGGAAATTTGCCCTCCTGAAGTTTAGTGTCCTTGTCACCCCTCTACTACACATCTTATTAAAGGAGACATGAAAACTTATTATTTTGTGATCACTATTCCCCAAGTGACCCCCAACCCTTATATTTGATATGCGGTCTGGCCTGTTGGTTAATATTAGGTCTAGCAGTGCCCCCCTCCTTGTTGGGTCCTGAACCAGTTGTGAAAGGTAATTGTCTCTCATAGTTGTCAAAAACCGATTACCTTTACTGGAACTGCAGGTTTCTGTTCCCCAATCTATTTCAGGGTAGTTGAAGTCCCCCATAATAATGACTTCTCCTTGAGTCGCAGCTTCATCTATTTGCTTTACGAGGATTTTCTCCATTGCTTCCATTATTTTTGGAGATTTATAACAAACCCCTATCAGTAATTTATTATTTTTCCCCCTCCCCTTATCTCCACCCACAGGGACTCTACATTTTCATTAGATTCACCTATATTATCACGCAGGATGGGTTTTAAGGTCGATTTTACATACAGACACACCCCACCCCCTCGCTTATCTGTACGGTCATTTCTGAAAAGGCTATAGCCCTGCAACTTAACAGCCCAGTCATGGCTCTCATCCAGCCATGTTTCAGATATCCCCACCATGTCATAATTATGCTCCAACAACATTAATTCTAATTCGTCCATTTTGTTGGCGAGGCTTCTGGCATTAGTATACATGCACTTGATGTTCCTCTCTGTACCTCTATTCTTTCTTAAATTACTAACTGTTCTAACCCCACCCCCCATGCCACCGCCACCCCCAACTTCCTTATTTGTGCCCAGGTCTCTATCTGCACTATCTTCCCCTCCTATAAAATGAATACCCTCCCCCCCAATCCCTAGTTTAAACACTCCTCCAACCTTCTAGCCATTTTCTCCCCCAGCACAGCTGCACCTTCCCCATTGAGGTGCAGCCTGTCCCTAGCGTAGAGCCTGTAGCCCACTGAGAAGTTGGCCCAGTTCTGCAGGAACCCAAACCCCTCCTTCCTACACCAATTCTTGAGCCACTTATTAACCTCCCTAATCTCCCGTTGCCTCTCTGGCGTGGCACGTGGTACAGGCAGTATTTCGGAAAATACCACGTTGGAGGTCCTTGCTTTCAGCTTGCAGCCTAATTCCCTGAAATCATCTTTAAGGACCTTCCACCTACCTCTAACTTTGTCATTTGTGCCAATGTGCACCATGACCGCTGGGTCCTCACCAGCCCCTCCCAATAACCTGTCAACCCGATCAGCGATGTGTCGGACTCGAGCGCCAGGTAGGCAGCACACCGTCCGACGATCCCTGTCTTTGTGACAGATTGCCCTATCTGTTCCCCTGATAATTGAGTCCCCCACTACCAGCACCTGTCTGGCCTGCCCTGCTCTCCTATTTCCCTCCTTACTGGAGCAGTCACTCCTCCGGCTTTCAGAGGACATGCCTGGCTGCAGCAGTGCTACCCCTGTACTGGCACTGCCCTCATCTGCCAACTTAGCAAACTTATTGGGGTGTGCCAGATCAGGACTAGCCTCCCTGGCACTCTTCCCTCTACCCCGCCTTTTATCTGTCACCCAGCTAACTACCTCACTGTCCTGCAGCTCCATCCTACCATCCCCCCCCTCATCTATCCCATTGAGCGTCTGCTCAGTGAGCAGAAGACTCCTCTCCATATTGTCTATGGATCTCAGTGTTGCCAGCTGCACATTTAGATCCAGAATCTGGGCTTCCAAATGCACAATGTGCTCACATCTCGCACAGCAGTATGCACCCTCGACCGGCTGATCAAGGACTGCATACATGTGGCAAGATGTGCACTGGATGGCATTAACAATAGTGGAGCACATTTCCTAATGGGGATTGCACCACACAAACGTTAATTAAAAATAAATACAAAGTATTAAAAAAAAAATTAAAAAAAAGACAGCAATTCCTCCCTTGGAAACTACCTGATTCCAAAGTCACTGAATCACAAGTCACACTTACCGCCGTCCACACTTACACTCAGGTCACACTCAGCTCGCTCACACTCGCTATGCTGAAGATTTATAGATTTTTTTTTCTCTCTTTCTATTTCCCTTCAACAACAAGCCACCTTGCTGTTCAAATACACTTTCCAAAAGGACTTGAGCCCCAAACAGCTGCCCCTTATAAACCCTTGATTATGACCGCCCACCCTAAGTTAACCCCTTGTGAATATAGCTACTCCCAATTCAGCAACTCACACAAATTCACACAGGTATTTGTTAAAGGCCTTCCAAATACCTCCTCACTGAATCACAAGTCACACTTACCGCCGTCCACACTTACGCTCAGGTCACACTCAGCTCGCTCACACTCGCTATGCTGAAGATTTATAGATTTTTTTTTTTTTCTCTCTCTCTATTTCCCTTCAACAACAAGCCACCTTGCTGTTCAAATACACTTTCCAAAAAAGTATCGTTGTGTTTGACACGCAGCAGCGATCTGGATCCCGCTGTGATATTGCTGGTCGGAGCTAGAAGTCCAGAACTTTATTTCGTCATCAGGTCGGCATGTATCGTCGTGTTTGACAGCAAAAGCAACGATGCCAGCAATGTTTTACAATGGTAACCAGGGTAAATATCGGGTTACTAAGCGCAGGGCCGCGCTTAATAACCCGATATTTACCCTGGTTACCATTGTAAAAGTAAAAAAAAAACACTACATACTCACCCTCTGATGTCTGTCACGTCCCCCGGCGTCCGCGCTGCTGCTCAGAGATTCCTGCACTGACTGTCAGTGTCGGCCGTAAAGCAAAGCACAGCGGTGACGTCACCGCTGTGCTTTAATGCCGGCGCTTACACAGTGCAGGGAAGCTGAAGGCGAGGGACGCGACAGACACGGCAATGTAAGTATGTAGTGTTTTTTTTTTTACATTTACACTGGTAACCAGGGCAAACATCGGGTTACTAAGCGCGGCCCTGCGCTTAGTAACCCGATGTTTACCCTGGTTACCCGGGGACTTCGGCATCGTTGGTCGCTGGAGAGCTGTCTGTGTGACAGCTCTCCAGCGACCACACAGCGACGCTGCAGCGATCGGCATCGTTGTCGATATCGCTGCAGCGTCGCTTAATGTGACGGTACCTTAAGACTATTTGGTTAAACCCATTATCTTGCATTCTTAGATCAATAAGCTACCTCTAGCAATGCAGAGCAAACAAAACTATGTTAACAGTGAAGCTTCTATTTCTCTAGATGTAAGGACCCTATAATATACAATAGTTACTTTTCTGACACATGAGCAATGAACTTTCATTTAGTTAGTAATTCATTCAATTAGCAAATGCAAAACTAGAAATTATGGTGCCCTTAAAATTTGGATAGTTACATTTGACTTGCATTGAAGTTATTCATTGCAAATTGAATCTTCCCGGTTAATAACTGCATTCTGTGAAAAAAAAAATACCATTTCGCTCACCTATTTAGCTAATGCCACCACCCAACCTTGAGTTGGAGCGCCCCTGTGGGCTAGGGGTACTCGGAACCGGGTCCTTCGGTTCTCAAGGGGGATGTCACGGTGACTGACCTTGTCTGTGGCCCACGGGAGGTCCATTGATAAAAGGGGAAAGGTCTTTAAAGTGGAAATGTTTGTGACGCTACCTGTGGTATTCGGTCAGGGTGACCAACGCTGCTTAGTGGTCCGCTGGGGTGATGCTATGGCAGCTAGATGGTATACGTTCCCACAGGTGAAGTATGTCCCCAGGGCTTCCCAGAGTGTAGATGGTGGGTGGTGTGAGGCTCAGTGAAGAACGAGGACACAAGGTTGCAGTCTCTTTACCTTTTACTGAAGGCTTCAGCATCCACAGTCCAGAGCACCAGATCACAGGGCAGGTAGAGTCCGGCCGGTTTGTAGGCAAATACAGAGTCCCCTTATCCGGTGGAAATCAGTAGCCTTCCTCTAGCACCTGGGTGTTGTAGTACCTTACTGCTGAGCCTCTCATAAGGTCCTCACAACTGTTGTAGATGTTCTAGATGTTATGTCTCTCTCTGTCCCCCAGATGGATAGGACAAACCCGTATGACCGGTGGCGTGAAGCTTTTTACAGGGACTCTATCACGCCCCAGCTTCTCGTGGGTGCCACCTTGCCTCCTGGGTATACGGCGGGCAGGTAACGTGGAATTAGCTGTCCTGCCGGTCTCTGGAGCAAGGCATAAAGAACTGTTGCTCTCTCGGTGTGATCCTGCGCCTCAGAAGGAGGCAGCCTTTGCAGGGCAGAACTCCTTCTGGTTTCCTCTCCTTTTACTATGACCTCTTCTCACTCTCTACAATACAGTTCTCTGTTCGTGTCTCTTTCTGGAAGCTGCCGCACATGGGGTAGGCGCTGCTCCGTGGCCTTCTGTCTAGGCCTCTGACAGGATCCCACCCCTGTCAGGGACCGACTTACTGAGCAGAGCTCAGCTAGCACCTGCCTGAGTCAAGCTCAGCCAGCATCTACCACTTTCTATCCAGACCACCAGTTTTACCTAATTGTGAAGAGTGCCCTAATAAATAGGAGCATAGCTCCCCCTGGTAAACTGGAGTTTGAAATGTGTTGTGTGTTGGTGTTACCTGGCAAAGAGATCTCCTTTATTGCTTCCAAACATAACATCACTCCCCCCTAGAGGAGAATGATATTACTGCAATGACCAGGATCCTTGGGCGCTGCAGAGTCATCTCTGCTCTCCAGACCTTTCTTTCCAATGTTGCCCAGCATACTGGCACTGCAACATCTGTGACCAAGTCATTGCCAAAAGCTTTGATGTCAAGTAAAGGCCAAAGAGGATGAGGTGCAATGTTGGAAAGAAGAGGCCAGAGTAAGCAGAGGAACAGACAGCGACAGGCAGAACAGGTGAGCTGCAAGTTCTCAGTCCTCCACAAATCAGCAAAAAGATAGCCAACTAGATACCATTCTGCTGAATTTGCACAAAAGCAGATTGCAGAAACTTTGGATTCAGTAAAATACAGTAGTAGAGTTTTGTAAAGTTTGAGGAGACTTCAATTCTCTTTTAATAAATTTGCACATCTCTAACAATTATAGTTCAATCTTATAGTCCCTGTGTATTGGTTAATAAATAAGCAAATGCTACAAATACATACTAGTCAGAACTCATCCCAGCAATGCAAATGGACATAGTAAAATCAAACCATTGAAGGTACAGAATAACTTCTATTTACAGAAAAGATTTGGAGTCTCATTTTTTAAGTCACCATGTAAGACATTTATTCCAAAATATGCAACTAGATCATAACATAGACATAAACTCTATTTAAAAAATATAGTATATTGAAAAGGGTAAGATTATAAATAAATTATAATAATAAAAGGGTTTACTTGTGTTGCACTTGAACATTTGTTAAGTCAATTTTGTTTTCTTCTTTCTATCTTACAATTCTTGTACACTTTTCGGGGCAAAGTACAACATATGGAGTCAGTGACTATTTCTATAATGAATAATAGAATACATCTTGCTGTGCTCAGACCAGAAATCAGCAGTAATTTATTTGGCTTTTCCAAGGTTTGTATTCAATATACAATCCATTTCTCCCAGTCTATCTTGACCTGCAACAAAAAGGATATAAATTTTAACATTAACATACAAAGGATTTTTATAAACTCTAAATATTTAGACAGCCAAGAACTTACTATGTATTTTTGTTGATTAACACATCATTGGTTTTACACTATTTCAACCTAAAATATACAAATCAATGCATTGTCCTTGTCCATTTGCCCATCACTGCAGAAGCAATGCCTGCACAAATCTGCACAAATGCCTGCACAAATTCATTCTTTTCCAATTCGTTCTATTTTAATTTTTGACTTTTTTTTTACTATAAATGTGTACATTTGTTTTAGGATATTTCTTTGCAGAAATTATTATTTTGTTTTTCTCCAAGATTGTGTAACCGCATAAAAATTGTACATTGAAAACAAGGAGCTACATAGACAAAAAAAAAGTCAAAATGAACCCATATTATTTCACCAGTTTTTTTCATGGCAGAAGGGTTCAGTGTCCCTCTTTTTACACTGTGTTCATAAATTTTGAGCTGATTTCCACCTATTGTTTGATAACATTGCAGTTGCTCTAAAGTGGAATCATTTGCGAAAATGATAGGACCAACTATAGCTAAATCGTCTTTACCCTGCCTCTAAAATATCATCACCCTTATGTATAGATCAAACAGTGCTCTTCATAATATGAAATCAGAAATTTAACCAAAAGGTGGACACATGCATAGGGTCAAGTGTACAAATGGGAGCATAAAACCAGCCAGAAACAATCCAAATTTGGAAATTTGATCTACATATTTCACAATGTCTATAGACATCTGTGAGAGGGGAGTCACAACTACAATTGTGTGTAAATAATATCTTACAACTTAAATTCTTCTACAGAATTATGCTCTGCAATACTCAACAGCATGTGTCTTATGTTGAAAATGAATGGCAATGTACAAAATGTCCATGTGCACCAATTTTTTTTTATTCTTTATAATATTGCTACTACAGGAAGGCCAGTCATCACTAAACTGAAAACTGATAATGACTCTTATGTATGCATGGCAGTCACCACTGTAGAACCAATCGACTGCACAAATTTTTAAGCATGTCAGATTAATTTTAATTAGCATGGCAGCAATTATTGCAATTTGCTTGCTGTAATTATCACTAGATGTGGTAATCTAGTCATGTGGACTTCAAATTGCCATTTGCTGCATCTGTTAATTGGCTCTTTACTCATAAATAAATAAATAAATAAATGCCGTTTGATAATTTACTCAAAAAGTTTTTCAAAATTTTTAGAATAAATCAGTTTACTTGTTGTTTCTACAACTAACCTTCATCTGGCAATTGATTTCAACAGACAGCAAATACTATGGAGGCTCCTGCAGATGAACATGAATATATTTACAGGTATACTGTACATTCTGCATTCATTTAAATGTTATATTACACAGCGCACCATAAAATATATGTTAATGAAACCTTTTTAAGCTCTTGCACCCAGCTTTGTTCAAGGAAATATTAGTATGACGATTCACAGTTCTTCTAACATACCTAACTAATATTGCTAAAGTACCACTCCAGTGTTTTTTTTTATTTCAGCACTGGAGTGGTGCCACTAATGTAAGTCCCTAACCCTAACCTTATACTTACCAGCCGCTGTCTTCAGCTGTTCCCGGCGCTGCTCCAGTCCAGCACTGCCATCTTGTGACCACACCTTCTGACTGACGGGAAGTCAACGCTAACAGTCACAAGCTCTCAATGCAAGTCTAGTAGAGCCTCATTTTGTTCACAATATGGAGAAGATAGACCAGAGCGGCACTGATAACAGATGAAGACGGCGGCTGGTGAGTATAACAATAGTGGCAGAAAACTTACAATAGTGACACCACTCCAGCAATACAATTAAAAAAATGCTGGAAAGGTGCTTTGAATTGTAATTATTATTTGTATACAGAGTCATAACTTCGATGACCTGTTGTCAAGATTGTACAGGACCCTCAAATTCAATGGTTCATATGCTTATCTTCTTATGAGACAAAAATGGCCTCTTGTCACCTCAGGCAACTGGGCATAGCTTTTACTCTGCAAATATAGTTTCACCAAAACTATAGTTTACAAGGGTATGTTCACATGTCACATTTTTGCTGTAAGCTTCCCATGCAGCATTTTTCTGTTCCAGCAAAGTGAATAACATTTCTGAAATCTTCTGCATTTGTTGCTTATTTTTTCCTTGCAGCTATAATGCAACTGCAAATCTGCAGAATGACAATTATTTCAGTGTTTTTGTAGTGTTTTTCACCTATTGTAATGAATAGGAAAAACATAAAAAACGCATGCAAAGTTACATGTTTTTTCTGACGAGACACAATTTATGCGGAAATATCTGCAGCAAGTACTGATCATGTGCACCTAACTCACTTCTATAAGAAATGGGAAAGATGTAATCGAAGCAACAAAGTAGAGGAGCAAATTAATGAATTGGCGATTGGATTAAATTATTTCTCAATTTTTTTTATAAAAATTATATTTAATTACTGTAATAGCCCAGATGTTATATATTATGCTTTGAGAGTAGAAATTGTATAGAACAGCTTATACCAGTAACCAAAATGCATAATTTACAATTTTACCCCAACACACAGTGCTATAAGAGAGTGATGCTGGCTACATTTCTGCTATAGCATCTCTTCATACTCCAGACAAAACACCACTTCTGTTCCTGAATTTCAATGCTGTTAAAAAAAAAAAAAATCCAAGGTGAAAATCCTTTACAAATTATTAATGGCCAGGAGTGTTGAGTATGTGTCATTATAAATAGCCCCAGGACTTCCGTGCTATACTACAAGTATATGCTCTATAGTAATCCTCTGTCAACTGCAACAACCTGCAACTAAAACATGGCCTAATCCTTTAGGACTAACTAATATATATATATATATATATATATATATATATATATATATATATATATATACACACACACACACACACACACACACACACTCTAATACTTTTTGCTGCTCCAATACTATATATATATATATATATATATATATATATATATATATATATATATATATATATAAATCTTTTTATTCTAATTTTTAACATATTTCACAAATTATGAATGCATTTTCAGGGAGTTAAGCACAACCCTATATGTCTTCTTAATGGTTGATTTGAAATCACTTTGAAATTCATACCAATAAATGGAAAAAGACCAATTTTTATATCAAGATCATTACAAATCTCAGAGATACCTACATATGAAAACCTCTATCCCAAGAAGACATAAAGAAACATCTAATATGATGTATCAGATATAATTATAGAAACAATCATTATTTAATCAAAAAGACAGACATACATGACAAAAAAAAACCCCATTAGAAAACAGAATAGGGCAGTGCAGTTACAGATAAATGGTGTACATGAGAGAGAGACAACAACAATCTATTCAGTCACATGCAAGGGTGCAATATACTAAACAGGCTACCTATGGGGGTGCAATATGCTATACAGGCTGCCTGAGGGGGTGCATTATACTATACAAGCTGCCTACAGGGGTGCATTATACTATACAGGCTGCCTATGGGGTGCATTATACTATACAGGCTGCCTATGGAGCTGCATTACACTATGGAGGCTGCCTATGGGGGTGCATTATATTAGGGGCTGCATTATACTATAGAGTCTGCCTATGGTGAGTGCATTATACTATATGGAGGCCTATAGGGAGTGCTTTCTACTATATTGAGGATTGGATTATCTGCTGCATTATACTATATGGATGCTATGTAGGGGCCATCATACATGTGTAAATTAGTGTTAGAACTATCAAACCATTTGGGGGATACTGTTATGATCTGGTGACCTTGGAGCCGCATGAAACTTTCTCTGGAGTCGGTGGAACCTATACTGACCACAAATCCTGAACTAACACCTCAACTAGAAGTAGCCGTGGGGTGTGCCTAACATACCCTAGACACCTCGACACAGCCGGAGGACTAAATACCCCTATAGATGGAAATAGGAATGCTACCTTGCCTCAGAGCAGACCCCCAAAGGATAGGAAAGGATAGAGTACAATCTAAGCTGGACAAGAAAACACAAAGAATAGCACTGAATTGTGTTATGGTTCTCAATGGCAAGAGAACATAGCCCAGCAAACATAAGTACTAGCTCTTGGAAGGATGGAAACTAAACTGACCATGAACTAAACCTGCCGCACAACTAACAGTAGCCGGGTAGCGTTGCCTACGTTTTTTATCCCTAGACGCCCAGCGCCGGCCGGAGGACTAACTAATCCTGGCAGAGGAAAATATAGTCCTGGCTCACCTCTAGAGAAATTTCCCCGATAGGCAGACAGAGGCCCCCACATATATTGGCAGTGATTTTAGATGAAATGACAAACGTAGTATGAAAATAGGTTTAGCAAAATTGAGGTCCGCTTACTAGATAGCAGGAAGACAGAAAGGGAACTTTCATGGTCAGCTGAAAACCCTATCAAAATACCATCCTGAAATTACTTTAAGACTCTAGTATTAACTCATAACATCAGAGTGGCAATTTCAGATCACAAGAGCTTTCCAGACACAGAAACGAAACTACAGCTGTGAACTGGAACAAAATGCAAAAACAAACGAGGACTAAAGTCCAACTTAGCTGGGAGTTGTCTAGCAGCAGGAACATGCACAGAAAGGCTTCTGATTACAATGTTGACCGGCATGGAAGTGACAGAGGAGTAAGGTTAAATAGCGACTCCCACATCCTGATGGAAACAGGTGAACAGAGGGGATGATGCACACCAGTTCAATTCCACCAGTGGCCACCGGGGGAGCCCAAAATCCAATTTCACAACAGTACCCCCCCCTCAAGGAGGGGGCACCGAACCCTCACCAGAACCACCAGGGCGATCAGGATGAGCCCTATGAAAGGCACGGACCAGATCGGAGGCATGAACATCAGAGGCAGTCACCCAAGAATTATCCTCCTGACCGTATCCCTTCCATTTGACCAGATACTGGAGTTTCCGTCTGGAAACACGGGAGTCCAAGATTTTTTCCACAACGTACTCCAACTCGCCCTCAACCAACACCGGAGCAGGAGGCTCAACGGAAGGCACAACCGGTACCTCATACCTGCGCAACAATGACCGATGAAAAACATTATGAATAGAAAAAGATGCAGGGAGGTCCAAACGGAAGGACACAGGGTTAAGAATCTCCAATATCTTGTACGGGCCGATGAACCGAGGCTTAAACTTAGGAGAAGAAACCCTCATAGGGACAAAACGAGAAGACAACCACACCAAGTCCCCAACACAAAGCCGAGGACCAACCCGACGCCGGCGGTTGGCAAAAAGCTGAGTCTTCTCCTGGGACAACTTCAAATTGTCCACTACCTGCCCCCAAATCTGATGCAACCTCTCCACCACAGCATCCACTCCAGGACAATCCGAAGATTCCACCTGACCAGAAGAAAATCGAGGATGAAACCCCGAATTACAGAAAAAAGGAGACACCAAGGTGGCAGAGCTGGCCCGATTATTGAGGGCAAACTCCGCTAAAGGCAAAAAAGCAACCCAATCATCCTGATCTGCAGACACAAAACACCTCAAATATGTCTCCAAGGTCTGATTCGTCCGCTCGGTCTGGCCATTAGTCTGAGGATGGAAAGCAGACGAGAAAGACAAATCTATGCCCATCCTAGCACAGAATGCTCGCCAAAATCTAGACACGAATTGGGTTCCTCTGTCAGAAACGATATTCTCCGGAATACCATGCAAACGGACCACATTTTGAAAAAACAGAGGAACCAACTCGGAAGAAGAAGGCAACTTAGGCAGGGGAACCAAATGGACCATCTTAGAGAAACGGTCACACACCACCCAGATGACAGACATCTTCTGAGAAACAGGAAGATCCGAAATAAAATCCATAGAGATGTGCGTCCAGGGCCTCTTCGGGATAGGCAAGGGCAACAACAATCCACTAGCCCGAGAACAACAAGGCTTGGCCCGAGCACAAACGTCACAAGACTGCACAAAGCCTCGCACATCTCGAGACAGGGAAGGCCACCAGAAGGACCTTGCCACCAAATCCCTGGTACCAAAGATTCCAGGATGACCTGTCAACGCAGAAGAATGAACCTCAGAAATGACTTTACTGGTCCAATCATCAGGAACAAACAGTCTACCAGGTGGGCAACGATCAGGTCTATCCGCCTGAAACTCCTGCAAGGCCCGCCGCAGGTCTGGAGAAACGGCAGACAATATCACTCCATCCTTAAGGATACCTGTAGGTTCAGAGTTACCAGGGGAGTCAGGCTCAAAACTCCTAGAAAGGGCATCCGCCTTAACATTCTTAGAACCCGGCAGGTAGGACACCACAAAATTAAACCGAGAGAAAAACAACGACCAGCGCGCCTGTCTAGGATTCAGGCGTCTGGCGGACTCAAGATAAATTAGATTTTTGTGGTCAGTCAATACCACCACCTGATGTCTAGCCCCCTCAAGCCAATGACGCCACTCCTCAAAAGCCCACTTCATGGCCAAAAGCTCCCGATTCCCAACATCATAATTCCGCTCGGCGGGCGAAAATTTACGCGAGAAAAAGGCACAAGGTCTCATCACGGAACAATCGGAACTTCTCTGCGACAAAACTGCCCCAGCTCCGATTTCAGAAGCGTCGACCTCAACCTGAAAAGGAAGAGCAACATCAGGCTGACGCAACACAGGGGCGGAAGAAAAGCGGCGCTTAAGCTCCCGAAAGGCCTCCACAGCAGCAGGGGACCAATCAGCAACATCAGCACCCTTCTTAGTCAAATCAGTCAATGGTTTAACAACATCAGAAAAACCAGCAATAAATCGACGATAAAAGTTAGCAAAGCCCAAAAATTTCTGAAGACTCTTAAGAGAAGAGGGTTGCGTCCAATCACAAATAGCCTGAACCTTGACAGGATCCATCTCGATGGAAGAGGGGGAAAAAATATATCCCAAAAAGGAAATCTTTTGTACCCCAAAAACGCACTTAGAACCCTTCACACACAAGGAATTAGACCGCAAAACCTGAAAAACCCTCCTGACCTGCTGGACATGAGAGTCCCAGTCATCCGAAAAAATCAAAATATCATCCAGATACACAATCATAAATTTATCCAAATAATCACGGAAAATGTCATGCATAAAGGACTGAAAGACTGAAGGGGCATTTGAAAGACCAAAAGGCATCACCAAATACTCAAAGTGGCCCTCGGGCGTATTAAATGCGGTCTTCCACTCATCCCCCTGCTTAATTCGCACCAAATTATACGCCCCACGGAGATCTATCTTAGAGAACCACTTGGCCCCCTTTATGCGAGCAAACAAATCAGTCAGCAGTGGCAACGGATATTGATATTTAACCGTGATTTTATTCAAAAGCCGATAATCAATACACGGTCTTAAAGAGCCATCTTTCTTAGCCACAAAGAAAAAACCGGCTCCTAAGGGAGATGACGAAGGACGAATATGTCCCTTTTCCAAGGACTCCTTTATATATTCTCGCATAGCAGCATGTTCAGGCACAGACAGATTAAATAAACGACCCTTAGGGTATTTACTACCCGGAATCAAATCTATGGCACAATCGCACTCCCGGTGCGGAGGTAATGAACCAAGCTTAGGTTCTTCAAAAACGTCACGATATTCAGTCAAGAATTCAGGAATCTCAGAGGGAATAGATGATGAAATGGAAACCACAGGTACGTCCCCATGCGTCCCCTTACATCCCCAGCTTAACACAGACATAGCTTTCCAGTCAAGGACTGGGTTATGAGATTGCAGCCATGGCAATCCAAGCACCAACACATCATGTAGGTTATACAGCACAAGAAAGCGAATAATCTCCTGATGATCCGGATTAATCCGCATAGTTACTTGTGTCCAGTATTGTGGTTTATTACTAGCCAATGGGGTGGAGTCAATCCCCTTCAGGGGTATAGGAGTTTCAAGAGGCTCCAAATCATACCCACAGCGTTTGGCAAAGGACCAATCCATAAGACTCAAAGCGGCGCCAGAGTCGACATAGGCATCCGCGGTAATAGATGATAAAGAACAAATCAGGGTCACAGATAGAATAAACTTAGACTGTAAAGTGCCAATTGAAACAGACTTATCAAGCTTCTTAGTACGCTTAGAGCATGCTGATATAACATGAGTTGAATCACCGCAATAGAAGCACAACCCATTTTTTCGTCTTAAATTCTGCCGTTCACTTCTGGACAGAATTCTATCACATTGCATATTCTCTGGCGTCTTCTCAGTAGACACCGCCAAATGGTGCACAGGTTTGCGCTCCCGCAGACGCCTATCGATCTGGATAGCCATTGTCATGGACTCATTCAGACCCGCAGGCACAGGGAACCCCACCATAACATCCTTAATGGCATCAGAGAGACCCTCTCTGAAATTCGCCGCCAGGGCGCACTCATTCCACTGAGTAAGCACAGCCCATTTACGGAATTTCTGGCAGTATATTTCAGCTTCGTCTTGCCCCTGAGATAGGGACATCAAGGCCTTTTCCGCCTGAAGCTCTAACTGAGGTTCCTCATAAAGCAACCCCAAGGCCAGAAAAAACGCATCCACATTGAGCAACGCAGGATCCCCTGGAGCCAATGCAAAAGCCCAATCCTGAGGGTCGCCCCGGAGCAAGGAAATCACAATCCTGACCTGCTGAGCAGGATCTCCAGCAGAGCGAGATTTCAGGGACAAAAACAACTTGCAATTATTTTTGAAATTTTGAAAGCAAGATCTATTCCCCGAAAAAAATTCAGGCAAAGGAATTCTAGGTTCAGATATAGGAACATGAACAACAAAATCTTGTAAATTTTGAACTTTCGTGGTGAGATTATTCAAACCTGCAGCTAAACTCTGAATATCCATTTTAAACAGGTGAACACAGAGCCATTCCAGGATTAGAAGGAGAGAGAGAGAGAGAAAGGCTGCAATATAGGCAGACTTGCAAGAGATTCAATTACAAGCACACTCAGAACTGAAGGGAAGGGAAAAAAAAAAAAAAAAAAAGAAAAAAAATCTTCAGCAGACTTCTCTTTTCTCTCCTTTCTCTGTCAATTAATTTAACCCTTTCGGGCCGGTCAAACTGTTATGGTTCTCAATGGCAAGAGAACATAGCCCAGCAAACATAAGTACTAGCTCTTGGAAGGATGGAAACTAAACTGACCATGAACTAAACCTGCCGCACAACTAACAGTAGCCAGGTAGCGTTGCCTACGTTTTTTATCCCTAGACGCCCAGCGCCGGCCGGAGGACTAACTAATCCTGGCAGAGGAAAATATAGTCCTGGCTCACCTCTAGAGAAATTTCCCCGATAGGCAGACAGAGGCCCCCACATATATTGGCGGTGATTTTAGATGAAATGACAAACGTAGTATGAAAATAGGTTTAGCAAAATTGAGGTCCGCTTACTAGATAGCAGGAAGACAGAAAGGGAACTTTCATGGTCAGCTGAAAACCCTATCAAAATACCATCCTGAAATTACTTTAAGACTCTAGTATTAACTCATAACATCAGAGTGGCAATTTCAGATCACAAGAGCTTTCCAGACACAGAAACGAAACTACAGCTGTGAACTGGAACAAAATGCAAAAACAAACGAGGACTAAAGTCCAACTTAGCTGGGAGTTGTCTAGCAGCAGGAACATGCACAGAAAGGCTTCTGATTACAATGTTGACCGGCATGGAAGTGACAGAGGAGCAAGGTTAAATAGCGACTCCCACATCCTGATGGAAACAGGTGAACAGAGGGGATGATGCACACCAGTTCAATTCCACCAGTGGCCACCGGGGGAGCCCAAAATCCAATTTCACAACAGAATTGTGAAGCACACAACATGTGTGCCAAAGGATAAAAAAAACAGACACTTATCTTTGCTGATTTGGCAGAAAGGCAGGAGGAACCAGGCAGAGGTCCTACACCTCCCAACAACAATTGACAACTGGCAAGGACTAATGAATCCTGCACGCCTAAATACCCCAGTCAGAACTGCAATCAGCAGATACACCTGACCAGGACTGCAACTCAGGGGCAACTGCATTACCACCTACAACCACCAGAGGGAGCGCAAAAGCAGAATTCACAACAGTACCCCCCCCATGAGGAGGGGTCACCGAACCCTCACCAGAGCCCCCAGGCCGATCAGGACGAGCCAGATGAAAAGCATGAACCAAATCAGCAGCATGGACATCAGAAGCAAAAACCCAAGAATTATCCTCCTGGCCATAACCCTTCTATTTGACAAGGTACTGAAGCCTCCGCCTCGAAAAACGAGAATCCAAAATCTTCTCAACCACATACTCCAACTCCCCATCAATCAACACCAGGGCCGGAGGATCAACAGAGGGAACAACGGGCACCACATATTTCCGCAATAAAGATCTATGGAAGACATTATGGATAGCAAAAGAGGCCCGAAGCACCAATCGAAAAGACACCGGATTAATAATCTCAGAAATCCTATAAGGACCAATAAACCGAGGCTTAAACTTAGGGGAAGAGACCTTCATAGGAACATGACGGGAAGACAACCAAACCAAATCCCCAACCCGAAGCCGGGAACCAACACACCGACGACGGTTAGCAAAACGTTGAGCCTCCTCCTGAGACAACACCAAATTGTCCACCACATGAGCCCAAATCTGCTGCAACCTGTCAAACACAGAATCCACACCAGGACAGTCAGAAGGCTCAACCTGCCCAGAAGAAAAACGAGGATGAAAACCAAAATTACAAAAAAAAGGCGAAACCAAAGTAGCCGAACTAGCCCGATTATTAAGGGCAAACTCGGTTAATGGCAAAGAGGCCACCCAATCATCCTGATCGGCAGACACAAAGCATCTCAAATAAGTCTCCAAAGTCTGATTAGTTTGCTCGGTCTGGCCATTTGTCTGAGGATGAAATGCAGAAGAAAAAGACAAATCAATGCCCAGCCTAGCACAAAAGGCCCGCCAAAACCTAGAAACAAACTGGGAACCTCTGTCGGACACAATATTCTCCGGAATACCATGCAAACGAACCACATGCTGAAAGAACAACGGAACCAACTCTGAAGAGGAAGGCAATTTAGGCAAAGGCACAAAATGAACCATCTTAGAAAACCGGTCACAAACAACCCAGATAACCGACATCCTCTGGGAAACCGGAAGATCAGAAATAAAATCCATAGAAATATGCGTCCAGGGCCTCTCAGGGACCGGCAATGGCAAAAGTAACCCACTAGCACGGGAACAACAAGGCTTGGCCCGCGCACAAGTCCCACAGGACTGCACAAAAGAACGCACATCACGTGACAACGAAGGCCACCAAAAGGACCTACCAACCAAATCTCTGGTACCAAAAATACCAGGATGACCAGCCAACACAGAACAGTGAACCTCAGAAATCATTCTACTAGTCCATCTGTCAGGAACAAACAATTTCCCCACAGGACAGCGGTCAGGTCTATCAGCCTGAAATTCCTGAAGAACCCGCCGTAAATCAGGGGAAATGGCAGAAAGGACCACCCCTTCTTTCAGAATGCCGACCGGTTCAAGGACCTCAGGAGAATCATGCAAAAAACTCCTAGAAAGGGCATCAGCCTTAATAGTCTTAGAACCCGGAAGATACGAAACCACAAAATCAAAACGGGAAAAAAACAAGGACCATCGAGCCTGTCTAGGACTCAGCCGTTTGGCAGACTCGAGGTAAATCAAATTCTTATGATCGGTCAGGACCACAATACGGTGCTTAGCTCCCTCAAGCCAATGTCGCCACTTCTCAAACGCCCACTTCATAGCCAACAACTCCCGATTGCCGACACTATAATTGCGTTCAGCAGGCGAAAACTTGCGGGAGAAGAAGGCACACGGTTTCATCAAAGAACCAACAGAATCCCTCTGAGACAAATCGGCCCCTGCCCCAATCTCAGAAGCATCAATCTCAACCTGAAACGGAAGAGAAACATCTGGTTGGCGCAACACCGGAGCAAAAGTAAATTGGCGTTTAAGCTCCTGAAAGGCAGAGACAGCCGCAGAGGACCAATTCGCCACATCAGTGCCTCTTTTCGTCAAATCAGTCAAGGGTTTAACCACGCTGGAGAAGTTAGCAATGAAACGGCGATAAAAATTTGCAAAACCCCAAAATTTCTGAAGGCTCTTCACGGATGTGGGTTGAATCCAATCATGAATGGCCTGAGCCTTAACTGGATCCATCTCCATAGATGAGGGAGAAAAAATAAAGCCCAAAAAAGAAACCTTCTGCACCCCAAAGAGACACTTAGACCCCTTCACAAACAAAGCATTGTCACGAAGGATCTGAAATATCATCCTGACCTGTTCCACATGAGACTTCCAATCATCGGAAAAAATCAAAATATCGTCCAAATATACAATCAAGAATTTATCAATATAAGTCCGGAAGATATCATGCATGAAGGACTGAAAAACAGATGGAGCATTAGTGAGCCCGAATGGCATCACAAGGTATTCAAAATGGCCTTCGGGCGTATTAAACGCAGTTTTCCATTCATCACCCTGTTTAATACGAACAAGATTATATGCCCCCTGAAGGTCAATCTTCGTAAACCAACTAGCCCCCTTAATCCTAGCAAACAAATCGGAAAGCAAAGGTAAAGGGTATTGAAACTTGACCGTGATCTTATTCAAGAGGCGATAATCAATACAAGGTCTCAAGGAGCCATCCTTCTTAGCAACAAAAAAAAAAACCTGCTCCCAACGGTGAAGAAGATGGCCGAATATGCCCTTTCTCCAAAGACTCCTTAACATAACTATGTTCAGGCACAGACAGGTTAAAAAGTCGGCCCTTAGGAAACTTACTGCCTGGAATCAAGTCAATCGCACAATCACAGTCCCTGTGCGGTGGAAGGGAACTGGACTTGGGCTCATCGAATACATCCTGAAAATCAGACAAAAACTCTGGAATTTCAGAAGAGGAAGAAGAGGAGATTGACATCAAAGGAACATCATTATGAACCCCCTGACAACCCCAACTAGTCACAGACATAGATTTCCAATCCAACACAGGATTATGTACCTGCAACCACGGGAAACCCAGCATGATAACATCATGAAAATTATGCAACACCAGAAATCGACAATCTTCCTGATGGGCTGGCGCCATGTGCATGGTCACCTGTGTCCAAAACTGGGGCTTATTTTTAGCCAAAGGTGTAGCATCAATCCCCCTTAAAGGAATAGGGTTCTGCAAAGGCTGCAAGGGAAAACCACAACGCCTGGCAAACTCAAAATCCATTAAGTTTAAGGTGGCACCTGAATCCACAAACGCCATGACAGAAAATGATGACAATGAGCAGATCAAGGACACCGATAACAGAAATTTAAGTTGTACAGTACTGATAGTAAATGAACTAGCGATCCTTTTTGTCCGCTTAGGGCAGACTGAAATGACATGAGAAGTGTCGCCACAATGACTTTGCTCTAAGGACGACGCCACAGCGCGCACAGTTTGACACTCCCGCAAGCACCGATCAATCTGAATGGCCAGAGACATAGAATCACTCAGACCGGAAGGCGTGGGAAACCCCACCATAACATCTTTAACGGATTCAGAAAGACCCTTTCTGAAAACTGCCGCCAAAGCATCATCATTCCATTTAGTCAACACAGACCATTTTCTAAATTTCTGACAAAACAATTCTGCCGCCTCTTGACCCTGAGACAGGGCCAACAAGGTTTTCTCCGCTTGATCCACAGAATTCGGTTCATCATATAATAATCCTAAAGCCTGAAAAAAGGAATCTACATTAAGCAAGGCCGGATTCCCAGATTCCAGGGAAAATGCCCAATCCTGTGGATCGCCGCGCAGCAGGGAGATGACAATTTTAACCTGCTGAATGGAATCACCGGAGGATCGCGGTCTCAGAGCAAAAAACAGTTTACAATTATTTTTGAAACCCAAAAATTTGGACCTATCACCAAAAAACAAATCAGGAGTAGGAATCTTTGGCTCTAAAGCAGGAGTCTGAACAATATAATCAGAAATACCCTGTACCCTAGCAGCAAGCTGGTCTACACGAGAAGCTAATTCCTGAACATCCATGCTGGCACAAGACTCCTCAGCCACCCATAAATAAAGAGGGAAAAAAAGACAAAACAGACTGCAGAAAAAAAAATGGCTCAACACCTTTCTTCCCTTCTTCTGAGATGCATTTAACTCATTATGGGCCAGTTGTACTGTTATGATCTGGTGACCTTGGAGCCGCATGAAACTTTCTCTGGAGTCGGTGGAACCTATACTGACCGCAAATCCTGAACTAACACCGCAACTAGAAGTAGCCGTGGGGTGTGCCTAACATACCTTAGACACCTCGACACAGGAGGAGGACTAAATACCCCTATAGATGGAAATAGGAATGCTACCTTGCCTCAGAGCAGACCCCCAAAGGATAGGCAGCCCCCCACGAATAATGACTGTGAGTAGGAGAAGAATAGACACACGCAGGTAGAAAACAGGATTTAGCAAAAGAGGCCACTCTAGCTAAATAGGAAAGGATAGGACAGATTACTAGGCGGTCAGTATTAAAACCCTTCCAAAAATATCCACAGCAGATAATACAAAAAGTTCCACAATCTAACTAAAGACATGGAATGTATATCTGCCACTCCAGAGAATCCAACAAGACTGAGAAAATACTGACACAATCTAAGCTGGACAAGAAAACACAAAGAATAGCACTGAATTGTGAAGCACACAACATGTGTGCCAAAGGAAAAAAAAAACAGACACTTATCTTTGCTGATTTGGCAGAAAGGCAGGAGGAACCAGGCAGAGGTCCTACACCTCCCAACAACAATTGACAACTGGCAAGGACTAATGAATCCTGCACACCTAAATACCCCATTTAGAACTGCAATCAGCAGATACACCTGACCAGGACTGCAACTCAGGGGCAACTGCATTACCACCTACAACCACCGGAGGGAGCCCAAAAGCAGAATTCACAACAGGATACTAAGCTGTCAGTATATATGTAGTGAGGGGGCATTAAACTGTATAAAAGAGCATCATATTGTGTAGAGGGGAGCTTTAAAGGGGGGGAGACTTGGGACATTATTAAATATAAAGTGGGTACTTATTGTTATAGGGGAAGCTTCAGGTTACTGTCACTGTCAAAGGAGCACACAGGGCATTATTACTTTTTAGAGGACAAAATGTGGGCACTGTTTTCTAGGGCACTTGCACCCAGCATTACTATATTCTAGAGGGTTGCTTTAGAATTTAGAGGGCACAGAGAACCACACAGCAGGTGCAGTAATAGGGACACATATGGCAGCAGCGGCTCAGCATTAGGGTAGCGGCAGGATGAGGAGTTTGTGCAGTTTGGGAATAGTCCCATTTGGGACAGTGCTGAAAATATGAGACATGAAATGTGTCTTTGTTGCATTCTCTGCAGCTGAGTCATGGCTGGAAGAAACTGTCATGTCAGTCTGGACCAGATGGAAAAGACAGAAAAAGTGAACGATTCCATCAGAAAGAACATGAGTGGTAAGTCACTATCTGTAACTGTGCTGTGATCTCTTATATGATCTGTAGCACTGGTGTCTACCACTGTCACCATATGGAGGTAATATCAATATTGGTCTTTATATAGAGATTATTTTCAGCAACAGCGCGGTCATCTGCTGAGGTTCTCCTCCACTATTAGGGTGCATCACCCAGTTGTAATCAAGGTTACCCGGTTAGGGGCCCACTCAGAAGCTTCTCCCCCCTCCTGACCCAAAACCCTAGCTACATCTCTGTTTAGTAGGCTTGTTATTAGTCATGTAGCAGTTGAATTTTATATTTTTCATAGTTTTGTCAAAGTCTATTGTTAGGAGGACTTTTAGTTCAATCCTGAGATCTAGTAATTGGGTGTGCAAATAAGAGGATTTGCTGTGCTGTTGTGTCAAATTTAGGGTATGGATTTTTTTTTGTAATTTCCTCTATTTGTTTGTTCCTATTTCTTTTATATCTAGCCGACATTTGTATTAGGTTACCTCTCATGACTGCCTTACGAGTGTTCCACAATAACTGTGGAGAAATATTATGTTTGTCATTTCCCTAAAGTAGTTTAACGTGGGAACTAGAATTTCTCTGTTCTTTTTCATTTGTAATAAAAATGAATTACATTTCCAGTTTGGAGTACTCTGTTTTTCCTGATGTGATCATTTTGAAACTTACGGGGGCATGGTCTGGCCAAGTAATAGCTCCAATCTCAACTTAAGTTATTTTTTGAAGGGAATAAACATCAGTGAGTAGTGTTGAGCATTCCGATACCGCAAGTATCGGGTATCGGCCGATACTTGCGGTATCGGAATTCCGATACCGAGATCCGATACTTTTGTGGTATCGGGAATCGGAAGTTCCCAGTGTATGGTTCCCAGGGTCTGAAGGAGAGGAAACTCTCCTTCAGGCCCTGGGATCCATATCCATGTAAAAAATAAAGAATTAAAATAAAAAATAGGGATATACTCACCCTCTGACGCGCCCTGGTAGTAACCGGCAGCCTGCTTTGCTTAAAATGAGCGTGTTCAGCACCTTCCATGACGTCACGGCTTCTGATTGGTCGCGTGCCGCTCATGTGACCGTCACGCGACCAATCACAAGCCGTGACGTCATTCTCAGGTCCTAAATCCCTAATTCTAGGAATTTAGGACTTGAGAATGACGTCACGGCTTGTGATTGGTCGCCTGGCGGTCACATGAGCGGCACGCGCCAATCAGAAGCCGTGACGTCATGGAAGGCCCTAAACGCGCTCATTTTAAGCAAAGAAGGCTGCCGGTTAACAGCGGTGAGGTGCAGGGGCCTCCGGAGAGGTGAGTATATCAATATTTTTTATTTTAATTCTTTATTTTACACATTAATATGGATCCCAGGGCCTGAAGGAGAGTTTCCTCTCCTTCAGACCCTGGGAACCATCAGGATACCTTCCGATACTTGGTGTCCCATTGACTTGTATTGGTATCGGGTATCGGTATCGGCGATATCCGATACTTTTCGGGTATCGGCCGATACTATCCAATACCGATACTTTCAAGTATCGCACGGTATCGCTCAACACTATCAGTGAGCACAAAATCTATTTTTTTAGAAAGTTCTAGGTCTGCTTGAGTAAAAAGTGAATTCTTTAGAAGAAGAGTTCAGACATCTGAATTAATCGTAAAGGTTTGTCTCAATTAGCCAGTTGTTCAGTGGAGTTCTTGGTAGCCTATTATAGCTTTATATTTATATTTATGAGGTATTAACTTTGGAAAGCTTCAACGGATCCCATTAATTCTGAGACAGTTTTTTCGTGACATATTGTACTTCATAATAATTGTAAAATTTGTTCGATATGACTTGCATTACACCGTTTGACTGTTTGAACACAAACAGAAATACTACTATTTGGGCGCATGAAAGGGAAGGTACACCACTTGACTTTTTGAATGCAAAAATGTCTGGAATCAAGAGCAGATGCCATGTTCTGTTTGGAGAGCCCCTGATGTGCCTAAACATTGGAAAGCCCCACAAGTAGCTCCAATTTGGAAACTAGACCCCTCAAGGAATCTATCTAGATGTGTGGTGAGCACCTTGAAACCCCATGGGATTTACAGAAGTTTACAATGTAGAGCTGTGGAAAATAAAAATCACATTTTACCCACCAAAATATATTTTTAGCCACAATCTTTTTATTTTTCACAAGGGTAACAAATGAAAATGGATCACAAAATTTGTTGTTAAATTTCTCCTGAGTATGCCAATACCCTGTATGTGGAGGAAAACTACTATTTTGGCACACTGCAGGGCTTGGAAAGGAAGGCTTGATGTTTTGTAACGCAGACTTTGATGGAATGGTCTGCAAGTGTCATGTCGCGTTTGGAGAGCCCAAGATGTGCCTAAACAGTGAAAAAAAAACAAGCTACCCCATTCTGGAAACTAAACCCCTGAACAATTTTATTCAGAGGTAGAGTGAGCATTTTGAACCCACATGTACTACAAAGAATTTGATAACATTAGGTTGTCATATTGAAAATTTTCATTTTTTTCACGAAAATGTTGTTATAGCCCCAAATTTGTAATATTCACAATGGATAATATAAGAAAACAGACTCCATATCTGTTGCGCAATTTGTTTAAAATGTGAAAATACCCCATATGTGGTCAAAAACGTTTGCTTGGGCACATGGCAGGGCTAGAAAAGGATAGAGTGCTATTTGCTGGGATAGATTATGAATGCCGTGTCACATTTGAAGAGACCCTGACATATAAAAACAGCAGAAACCCCCACAGGTGACTACTTTGGAAACTAGACCCCCATAAAGAATTCACCTAGGGGTGTAATGAGTATTTTGAACTCAGATGCCTCACAGAATTTTATAACATTGAGACATGGAAATATGACATTTTAGTGGTAAAAATTTTCAGGTACACAAGAGTTAATAGGTGAAACTAGACCCCACAATTTATTGCACAATTTCTCCAGAACGCGGTGCTTCCCCATATGTTGTCAGACATTACTGTTAGTCCACATGTCAGGACTGATGAGGAAGGAGCGCTATTTGGCATTTGGAGCACAGATTTTGCTAGAATAGTTTGCAGGTGACATTAGCTGAAAAACAGCAGAAAAAAAACGAAGATGACACCATTGTAGAAACTGCACCTCTCAATGAATTCATCTATGGCTGCAGTGACTATTTTGTAACATCGAAGCCAGGCTTTTTTTTCCTGGAGAATTCCAAATCTGTCAGTCTACTTCTCATACATTGTGTTTACAGTGTAGAGCCCTCATATAATGTAGCACCCCCATACATTGTGCCCAGTGTCACGGAGCTGTAAAAGGAAAACAGGAGACGAGGAATCTGGGCCCCTGATCTGCCCCTCAGGCTAGGGGGAGCCCTGTCTTTTCTTAACTTGGGGGTACCCTTGAAGGTAGGGAGGCCCAAGCCACCGACCTGCCCCTGTCTCCTGTTAAACCCTGAGCTAAACCCCCAACCCCCACCCCAGGAGGTGAACAGTGTAAAAAGCACCACAAAGCAAATAAACAGGATTAAACAATATGAGAGTGAGGGGAACATGATATCAAAAGGTGAATGCACAAACTACAAAGGAACAAAGTAACAAAACTCAGAGTGTAGCTTGTGCATGCCGCTGCTGACTCCACAACACAAATAGTACAGCAACAGAGCTCTAAACACCAGAGAGATGCTACTGCGAGGTTGGTCTCCTGAAAGGACCTGTATAGCCAACAGTCAGCTGATTCACCAGGTGACCTTATAAAGGATGGTGGGAGTGGTCGCAAACATCAGCTGACCCAGCAGCAATGCAATAACACCAGCGGCCACCTGGGGGGAAACTGCATTAACCCCCGATGACCAGAAAGGAAAAAAGGTTTAAATCAGAGGGAAACCAGATCTGCCACAGATCCAAACATGAATTGTGACAGTACCCCCCTTTCAATGAGTGGCCTCTGGACACTCAACAACGGACCTCACCAGATTACAACCTACGATGAGGACGCCTCGATCCACCAGAGTTCACCTTGGCAGTCACCTGATTCTCAGGTTTATGGCAAACGCGGCCAGATGAAAATGCCAACAATGTAGGCTCCGGAGGTGCCACAAGTCTCCAGAGCGCCGACCTGGGGAATGAGTTGTGTACATGCATAACTGGGGGTAACTCCAAACTGAAAAGTCCCCGGGCTGAGACTGGCCAACACCCGATATGGCCCAATCACCCTGGAACTCCAAGTCCCAGTTGCACACTTCAACGTGATGTTTTTGGTGGACACCCATACATACTCATTCACACACAGGTCCGGACTTGAACTTTTATTTTCATGCAAACGTTTGCCACAGGATGGAGAATTCTTTGAGGAATTGACAACAGAGGCTTCCCCTGTGTCACCGCACTCACACCCCCACAATGCTCCGAGGGGACCACTGTTATGACCTGGTGGTTAAGAGGCCACACTGATATGACCTGGTGGCTAAAACGCAACATGGGACGAGCTCTGAGGAGGTGGTATCTCTACTGACCGCAGTTCCTAATCCTAACAACAACACTAGTAATAGCCGTGGGATGTTCCTGACTCTCCCTAGACACCTCATCACAGCCTAAGAGCTAACTACCCCTAAAGTAGGAAACAGAAAGCTATCTTGCCTCAGAGAAAACCCCCAAAGGAAAGACAGCCCCCCCACAAATATTGACTGTGAGTGGAGAGGGAAATGACGTACACAGAAATGAAATCAGATTTCAGCAAAGGAGGCCAATACTAAACTTGATAGACAGAGAGAAAAGGATACTGTGCGGTCAGTATTAAAAACTACAAAATCCATGCAGAGTTTACAAAAATGAACTCCACACCGACTCACGGTGTGGAGGGGCAAATCTGCTTCCCCAGAGCTTCCAGCTAGCCTGAATATGACATAGTGACAAGCTGGACAAAAAGAGACATATTTGCAGAGCAATAGAGTCCAAACAAATGGACAAACAAGAACTAGCAAAAACTTATCTTTTGCTGACAAGGACAGGCCATATGAGAAATCCAAGGAGAGAACAAAATCCAACCAAGAACATTGACAGCTGGCATGAACTAAAGCCCAGAGCAGGTTTAAATAACAAACCCAGGCAAGGCGATCAGTGGAGGCAGCTGCTACAGCTACCTAAAGGAGCAGCAGTTCCACTCGAAACCACCAGAGGGAGCCCAAGGGCAGAACTCACAAAAATACCATTAGCAACCACAGGAGGGAGCTCCAGAACGGAATTCACAACAGTACCCCCCCTTGAGGAGGGGTCACCGAACCCTCACCAGAGCTCCCAGGCCGATCAGGACGAGCCAAATGGAAAGCACGAACCAAATCGGCAGCATGAACATTGGCGGCAACAACCCAAGAATTATCCTCCTGGCCATAACCCTTCCACTTGACCAGATATTGGAGCTTCCGCCTCGAAAAATGAGAATCTAAAATCTTCTCCACCACATATTCCAATTCCCCCTCAACCAACACAGGAGCAGGAGGATCAACGGAGGGAACCATAGGTACCACATATCTCCGCAACAAGGATCTATGGAATACATTATGAATGGAAAAAGAAGCTGGAAGGGCCAAACGAAAAGACACCGGATTGATAAGATTTCTGAAATCTTATAAGGCTCAATAAAGCGAGGCTTGAACTTAGGGGAAGAAACCTTCATAGGAACATGACGAGAAGACAACCAGACCAAATCCCCAACACGAAGCCGGGGACCAACACACCGATGACGGTTAGCAAAACGTTGAGCTCTTTCCTGAGACAACGTCAAATTGTCCACCACATGAGTCCAAATTTGCTGCAACCTGTCCACCACAGAATCCACACCAGGACAGTCAGAAGGCTCAAGCTGCCCTGAAGAAAAACAAGGATGAAAACCAAAGTTACAAAAAAAAGGCAAAACCAAGGTAGCCGAACTAGCCCGATTATTAAGGGCAAACTCGGCCAACGGCAAAAAGGTCACCCAAGCATCCTGATCAGCAGACACGAAGCATCTCAAATAGGTTTCCAAGGTCTGATTGGTTCGCTCCGTTTGCCCATTTGTCTGAGGATGGAATGCTGAAGAAAAAGACAAATCAATGCCCATTCTAGCACAAAAGGACCGCCAAAACCTAGAAACGAACTGGGAACCTCTGTCAGACACAATATTCTCCGGAATACCATGTAAACGAACCACATGCTGAAAAAATAACGGAACCAAATCAGAGGAGGAAGGCAACTTAGGCAACGGTACCAAATGGACCATCTTAGAAAAACGGTCACAAACCACCCAGATGACAGACATCTTCTGAGAAACAGGAAGATCAGAAATAAAATCCATGGAAATATGCGTCCAGGGCCTCTCAGGAATAGGCAAAGGCAAAAGCAACCCACTGGCACGGGAGCAGCAAGGCTTAGCCCGAGCACAGGTCCCACAGGACTGCACAAATGAACGCACATCCCGCGACAAGGAAGGCCACCAAAAGGACCTAGCCACCAAATCTCTGGTACCGAAAATCCCAGGGTGACCAGCCAACACCGAACAATGAACCTCAGAAATTACCCTGCTAGTCCATCTATCAGGAACAAACAGTCTCCCCACAAGACAGCGGTCAGGTTTATCAGCCTGAAACTCCTGAAGTACCCGCCGCAAATCAGGGGAGATGGCAGAAAGAATCACCCCCTCCTTGAGGATCCCAGCCGGCTCAAGAATTCCCAGAGAGTCAGGCAAAAAACTCCTAGAAAGGGCATCAGCCTTCACATTCTTAGATCCTGGAATATACGAGACCACAAAATCAAAACGGGAGAAAAACAGAAACCACCGAGCTTGTCTAGGATTCAACCGCTTAGCAGACTCGAGGTAAATCAGATTCTTATGATCAGTCAAGACCACCACACGATGCTTGGCTCCCTCAAGCCAATGTCGCCACTCCTCAAATGCCCACTTCATAGCCAACAACTCCCGATTGCCGACATCATAATTACGCTCAGCAGTAGTGTTGAGCATTCCGATACCGCAAGTATCGGGTATCGGCCGATACTTGCCGGTATCGGAATTCCGATACCGAGATCCGATACTTTTGTTGTATCGGGAATCGGTATCGGGATTAATATCAATGTGTAAAAGAAAGAATTAAAATATAAAATAGGGATATACTCACCCTCTGACGCGCCCTGGACTTTACCACCGTAACCGGGAGCCGTTGTACCTAAGAATGCGCGCTTGAAGGGCCTTAGATGAGGTCACTGCGCTCTGATTGGTCTGTAGCGGTCGCGTGAAAGCTACGCGACCAATCACAAAGCCGTGACATCACCTAAGGTCTTTCAAGCGCTTGAAATACCTTAGAAGACTTCACGGCTTTGTGATTGGTCGCGTAGCGGTCACGCGACCGCTACGCGACCAATCAGAAGCTGCGGACGTCTTCTAAGGTATTTCAAGTGCTTGAAAGAACTTAGGTGACGTCACTGCTTTGTGATTGGTCGCCTAGCGGTCACGCGACCGCTACGGACCAATCAGAGCGCAGTGACCTCATCTAAGGCCCTTCAAGCGCGCATTCTTAGGTACAACGGCTCCCGGTTACGGCGGTAAAGTCCAGGCTGCACCGGAGGGTGAGTATATCCCTATTTTTTATTTTAATTCTTTCTTTTACACATTGATATGGATCCCAGGGCCTGAAGGAGAGTTTCCTCTCCTTCAGACCCTGGGAACCATACAGGATACCGTCCGATACTTGGTGTCCCATTGACTTGTATTGGTATCGGGTATCGGTATCGGATTAGATCCGATACTTTGCCGGTATCGGCCGATACTTTTCGATACCGATACTTTCAAGTATCGGACGGTATCGCTCAACACTACTCAGCAGGTGAAAACTTTCTGGAGAGGAAAGCACATGGTTTCATCAAAGAGCCATCAGAATTTCTCTGAGACAAAACGGCCCCTGCCCCAATCTCAGAAGCATCAACCTCAACCTGAAAAGGGAGTGAAACATCTGGCTGACGCAACACAGGGGCAGAAGTAAAACAACATTTAAGCTCCTGAAAGGCCTCAACAGCCGCAGAGGACCAATTCATCACATCAGTGCCTTTCTTCGTCAAATCGGTCAGAGGCTTCACCACACTAGAAAAATTAGCAATAAAGCGGCGATAAAAATTAGCAAAGCCCAAAAATTTCTGAAGGCTCTTTACAGATGTGGGTTGAGTCCAATCATGAATGGCCTGGACTTTAACAGGGTCCATTTCAATAGCCGAGGGAGAAAAAATGAAACCCAAAAAAGAAACCTTCTGAACTCCAAAGAGGCACTTAGACCCCTTCACAAACAACGCATTAGCACGAAGGACCTGAAACACCATCCTAACCTGCTTCACATGAGACTCCCAATCATCGGAAAAAAACAAAATATCATCCAAATACACAATCATGAATTTATCCAGATAATTCCGGAAGATATCATGCATAAAGGACTGAAATACCGATGGAGCATTAGAGAGCCCGAATGGCATCACAAGATATTCAAAATGGCCTTCGGGCGTATTAAATGCTGTTTTCCATTCATCACCTTGTTTAATACGCACGAGATTATACGCCCCTCGAAGGTCGATTTTAGTAAACCAACTGGCACCCTTAATCCGAGCAAACAAATCAGAAAGTAAAGGTAAAGGGTGCTGGAATTTGACCATGATCTTATTGAGAAGGCGATAATCTATACAGGGTCTCAAGGAGCCATCCTTCTTGGCAACAAAGAAGAATCCAGCCCCCAACGGTGAAGAAGACGGGCGAATATGCCCCTTCTCCAAGGACTCCTTTACATAACTCCGCATAGCGGCATGCTCTGGCACAGACAGGTTGAAAAGTCGGCCCTTAGGGAACTTACAGCCAGGAATCAAATTAATGGCACAATCGCAGTCCCTATGAGGAGGCAGGGAACTGGACTTGGGCTCATCAAATATATCCTGGAAATCCGAAAAAAACTCAGGAACTTCAGAAGAAGGGGGCGAGGAAATTGACATCAAAGGAATATCACTATGTATCCCCTGACAACCCCAACCAGTTACAGACATAGATCTCCAATCCAGCACTGGATTATGTACCTGTAACCATGGAAAACCCAGCACAACAACATCATGCAAATTATGCAACACCAAAAAGCAAATATTTTCCTGATGTGCTGGAGCCATGTACATGGTTAACTGTGTCCAGTACTGAGGTTTATTCTTGGCCAATGGCGTAGCATCAATCCCCCTTAAGGGAATAGGGCTCTGCAAAGGCTCCAAGGAAAAACCACAGCGCTTGGCAAATTCTAAGTCCATTAAGTTCAGGGCAGCGCCAGAATCCACAAATGCCATAACAGAAAAGGACAACAATGAGCAAATCAGGGTAACAGACAAGAGAAATTTAGGCTGTACAGTACTAATGGTAACAGACCTAGGGACCCTCTTAGTACGCTTAGGGCAATCAGAAATAGCATGAGCAGAATCACCACAGTAAAAACACAGGCCATTCTGACGTCTGAATTTCTGCCTTTCTGCTCTAGTCAAAATCCTATCACATTGCATAGGCTCAGGACTCTGCTCAGAGGACACTGCCATATGGTGCACCACCTTGCGCTCGCGCAGACGCCGATCGATCTGAATGGCCAAAGACATTGACTCATTCAGACCAGCAGGCGTGGGAAACCCCACCATAACATCTTTAAGGGCTTCAGAAAGACCCTTTCTGAAAATCGCTGCCAGGGCATACTCATTCCATTTTGTGAGCACAGACCACTTTCTAAATTTCTGGCAGTATACTTCTGCTGCTTCCTGACCCTGACACAGAGCCAGCAAAGTCTTTTCTGCCTGATCCACAGAATTAGGGCTCGGATTGCTGTATGATGAATACAGCAATCCGAGCGCTTGAAAAAATGCGTCAATATTGAGCAATGCAGGATTTCCTGGATCAAGGGAGAATGCCCAGTCCTGCGGGTCGCCTCGCAGCAAAGAAATAACAATCTTCACCTGCTGAATGGGGTCACCAGAGGAACGGGGTCTCAGAGCAAAAAACAATCTGCAATTATTTTTGAAGTTCAAAAATTTAGATCTATCCCCAGAAAACAAATCAGGAATAGGAATTCTAGGCTCTAATACCGGAGTCTGGACAACATAATCTTGGATACTCTGTACCCTTGCAGCGAGTTGATCCACACGCAAGGACAGACCCTGAACCTCCATATCAGCACCAAAATCCTGAACCACCCAGAGATTAAGGGGAAAAAAAAGACAAAACAAGCTACAAAGAAAAAAAAAATGACTCAGAACTTTCTTTTCCCTCTTTTGAGATGCATTTAACACATTGTGGGCCAGCTGTACTGTTATGACCTGGTGGTTAAGAGGCCACACTGATATGACCTGGTGGCTAAAACGCAACATGGGACGAGCTCTGAGGAGGTGGTATCTCTAATGACCGCAGTTCCTAATCCTAACAACAACACTAGTAATAGCCGTGGGATGTTCCTGACTTTCCCTAGACACCTCGTCACAGCCTAAGAGCTAACTACCCCTAAAGTAGGAAACAGAAAGCTATCTTGCCTCAGAGAAAACCCCCAAAGGAAAGACAGCCCCCCACAAATATTGACTGTGAGTGGAGAGGGAAATAACATACACAGAAATGAAATCAGATTTCAGCAAAGGAGGCCAATACTAAACTTGATAGACAGAGAGAAAAGGATACTGTGCGGTCAGTATTAAAAACTACAAAATCCACGCAGAGTTTACAAAAATGAACTCCACACCGACTCACGGTGTGGAGGGGCAAATCTGCTTCCCCAGAGCTTCCAGCTAGCCTGAATATGACATAATGACAAGCTGGACAAAAAGAGACATATTTGCAGAGCAATAGAGTCCAAACAAATGGACAAACAAGAACTAGCAAAAACTTATCTTTTGCTGACAAGGACAGGCCATATGAGAAATCCAAGGAGAGAACAAAATCCAACCAAGAACATTGACAGCTGGCATGAACTAAAGCCCAGAGCAGGTTTAAATAACAAACCCAGGCAAGGCGATCAGTGGAGGCAGCTGCTACAGCTACCTAAAAAAGCAGCAGTTCCACTCGAAACCACCAGAGGGAGCCCAAGGGCAGAACTCACAAAAATACCATTAGCAACCACAGGAGGGAGCTCCAGAACGGAATTCACAACAGACCACCACCCTTATCTGACCCCTCCTCCTAAGAGGTCTCTGACCCACCGGGTTAACCTGTAGTGAGGGTAAAGTCTTGCCCCTAATCCCTGGCAGCACCTCTGCTGCACCCACTGAAGGGGAAGAGGTAGATTTTAGAAGAACGGCAGAGATCGTAGCTCCCGGGCAGCAGTTCTTACACGACTGACCCCAGCTGACTACTTCCATGGACCGCCAGTCTATGACCGGGTTATATCTTTTCAACCAAGGGAGTCCTAAAACCATGGGAGTTGGTATGCCCTCCAAGACATAGCATGATAAAGAGTCTTCATGACAAGCCCCTATATGCAGATGTATATTGTCTACGACTTGTGTAATGCTCCCCTGGCTGAGCGGAGCAGAGTCAATGGCCTGGATGCTTAAGGGTCTCGCTAGCATCCTACTCATCAGGCCATGGGTCTGGACAAAATGAGCATCCACCAAATTGACTCCTGCTCCACTGTCCACAAGCACCGGAATATTCTCAGTTACCCCACCAATAACCACCTCAGCAGGTAAGGTACACTGAGATGAAAAAATTGAGGAAATATACACACCCTGGTCGCCTCCCTCCACATGACCAGGGGGACACAGCTCTTTAGATGGTGCAGGTACTTTGGCACACATTGATAAAATGACCGGTCTGCCCACAGTAGATACATGCCCCAACTCCATGGCGAACCACAGGCAACCCAGTTTGGGAACCAACTCCTCCCACCTGCATGAGTTTGTCTGCCTGCCAAGGTGTGACCTCCTCCCTAGCAAGGACTGTAGGGGGCACATTTGGTGTATGCCTCTCCCTCAAGCGTCTATCCACCCAGATGGCAAGGAGCATGGCGGCCTCCAACAACCTGGGGGCTGCGTACTGCACCAGAGTATCTTGCAACCTAGGGGACAGACCCTGCACAAAATGGCTCCTAAGGGCAGAGTCATTCCACTGTGTGTTTGTGGCCCACCTCCTGAACTCTGAACAGTACTGCTCAGCCGGCCGGCCCCCCCACTTTATCTTACGGAGTTGGGATTCCGCCAGGGAGACTCCATCTGGATCACCATACACCAGCGCCAGAGCTGTAAAAAACTCATCCACCGACCGTAGGGATGGTGAACCGGTTGGCAGGGAGAAGGCTCAGGATTGGGGGATCACCCTTAAGAAGGGAAACGATGATTCCCACCTGTTCCTCACTCCCTGATGAACGAGGGTGGAGTCTGAAGTACAACTTGCAGGCTTCCTTAAAAACCAAAAATGTATCTCTACCTCTAGAGAACCTATCTGGGAGAGATATCTTGCATTCTGGTTGAGCCTGTACCGGAGCCGAGGCCCAAAACCCCAACACCTTACACTCCTCAGTGAGTCTGTAGCAATTGCGCAAAGGCCTGCATTTGAGCCATGGCTCACCAGAAAAAATGGAATGGTTGGTTATAATGTCACGGGGCTGTAATAGGAAAACAGTAGATGAGGAACTTGGGCCCCTGAACTTCCCCTCAGGCTAGGGGGAGCCCTGTCTTTCCTTAACTTGGGGGTACCCTTGAAGGTAGGGAGGCCTAAGTCACCGACCTGTCCCTGTCTCCTATTAAACCCTGAGCTAAACCTCAAACCCATCCCAGGAGGTGAACAGTTTAAACAGCACCAAAAAGCAAATAAACAGGATTAAACAATATGAGAGTGAGGGGAACACGATATCAAAAGGTGAATACACAAACTACAAAGGATCAAAGTAACAAAACTCAGAATTTAGCTTGTGCACGCCACTGCTGACTCCACAACACAGATAGTACAGCAACAGAGCTCCAAACACCAGAGAGCTGCTACTGTGAGGTTGGTCTCCTGAAAGGACCTGTATAGCCAACAGTCAGCTGATGCACCAGGTGACCTTATAAAGGATGGTGGGAGTGGTCACAAACATCAGCTGACCCAGCAGCAATGCAATGCAATAACACCAGCGGCCACCGGGGGGGGGGAAACTGCATTAACCCCCGATGACAGAAAGGAAAAATGGTTTAAATCAGAGGGAAACCAGATCTGCCACAGATCCAAACATGGATCGTGACACCCAGCTTGTGCTTCTGTCAATACACACCCATAAATTGTTCACTGAATTCTCTCCACTACAATAATGTCAAACATGTGGACATTACTGTGATTTAGGCACAGTGGGGCTCAGAAACAGTGGGGTATTTGGATTTGGGAGCGCAAAATTCACTGGATTGTATTTGAGGGGGCAGAAGCCATGTGGCTTTTCCAGAGTCTTCGTTCTAGCAGTAACGTGGGACTCAACTATAGTTCAAGAGACAGATGACGAACCTGAGAGGGGGCTGGTTATGTACAGGAAAAATTAGGGGTTTTTTGCTAACATTTTGGGGTACATAATATTTTTGGATCACTTCCAGTATAAGGCTGGTATCACATTCTTGTGTTTTATGCTGAGCACTTACATCGGGGTTTCCATGTAAATCCCACAAAAATCCGATTCGGATGAAATCCGGAAGGAACCACCTACCATGATGAGGCAGATGCAGACACTTCGTACTCTGTTTGACATC
This sequence comes from Ranitomeya variabilis, assembly GCF_051348905.1. NCBI lineage: Eukaryota > Metazoa > Chordata > Amphibia > Anura > Dendrobatidae > Ranitomeya > Ranitomeya variabilis. The sequence goes on from NC_135234.1 coordinate 519,556,234, forward strand.
TCCTCCGTTGGTATATCCATCTTTATAGACATGCGCAGATCTGTAGTAGTCCACACTTGTGTGCTAAAAAGGTGCCTAAAATGATGGGATACCGCCTAACAGAGACCAGTCCATCTGCCTCATAAGTGAGTGGTTCTGTCAGAGGTTTTATGATTTGGTGAATTTACACAGAAACCCTGACGCAAGCGCTCAGCGGAGAGCGCTGTATAAATGTGAGCCGAGCCTTATTCCGATTTTTTTGAGGTAGAATGAACAAATAGACAGCAGTACTAGAATAGTTCTTATTTTTATTTTTACACAGTTCACCATGCGGTATAAGTGATAAGGCCGATTTATTCTTCAGGTCAGTGCAATTACAGTGATAGCAAGTTTATGTAGTTTTTTTAGGTTTTGCTGCTATTGCATAGTAAAAAATGCTTTCCCATAAAATGCTTTTTCTATAGCCATATTCTGAAAGCTGTAACTTTTTTATTTTTTGGCAAACAGAGCTATATGAGGGCTTATTTTTTACGGGACGAGTTGCAGATTTTTTGGTACCATCATTTTTTTTGCTATTTATTCTAATTTTTCAAACATAGAATGATCAAAATCCAGCAATTTAGTTATTGTTTTTATTTTACATTTTTTGCGCTGTTTGCCTTTCTGCAAAAATGATAAGACCCATTTGTTTGTGACTTTGGTACGATTACATCGATAACAGATTTACTGTATATTTTTTTATGGTTTGCAATTTTTACAGACTAAAAACAAAATTTTACAAAAATGAATTTGTTTTTGCATCGCCATATTCTGAGAACTGTAACTGGTTTATTTTTTTTCCGAATGAGCCATATTAGGGCTTGTTTTTTCCAGGACCATTTGGCATTTTCATCTATACCATATTTTTTCACATACGACTTTGTGATAATTTTGTATTCACTTTTTTGCGACATTTTTGGTGTGTTTTTTATTTATTTATTACGGTGTTCTCCATACTGAATAAATAACATGCCAGTTTCATAAAGCGGGTTGTTCCAGATATGGCAATACCAATTATATGTGCTTCTTTATTTTTGATTTATCACAAACACTGTATTTTGAGTGGTGAAACGGCGTTTCATAATTTTTGTGCACATTTTTGTGTGTTTTTTTTAACTTTTTTACATATTTTAATTTATTTTTTGTACTTTATCACTTAGTCCCACTGTGGGACATGTATAATTTTTATTTTGATTGCTGGTCTCATACACTGCAGTGCTTGTGTAGTGCAGTGCATGAGACTGTCAGTGAGTCACTGACTCAGCCTGTGAGACCCATCTTATAGCTGGATATCACAGGTCATCGTACCCTGGGGTCATCACATGACCTCAGGGTACAATAGTAACCATCAGGAAACGCAACTTTCATCAATAGCTTAAATATCGCAACATTGACAGTAGTATTTATGGGGTTAATCATTCCCGATCGGTCACAAAACCATCCGGGTCAAATACTGCAGGGTGTCAGCTGTCATATACATGTATGTATATAGGAATTGCAGCCGCTGGGCAGTGCTATACTCTTATTCATCAGCACCGTTAAAAAGTGGTGTTGAGGAATAAGGCCCCTTAACTACCACTGTTAAAAGGCGTATCGGAGGTCGTTAGGGGGTTAAGACAGATACAGTTGAAACCAGAAGTTTACATACAGTATACTATATAAAAAGACACATATGCATGTTTTTCTCAATATCTGACATGAAATCAGAATAAACCTTTCCCATTTTAGGTCAATTAGGATTTTCATAATTATTAACATTTACCAAATGCCAGAATAATGAGAGAGAATGTTTTAAGGCATTTTTATACCTTACTGCAAAGTCAAAAGATTACATGCATTTCATTACTATTACCATTTAACATAAACTGAATGACTTGGGTCAAATATTTGGGATATCTTTCCAGAAGCTTCTCACAACAGTTGGTCGGAATTTGGGCCTATTCCTCCTGACAAAACTGGTGTAACTGATCCAGATTTGTAGGTCGCCTTGCTGTAAATGCTGTTTGAGTATTCAGAAAGCATTGAATTTAGTTATCATCACATGTTCTACTGGGGTTTGCCTTTTTATCCACTTCTTTCAGCTATCTTATTATCTCTTCAGAAACTTCTCTTTTTTTAGCAACTGTCTGAAAGTACTTTCTAGCTCAGACCTGTGAATCCTGGTGCTAATGGTGCAAATCCTTGTGCTAATTTTCTGTAACAGGTACCTGATAATGAACTAATCTCTGGTAATACTGGTACAACTCTGCTACAGCAGAGACCTGATAACTCTTCTCTGCTTATTCAACTCACACTTACAACTCTGCTGCACCAGTGTGTAATCTTCTCTGCATGCAAGTATAGAGTTTGGCTGTACATTACTGCTTTTCTGCAGTTGACCATTTGTCTGCTATTGGCATAAATATCTGCTTTTATCCATTTGTTTGTTGCAAATGTACATCTTATGTTAGTGTGTATATCTGCACAACTGGCTCTGTTTCTTCAGGTGTTGCCTGCTCCTTTTGTCTGTCGTCCTAGTTTTTGTTCATCCACTTGACTGTTCCATCACCTCTGGACCGGACTTCTTACCCTGACTTAGAGCTTAGATATTTCACCTACTCACATTAGTTGTTGACAGCTTTCAGTCTTCAAAGAGTAAGGCAGTTGAGGGAGCAGGATTATAAAAAGCTTATGAATATGGAGGACATACATCATGCTGTTCTCAGATGAGGTAGCAAAAGCAATAGTAACAAATTCGTGTTAATCATCAGGAAAGATGTAGCCAGTTTAATCTCGTAATATGGAAACTTTTTAGCTTCACTTTATTGCATGTAACATCCCTACACACTGATGGGTCTGTCTGCTTGACCTTTGTCTATTTTCTGGTATCACTAATCATACCGACCCAATGAACAAATGGGTCTTATCACTTTTACCGCAATGTGAAAGGCACAAAAAAATAAAATGAAAACAATACCTGAATGGGTTTTGTTCATTTTGTGTCTGAAAAATCGGAATAAAAAGCGATCAAAAAATATTATGTGCCCCAAAATGGTACCAAAAAATTCTGCAACTCATCCCGCAAAAAATAAGCTCTCGTACAGCTCAGTTTGCCCAAAAAAATTAAAAAGCTACATCTCTCAGAATATGGTAACAAACAAAATACACTTTTTTATTAAAAAAACACATTTATACTTTTCTAGCAAAATCTGTGCTCAAAAAGCTAAATAGCGCTCCTTCTTTCTCAGCCCTGACGTGTGGCCGAACAGTAATTTCTAACAACATATTGGGCAGCACTGCACTCGGGAGAAATGGCACAATAAATTGTAAGGTCTAGTTTCACCTATTAACCACTGCATACCTGAAAAATTTGCAGCAAAAACGAAAATTACATTTTTACCACTAAAATGTAATATTTCCACTTCTCATTGTTTTAACATTATGTGAGCCACTTATGGTTTCAAAATACTCACTACTTATTTTGTGTAGTACCTGTGGGTTCATACCTGAATAAAATTGATGAGCATAGTTTTTCAAAATGGGGTCACTTGTGGGGGGTTCCACTGTTTCAATGGCTCTCCAAATGTGATATATGACGCCCAGCCAATTCCATCAAAAGTTTGCATTATAAAATGTCACTCCTTTCTAAGCCCTGACATGTGCCTTAACAGTAGTTTTCCTCAACATATGGAGCATCGGCATACTCAGGAAAAATTGCACATGTTTGGGTCCATTGTCTGATGTTACCATTGTGAAAATAAAATATTTTGAACTAAAAGTACATTTTTGTGGGTAAAATTTGATTTTGTGTTTTCACAGCCCTACATTATAAAATTCTGTGAAACACCTGGGGGTTCAAGGTGATCATAAAACATCTAGAAAAGTTCTTTGAGGGGTCTAGTTTCCAATATGGAATCACTAGTGGGAGGTTTCTACTGTTTAGGCACATAAGGGGCTCTCCAAACACGACATGGCATCAGCTCTCGATTCCAGCAGTTTTTGCATTCAAAACGTTTAGCGTTTCTCCTTCCCTTCCGAGCCCTGCCAAGAGCTCAAATAGTATTCCCCCACATATGGGGTAGCGGCGTACTCAGTAGAAAATATACAAAAAATTTTGGGGTCCATTTTCTTCTGTTACCCTTGTGATAATAACAAATTTAGAGCTAAAGTAACATTTTTGTGAAAAAAGTTAAATGTTCATTTTTAACTTCCACCTTGCTTTAGTTCATGTGAAGCACTGGAAGGGTTAATAAACTTTTTGAATGTGTTTTTGAGTACTTTGATGTGTGCAGTTTTTAGAACTGTGTGACTTTTGGTTATTTTCTGTTATATAGGCCTTTTTTATCACTTCAAATGTGATGTGGTCCCTAAAAAAAATGGTTTTGTAAATTTTGTTGGAAAAATTAGAAATTGCTGATCAACTTTTAACCCTTCTAACTTCCTAATTAAAAAAAGTTTCAAAATTGATGCAGATGTAAAGTAGACATGTAGGAAATATTATTTATTGACTATTTTGTGTAGCATAACTTTCTTATTTAAGTGCATAAGAATTAAAGTTTGAAAATGGCGAAATTTAAAAAATTTCACCACATTTCTGATATTTTCACAAATAAACGCAAGTCATATTGAACAAATGTTATGACTATTATGTAGCAAAATATGTCACAAAAAATAGTCTCAGAATAAGTGGGATCCATTGGAGTGCTTTCGAGTTATTTCCATATAAATTGACATTGGTCTGATTTCAAAAATTTGGCCAGGTCATTATGGTCAAAATTTGCTTGGTTATTATGGGGCTAAAGAAGCATTTCTCAAGGAGACCTCTGGTTGTTATGCCAACACATCGCTGACCCCCGATCATGTGACGAGGGTCAGCAATGCGCTCATTTTCGGCCTGATGGCCGGAAGCGGTATTTAAATGCCGCTGTCAGCATTTGAGACCGGAGACCTCATCAAAGCGGGGGTTCTGACCTTGAACGTACTATCTCGTCCGAGGTCAGAAAGGGGTTAATATAGTCATGGTTGAATGTGTTGGCACCCTTGAAATGGTTCCAGAAAGTGAAGTATTTCTCTCAGAAAATTATTGCAATTACACACGTTTTGTTATACACATGTTATGAGGAAAAAAAGGCAAATTGGACATAATTTCACACTAAACTCTAAAAATGGTCAGAATAACATTGTTAACACCCTCAACTTAATATTTGGTTGCATACCTTTTGGAATAAATAACTGCAATAAATCACTTCCTATAACTATCAACAAGCTTCTTACACCTTTCACCTGGAATTTTGGACAACTCTTCTTTTGCAAACTACTCCAGGTCTCTCGTATTTGAAGGGTGCCTTTTCCCAAAAGCAATTATAAGATCTCTCTACAGGTAATCCATGGGATTTAGATTTAGACTCACTGCTGGCTCTCTAGCACTTTGTTTCCATCCATTTCTGGATGATTTTTGAAGTATGTTTGGGGTCATTGCCCTGCTGGATGACCCATGACCTAGGACACAAACCCAGCTTTCTGACACTGGGCACTACATTACGACCTAAAATCCTTTGGTAATATTCAGATTTCACAATCCTTTGCACACAGCAACGTAACCAGGTGCCAGAGGCTGCAAAAGTACCCAAAACATATTTGCACCTCCACCATATTTGACTGGTGATACTGTGTTCTTTTATTTGTAGGGCTCATTACATTTTCAGTAAACAGTAGAATGATGTGCTTTAACAAAAAGCTCTATCTTGATCTCATCTGTCCACAAGTCTCTTTTCCATAAGGATTTTAGTTTACTCACTTATATTTTGGCAAACTGCACTCTAGCTTTTTTATGTCTCTGTGTCAGCAGTGGGGTCCTCCTGGATCTCCTGCTATAGCACTTAATTTCATTCAAATGTCGATAGATTCCACCCTGTGGAAGGCACTCATAGCAATGCAGGAATTCAGCTACATAGGAGCGATCTGAGCTTCGCTCCTATGTAGCTGAGCCAATCGAGTTGTGCCAGTTTCGAGCCTAAAAGTTTAAATCATCCCCCTTTCGCCCCATTCAAAATAAAACAATAAAAAAATCAAACCTACACATATTTGGTATTGCTGCTTTCAGAATTGCCCAATCTATTAATAAAAAAAAGGATTAACCTGATCGCTAAACGGCGTAGCAAGAAAAAAATTCAAAACACCAGAATGCCATTTTTTGGTCGCCGCAACTTTGCATTAAAATGTAATAATGGGCGATCAAAAGAACGTATCTGCACTAAAATGGTATAATTAAAAACATCAGCTCAGCACACAAAAAATAAGCCCTCACCCAACCCCAGATTACGAAAAATTGAGACGCTACAGGTATCGGAAAATGGCGCAAATTTTTTTTTTGCAAAGTTTGGCTTTTTTTTCACCACTTAGATAAACATAACCTAGACATGTTTTGTGTCTATGAACCCGTAATGACCTGGAGAATCATAATGGCAGGTCAGTTTTAGCATTTAGTCAACCTAGCAAAAAAGCCAAACAAAAAACAAGTGTGGGATTGCACTTTTTTTTCAATTTCACCGCACTTGGAATTTTTGTTCCCATTTTCTATTACATGACATGCTAAAACCAATGATGTCATTCAAAAGTACAGCTTGTCCCGCAAAAAATAAGCCCTCACATGGCCATATTGATGGAAAAATAAAAAAGTTATGGCTCTGGGAAGGAGGGGAGCGAAAACGAAAACAAAAAAAAAGAAAATACCCCGGGTTATGAAGCGGTTAACAGAATAAAAACTTTGATGGGAGTCATTCATTAAATATTTGTACAAGGGGCAAAAACTGTGGAAAAAAAAATTTCCATAAAGATTTGGACTTTTTATATTATGCTTGGAATAGTTGATTTTCCTCCTCAATTCATAGCACTAACTATTAAGATAAAAAGAAACATTGTCTAATGAAAATTTGATAATTGCAGAAGTTAAAGAATTGCTACTATCACTACTGCGGTAATTCTCCATATCAAAACTGTATGCATTCTAGCAAGTTTAATATTTCTATATCACTAATATTGCATAAACATAGTCCATTTTTTCTTGTATACCAAAAAATAATGTCTAAATGAGGCCTAATACATACTGTTATAATTATTTGGCACTGCAACTTTTCCTTTTATTTCATGAGTTATATATGTTATTTATTATATTTGAGAAATAACAACAGTGACAATACATCAATAGCAACATTATAAATACAATTGGACGCAGACGAATGAGTAGCTTAGGATATAATGAGAAGCCTCCAAAGTTTTTACTAAAAGAATACCTACTAATGTTATTAAATAATTTGGAATGTTGCAATATGGCTGAGTTGATGAAAAATAAAAATTTCTAATATAAAGCACTTCATTTACTCAGAGAAATGCTTCTCTAAATGTATCTTATAACAGAAGTATAATGATATTTTAGAGGGCAGTGTTGCTGTGCAAATGGGGCTAACATTACTTTGCTATTTATTGCAATATTAATGTAAATTTGTAAAGGATTACTCTCTGGAAGGGTTATTCATGGTTCCAGAAATATCAGAGGGTGAGGACCTCCATATAAAATAAAATTAAAGGTAAAATAGCCATTTAGCAATTAGTTTGGTATTTTATTTCTGATGGAAACCGCTTTGTAAAATGTTACATATCATACCTGAATTTTCACTCTAAATAATTGTTGTGTATTTTATGCTATTTTGCAAAAGCTTCCATCTGAAGATTGTTATTGGCATTTGAAGCCACTGATAAACCTGCAGCCAACAGAAATGTATGAGCCTTATTTTGAACATTTGGGATTGGCATGAATGCTGTTGAAGGGCGTAACGGTGAATTCTGATAGAAAAGTTTTTAACATGCCGTGTTGTGCCCCAGTGACACTTGTGATGCCGGTTGAGTTCCTAGACATCCGTACCCTTGCAGCTGGGCTTCCTTTTGAAATCCCCAGGACAATAGAAACCAGTGTTTTTTTTTTCTTTGCCTCTCCATCCCATTAACATAGTCTGTTCTGCTTGAATGCCCAGCTTCTTCTGCTCATGGACCAACTATTGTCCTGTGATGACTTAAATATGGCAGGGATGACAAGACTCAGGTGAAAGATGAAGTGGGATAGTTTTGCTTTACCAGTTCTAAAAACATGGAAAGAATTCTGGGAACTCTAGTAATTTAGGATGACAAACATTTAAACACCAGTAAACTTATTAACTCCCTGAAACATCCCACTTTTAATTTATTCACATTCAAATGAGTTGCAGGTCATTCTGGATGATTTGAGAAGAAAATTAAATCCATCATATGTAAAAATTGAAAAAATGGAAAAGCATAGCAGAATAATTATTTCAGTTTGAAAGGGGTTTTCTCATCTTATTAAATGGGTAAAGTTGGAAAGTGCTTGTGATAACAAGCAACTTTTCATTGACCTCTTAGTAAAAATGGATTTTGAAACCTCTGTCTGCTTTGAAATCTTTGTCTGGTAGCGACGTTGTTAATGCCTACTGTCTTGTGGCTGTGCTCAGTCTTGCCATGATGTATGAACTTTTATCGCATCTCTTCCCCAACCTCACTTGTAACAGAGTTTGATTGTTTTTCATCCAGTTTATTTTTTATTTCCAGTATTGAGCTAAGCAGCTCCCATTAAGTGGGTTCTGGCCAGGAATATGCATATCACATACTTGACTGCCTTTCCCGGCACAGACACCAGTGAGTCCTCGCAGCGCACAGTGCATGCACTGGGAGGATTCACAGGTCTGCAGTCACACACAGCGACTGCAGACTTATTATTCAAGACCTGACAACCCAAAGGGGTATTCCCAACATCTATGGGACTTCCACAGAATATTCATAAATGTCTTGATAGACGCATGTCTATCAGTGTGGAGCACAGAGATTCTGCATTCAGGCAAAGAATATATAGAGGTAACTATGTCTTTGTGCAGCTTTCATTATATACCTGTAGGCCTGTTATGTAATGGAAAAGCAAGAATATTTGGCTTTTTCTGTTGATCTATTTAAAGCAAATAGAGAGAGTCAGACACATGTAGTCACATCTCTATGTAGTCTCTAACTGCGACTTTAGCCTCACCATGCTATGTGGAGGGGGAGCTAATCTTCACATAGGTTCAGGTTCTAGGGGTGTGCTTCAAAATAAATTCTACAATCGAGAATGTAAAAGTTTGAGGTTCGTACCAGACAGTTAGTGCCTGGTGATAAACACCGAACATGAACTTCTCTGACCAGTAGTAGAGAAATATAGAGAATTTTCCAGCTCAAAAGTTCGGGACCCAGTTGTTTTCAATGGGGTTTGGGTTTTGGTTCAAGTTTGGGTACAGTTCTTGTACCCGAACCGAACTTTGGAATAAAGTTCAGGTCAGGTACCAGAACCCGAGCTTTCATGGGTCCTCTCATCCGTACTCTTAAAGGGTGCTAAAATTTTAGGTTACAAGACTGGCAATTCCCTGTAACTGAACAAAGTTCCTGGATGATTCTCCAATACAAGAGGACATTGTTGACTTTTCTCTACATCTCTATAATACAGTGTATTTATCTCTTGATCAGGAGCTAAAGTTAATGAAGCAAGTGTTCTGAATCACACTTATTATCCAACAGTGTAAATCCACCCTTACTCCATGTCACAGATTACATAGTGCAGCAGAATACAGAGCATACTCACAAATTGTTTGAGCCATTCTGAAGTTATTCTAGAAAATTTAAACGTGACCGCTGGCTTCACTGAGGTCATAAGGGACAATGTTTCTCAAAATATAGAAACATTATTTTTTTTATTTTGAAATAAGTAACTATTTGTATAAAAATGTCACAGCATCAGTCTTATATTATATTCCTTTTTTCACAGGAAGCTTTGTATAAAAGGTCTTTGTGTAGTGTGCTAAATGTTAATTGGGGTAGGGGGTGCAATAATCGTGCTCCTTTCTACATATATACATGTAAAAGCTGCACCTAGTTCATTCCAGAACAATTACGTTAATTTTGGCTGGTTTGCAGCAGGTGGAAGTCTGGTTTTTAGCTGCATGAGAGTACTGTATTAATACTCAATTATTAACACCCATTGAAAGCGATGCTTAAAAGGCTTCATGGGAAATCCTAAAGTCAAATTTCTTGCTCAATTGACATCCAAGCAAAAACAGGCTTTAAATTCTGTTCTTATTTAATGCTGATGTTTTGACTCTACTTTCAAAAGACAAAATTGTTCAGTTTTTATATTGCCTTCCCTAGAGATGTCTTCACACAATTTGGAATATTTTACACCTAATAACATCAAAAGTGAAAATGCCAGAGCTGTGATTTTTAGAGGTAAATGCTGAGTGTCCTGTGGGATTTACATAAACTGCTTGGCACAAATATATTGAATACATTGATGGAATCAATGATACATTGTGTTAAATTTACAGGGAGCAGCACAGGTATGCTGTAGGCGTACATCACTATGATTAATGAAACAAGACTATTCTGATTGGCAATGTAATTTTCGGTAAACACTATTTGAGTTAAAAGATCTATGGTTCTTAGGTATTTTATATTAGGAATAATGTACTTCTTAATGCAAAATATATAAATATCAGAAGCCCTGTGATGAGCATGCCATATACATATACTAAACTGATACAAATGAACTTGTTAGTATTGGTACATCGCAACATTACAATCATTCATCTGTTCCTTCATAGCCTTTCACCAGGCACTGCTCCTAATAGCCAGTTTCCTACTCCACACTGATAGTTACATAGTTACATAGTTATTAAGGTTGAAGGAAGACTGTAAGTCCATCTAGTTCAACCCATAGCCTAACCTAACATGCCCTAACATGTTGATCCAGGGGAAGGCAAAAAAACCCCATGTGGCAAAGAGTAACTCCACCATGGGGAAAAAAATTCCTTCCCGACTCCACATACGGCAATCAGACTAGTTCCCTGGATCAACGCCTTATCAAGGAATCTAGTGTATATACCCTGTAACATTATACTTTTCCAGAAAGGTATCCAGTCCCCTCTTAAATTTAATTAATGAATCACTCATTACAACATCATACGGCAGAGAGTTCCATAGTCTCACTGCTCTTACAGTAAAGAATCCGTGTCTGTGTTTATGCTTAAACCTTCTTTCCTCCAGACGTAGCGGATGCCCCCTTGTCCCTGTCACCGGTCTATGATTAAAAAGATCATCAGAAAGGTCTTTGTACTGTCCCCTCATATATTTATACATCAAAATAAGATCACCCCTTAGTCTTCGTTTTTCCAAACTAAATAGCTCCAAGTGTAATAACCTATCTTGGTATTGCAGACCCCCCAGTCCTCTAATAACTTTGGTCGCTCTTCTCTGCACCCGCTCCAGTTCAGCTATGTCTTTCTTATACACCAGAGACCAGAACTGTGCACAGTATTCTAAGTGTGGTGAGAATACTGATGAGGGGCAAAAACTCCGAAACAGCTGTTTGTGGATGGATACCATGCTTGGCATAGGTGGTCTTCCTTTATTGGATATTCTCCTTTATTGGATGCTGCCCTTCCCGTGGTTGTTCCTTCGCGGAGAAAGGCCTGGCTATTCATTGCTTGCGTTGAGAAACACGTGATGGTGTCTCCGCAGCTTACTTTACATGCGTTTGCATATTTCCCATAAGGGATGGGGGCAGTGTTCTGGATCACTGCGTTGAGAAACACGTGATGGTGTCTCCGCAGTGTTGGATGTTTTGGTCTCCACGAGATCATTCATCTGTTCCTTCATAGCCTTTCACCAGGCACTGCTCCTAATAGCCAGTTTCCTACTCCACACTGATGAGGGGCAAAAACTCCGAAACAGCTGTTTGTGGATGGATACCATGCTTGGCATAGGTGGTCTTCCTTTATTGGATATTCTCCTTTATTGGATGCTGCCCTTCCCGTGGTTGTTCCTTCCCGGAGAAAGGCCTGGCTATTCATTGCTTGCGTTGAGAAACACGTGATGGTGTCTCCGCAGCTTACTTTACATGCGTTTGCATATTTCCCATAAGGGATGGGGGCAGTGTTCTGGATCACTGCGTTGAGAAACACATGATGGTGTCTCCGCAGTGTTGGATGTTTTGGTCTCCACGAGATCATTCATCTGTTCCTTCATAGCCTTTCACCAGGCACTGCTCCTAATAGCCAGTTTCCTACTCCACACTGATGAGGGGCAAAAACTCCGAAACAGCTGTTTGTGGATGGATACCATGCTTGGCATAGGTGGTCTTCCTTTATTGGATATTCTCCTTTATTGGATGCTGCCCTTCCCGTGGTTGTTCCTTCGCGGAGAAAGGCCTGGCTATTCATTGCTTGCGTTGAGAAACACGTGATGGTGTCTCCGCAGCTTACTTTACATGCGTTTGCATATTTCCCATAAGGGATGGGGGCAGTGTTCTGGATCACTGCGTTGAGAAACACGTGATGGTGTCTCCGCAGTGTTGGATGTTTTGGTCTCCACGAGATCATTCATCTGTTCCTTCATAGCCTTTCACCAGGCACTGCTCCTAATAGCCAGTTTCTTACTCCACACTGATGAGGGGCAAAAACTCCGAAACAGCTGTTTGTGGATGGATACCATGCTTGGCATAGGTGGTCTTCCTTTATTGGATATTCTCCTTTATTGGATGCTGCCCTTCCCGTGGTTGTTCCTTCCCGGAGAAAGGCCTGGCTATTCATTGCTTGCGTTGAGAAACACGTGATGGTGTCTCCGCAGCTTACTTTACATGCGTTTGCATATTTCCCATAAGGGATGGGGGCAGTGTTCTGGATCACTGCGTTGAGAAACACGTGATGGTGTCTCCGCAGTGTTGGATGTTTTGGTCTCCACGAGATCATTCATCTGTTCCTTCATAACATTACAATCACTGACAGTGATGAAGAACATTTTTAATTGGTCTTCTGTCGCACTTTATAAAGCTACTTTTTGAAATATATTTATTGATGGTCATTATGTTTAGAATATTTTAGCTACCTAAGTAAGGCATACACATACAGCATATAGCATACATGGTATATGAGTAAATACTTGAGTTCAGTGGATTTCCAGAAATTTGCTGTTTTGACAAATTCGAATAATTTGGGATTCGACTCAAACAGATCGCTAAAAACAGTCCGTCATCATTTCAAAAATTGCTAATGATTGCATCAGCCAGATCAGGGGTGCACAACCTTTTTTTGGCCCAAGGGCCACATTGTCATTCTGAACATTCTTGGGGCCTCTGTAAAAATTAAAGAGGTATTATCTTTTGTCACATTAGGAGCATGTCAAACCTATGCACAATAATTATCTTGCAGATACAAATTCTACTTTTTTTCTCTACCAATCTGTACTCTAATGATGTGTTCACACGTTTTTGACAGGGAATTAGAAATAGCTTCTGCTCCTAAATCCTCAAAAAAATGAGTTAAATATGTTCCCTACGGATTTTGATGGGAAATTCTTTTTTCACTCACACAGTGCTGTTTTTTTCAAGTTATTTTGAACATTTCCCAGTGAACCCACTGGTAAGCTTATACAAAAAGTAGTTGAAGCATTTTTGTTTCTGTGTATTTACGCTTAAATCTGCTTCTAAATCCTTGTATAAAACTGTGTGAATAGGCACTAAAGAGGAAAAGGTGATGCATGAATATGATTCTCTACAATAGATCATGGGTTTTTTGCTTAGTGCCTAAGCATTCACAACTCCCATAAATTTCAGCTTAGTCACAGGAATGGAAGGCTGCCTGTCTAATTCGTATACTTCTTTCCAGGTGTGCCTGTCCGGTGACGAGATTTAATTCTCCTAATGTATGAGGCATTCAGAGTTGTCTACACAGGTCACCATTAGTATTTGCCAGTCCCTGTTCCTCAGCTGTCCGCCACTACACTTCTGTTGGCAGCTGCCCACATATAGCTCTCTACACCCCCACAGTCATTTCTACCTCCCATCCACACTCTATCACAAATTTCTGCAACCATTCTAATCTTATATCCTTTCGCCCAGCCCCCCGCTTCCCCAGTCCCTCTAACAGATGTGCTATGGAACACTTGCTCTGTCTGCAACAAACTTTCATACATCCATAATTTTTTCATTACTAATAAACTTTCTTTCCTCGTCATCACCAGAATCTGGCTCACAACCTCTGACACAGCCTCTCCAGCTGCACTTTCATATGCTGGATTCCACCTTTCCTACACACCCAGCCCCAGTAGCAAGCATGGAGGAGGAGTTGGTTTTCTCTTGTCAGATATCTGCTGCTTCACCAAAATACCACTGCCACCCTCCGTTACACTCCCTTCTTTCGAGGTGCACTTTGTGCACATCTACTCCCCATTCAACTTCCAACTGGCTGTCATTTACCACCCCCAGGGCCAGCCACCACCTTCTTCAATCACTTCACCACCTGGTTGCTTCATTTCCTTTCCACTGACATTGCCACTATTGCCTTGGGTGACTTCAACATCCCCATCAAAACTTCCCACTTAGCTGACTCTATTCTTCTATCTCTCACTTCCTCCTTTGGCCTTGCTCAATGGTCTTCCACAGCCACTCACAAAGATGGCCACACACTGGACCTCATCTTCACCTATCTCTTTTCCCCATCTAACCTCTCTAACTCACCTGTCCCTCTTTCTGACCACAATCTACTTACATTCTCTTCCCTCTCCTTTCCAGGTCCACAATCCCCACTCCACAAAATGCACACCCTAGCAGAAATGTTAAACACCTCGACCTACACTCACTCTCTGAATACCTTCTTTTTCATACAGACATAAGTTGCTTACACAATACAGATGTTGCTGTCACTTTTTATAACACCACAAGAGCTGTAGCTCTTGAATCAGTCGCCCTCTTCACACATACTAAAGCTTGCACAATCAACAAGCAACCCAGGCACACCAGCCTGACTAAAGAACTGTAGCAGGCTTCCAGGGTTGCTGAGCAGAGATTGAAAAGATCGCACTCCAATGACCACTTCATCACATTCAAATAGTCCATCACTACTTTCAAGTCCACGCTCACTGCAGCAAAACAAAAATACTTCTCATCTCTCATATTGGCATAGTCTCACAACCCTAAACAGCTATTAAACACTTTCAATTCTCTCCTCCATCCCCCTGCACTTCCTCCCTCTCCTCTCATCTCAGCTGAAGCCTTTGCCTCATTCTTCAAGCAGAAGATTCATAACATCAGAGAAAGCTTTGGCATACAGCTCCCACAGCCTCTCCTCATAACTACTCAACCCTCCTCCTCCAAAACTAGCATAATCACAATTACAAAAGATCAACTTTCCTCTTTACTCTACAAATCACATCTCACGACCTGTGAACTGGAAACAATCCTGTCATACCTCATCCCAAACCTCACCACAGTCTTCATTCCAACGCTAAACCATTTCTTCTACTTGTCACTAACAACTGATGTCTTCTCCTCGTGCTTCAAACATGCCTCAATCCCACCCATCCTCAAAAATCCCTCCCTCCAGGGATTAATCTTGACTCTGATCTCTCCTTCAAACCACACATCCAAGCCCCTTCCACTTCCTGCTGGCCAATTCAAGAATATCTCCCGGATCCACACATTCCTCAACCAAGAATCTGCAAAAACACTAGTGCATGCCCTCATCATCTCCCGCTTATACTACTGTAGCCTCCTGTGTTGTGGTCTCCCCTCTAATATTCTCGCACCCCTCCAATCTATGCTAAACTTTACTGCCCAACTAATTCACCTATCCCCCACAATTCCCCAGCCTCTCCTCTTTATCAAGCCCGTCACTGGCTCTCCTTTGCCCAGAGACTCCAGTTCAAAACCCTAACCCTGGCATACAAAACCATCTACAACCTATCTCTTTCATGCATCTGTGACCTAGTCTCCTGGTACTTACCTGCACACAACCTCTGATCCTCACAAGATCTCCTTCTCTACTCCCCTCTTATCGCCTCTTCTCACAATTGCTTACAAATTTTTTCCTGTGTATCACCCTACTCTGTAACTCTCTACCCTAACATTTCAGACTCTCGCCAACCATGGAAACCTTCAAAAGGAACCTGAAGACCTACCTCTTTTGACAAGCCTACAACCTGCAGTAACCCTTGTTCCACCAAACCGCTGCAAAACTAGCTCAACTCTCACCTACTGTATTCTCACTCATCCCTTGTACATTGTGAACCCTCACGGGCAGGGTCCTCTCTCCTCCTATACCAGTCGGTGACTCATTTTGTTCGAGATTATTGTACTTGTTTTTTGTTATGTATACCCATTTTAATAAATGGCCCTATAAAAATAAATAATAATAATAATAAAAATAGTTTACCTGGCAGACAAACAATTTTCTATCCATTTGGTTGGGAGCTACAAAGAATAACATCATGGGTCACAGCCCCAGGTCCACAGATTCTACACCCCTGAGACAGATAGTAGTCTCATGCCATGTGGCAAAGCCATATGGTCTTCTATGTAATGCTTTGCAGCCTTCATGTCTTCATGTCTGGAATATGGGATCCAGTTCTGGGCTCCACATTTTAAAAAGGGTATTCAGAAGTTTGAGACAGTTTAAAGACAGGCAGCTAGATTATTACAAGATTATTACAAGTGATGGAAGGCCTCTCATATGATGAGAGGTTGGAGATGTTGGACTCATTTAGCTTAAAAAGAAGATGCCTCAGAAGTAGTGTTGAGCGATACCGTCCGATACTTGAAAGTATCGGTATCGGAAAGTATCGGCCGATACCGGCAAAGTATCGGATCCAATCCGATACCGATACCCGATACCAATACAAGTCAATGGGACTCATGTATCGGACGGTATCCCTGATGGTTCCCAGGGTCTGAAGGAGAGGAAACTCTCCTTCAGGCCCTGGGAACCATATTAATGTGTAAAAGAAAGAATTAAAATAAAAAATATTGCTATACTCACCTCTCCGAGGGAACCGGCAGCGTTGTTTGCTTAAAATTCGCGCGTTTCCTTCCTTACGTGAAGTCCCGGCTTGTGATTGGTCGCGTGCCGCCCATGTGGCCGCGACGCGACCAATCACAGCAAGCCGTGACGTAATTTCAGGTCCTTCAGGATTTTAAAATTACGTTCCGGCGTTGTGATTGGTCGCGTCGCGGTCACATGGGCGACGCGACCAATCACAAGCCGGGACTTCACGTAAGGAAGGAAACGCGCGAATTTTAAGCAAACAACGCTGCCGGTTCCCTCGGTAAGGTGCAGGCTGCGTCGGAGAGGTGAGTATAGCAATATTTTTTATTTTAATTCTTTATTTTACACATTAATGTTGTTTCGATACCGATACCCGATACCACAAAAATATCGGATCTCGGTATCGGAATTCCGATACAGCAAATATCGGCCGATACCCGATACTTGCGGTATCGGAATGCTCAACACTACTCAGAAGTAGTGTTGAGCATTCCGATACCGCAAGTATCGGGTATCGGCCGATATTTGCGGTATCGGAATTCCGATACCAAGATCCGATACTTTTGTGATATCGGGAATCGGTATCGGGATCGATATTAATGTGTAAAATAAAGACTAAAAATAAAAAATATTGCTATACTCACCTCTCCGACGCAGCCTGGACCTTACCGATGTAACCGGCACCTTCCGTTCCTAAGAATGAGCGCTTGAAAGACCTTAGATGACGTCGCGGCTTGTGATTGGTCGCGTGGCGGTCACGTGACCGCTCACGCGACCAATCACAAGCCGCGACATCATCTAAGGTCTTTCAAGCGCTCATTCTTAGGAACGGAAGCTGCCGGTTACATCGGTAAGGTCCAGGCTGTGTCGGAGAGGTGAGTATATCAATATTTTTTATTTTTATTCTTTATTTTACACATTAATATGGATCCCAGGGCCTGAAGGAGAGTTTCCTCTCCTTCAGACCCTGGGAACCATACAGGATACCTTCCGATACTTGGTGTCCCATTGACTTGTATTGGTATCGGGTATCGGTATCGGCGATATCCGATACTTTTCAGGTATCGGCCCATACTATCCGATACCGATACTTTCAAGTATCGGAAGGTATCGCTCAACACTACTCAGAAGTGATCTCATTTATATGTATAAATACATGTGTGGTCAATACAAAGGACTGGCACATGACTAATACCTTCCAGACCAAGACCATACTAAGGACCAAGGGACACACATTAAGGATGGAATAACGGTGATTCTGTCAGCTAAAAAGGAAATAGTTCTTCACAGTTAGAGCAATCAGAATGTGCAATGCCCAACAACAAGAGACAGCAATGGCAGACAATATAACAGCTTTTAAAAAAAGGCTGGATGATTTCCCCAGTATACATAGCATTGTGGGTTATAGACAATTTAGTGACAAAATGTATAACTGGTGGAAAAAGGTTGAACTTGATGGGCCTAGGTGTTTTTTCAACTTATGTAACTATATAACTATGTCACATGGGCTTGCACAGTCAGTCAGGAGGGCTATCACAAGGAATTTGAAAGACCAGGGCAGATTTTTTTTTATTTTGGTGCTATTTTTTATTTTTTTATTTCTTTTTCCATCCTAGTGACAGGAAGTCAGAAGACCAGCTAATTTTTTCATATAGGAAATATATGTACTTTTCTTGTTCCTTGTCAGGACTCTGGATTCCCTGTTTTCATTTGTGGTACTTTTTGCCCTTTTCCAAGATGTTGTCTGCTGCCTCGCTTCTGCTCATGTGATCTGCCTTCCCTGTCCTTATAACCCTGGTTCACATCCAACTACTTGCTTGTGTAATCTGCTAGCATTGCTGGCTTGTGCTACAAGAGACTTTCCTCTTCAGATACTCCGGCTCCGCCTCCTCAACAACCCTTCCCAGCTCTCAGTGGCATCTGTGCTGCAAGCTGTTTTTTCCTATGTTTATCTGCAATCTTCTCCTGCCTGCTAGGACATGTAAGCTCTGCCTGCTACAGCCAATCTAGTTTGGTATCCGCTGCCAGTTTGACTGTTTCTGGACTCAAAGCTCTGCACTGCTTCTGGACTCTTTTCTACAGACTTTACACTGTGTTAGGGGTCGAGTTCCCACCTCTGCACAGGGGGAATCTTGGGCCATCTCCGCTGCGGTCTCCCATTCTTCTCCTGCTGCAGTGGAACCTGCTCAGCGGAGACGTCGGTCCCAGCGTCTCGCTCAGTCTGACTCTGTGCAAAGGGTTACTGCTACTTTTCCAGCTTCTGCCATTGAAGCCAGTGCTGGGCAGCGGCGAGCAGACGCTTTTGGGACTAAGTCCTGCTTTTCTCCTTCTGAGCATGCCCAGGGTAAGATCTCTCATTGGAGATCGAGGTTCACATGCTTGGATACTGCAGCAAAGCCCATTGGTTCTCCAGGAAGGTCCTGAAGGTGCTCAGGCTCTGTGGCAGCCTCTCATTGGTCCTTCTAGGAAGGTCTTGTACTTGCTGCAGCTATATAAGGTTCGCATGGCCGCACGTATCAATGCATGTTATGAGTTTTGCGCCAATGTGGTCGCGCTTGTGTGGATTCAGGGACCCGGCTGAAATAAGCTACTTAGAATACCGGCACCTCCGGTGAGGAGATTGTGTGTATGGTTTCAGGGCCCCGGCTGAAATAAGCCACCTAGAATACCGGCTCCTCCGGTGAGGAAATTGTATGTTTGCCTCCTTGACTGCGTGACCACAAGCTGCTATCTGCTCAGCAGTTACTCTGTATTCCTGTGGAGTTTAACAGGACACAGTCCTTTCTTTATAGCGACTCTGTGAAGCAACAGAGATTGCTTTCACCGCCAGCAGCAGGTTATTTTCCTGTACGGTGGACCCCGGGCTGCGAACGCACCAAATAACATCTCTATATTTACTCGGTGCGTTCTGCCAGCCCTAACACACTGCACTTTGGTTCAGCTGCCTTATTTGTCTCAAGCCAAGAGATTCCTGAGTGTACCCAGGGCCGTATTTGCCACTAGGCACTTGAGGGCACATGCCTAGGGCGGGAAGATGTGGGGGGCGGCGCCTGAGCAAGGTTTTTTTTTCCCAATTAGTCCAGTGCGTCCCTTGGTTCCTGAAGACAGGGGGCGGCAGAGCGGCAGTGAGAACACGTGGTGCTGATGCCGACTCTCCATATTCCCTGCTGAGTGAGGCACAGTGACCCCCTGCTCACAGCCTAATTCCTGTCTGCCCAGAAGTCCACTTACTGGGGCTGAGGTGGAGCGACGGCGCCCTGTCTCCCAACCCTGGGACACACACATTGCTGGCCAGGACTCACAGTGAAGCAGTACACAGTAAGAACGTCTGTAATGATTTCCTTCCCGCGCGCTGCCTGCTGCTGCCTGGCTCTGTCTTGGCTCCCCTCACCCCTTCCCTCAGATTCCTCAGCATCGTTTCTGCCTGCAGACAGTGCCAGAGGCTGGAGCCGTGCACTGGAATGTTTGATGTTTGTTTGTTTGCTCCCAGGAGTCAGACCCAGATAGAGTGCGTAGGGTGGGTCCTGGGAGCAAACATGTGCGGGGCTTTGTGTGTGTGGGGGGAGCTGTGTGTGTGTGCGGAGCTGTGAGTGTGTGTGGAGCTGTGTGTGAGGAGCAGTGTGTGTGCAGAGCTTTGTGTGTGTGTACACAGAGCTGTGTGTGTAGCTGTATATGTGTGTGTGCGGAGCTGTGTTTGTGTAGCTGTATATGTGTGTGTGTGCAGAGCTGTATGTGTGTGTGTCCGGAGCTGTATGTGCGGAGCTGTATGTGTGTGTGTGTGTGGAGCTGTATCTGTGTGTGGGGGGGGGCAGTGTGTGTGTGTGCGGAGCTGTGTGTGTAGCTGTATATGTGTGTGTGTGTGTGTGCGGAGCTGTGTGTGTGTGCAGAGCTGTGTGTAGCTGTATATGTGTGTGTAGCTGTATATGTGTGTGTGTGTGGAGCTGTGTGTGTAGCTGTATATGTGTGTGTAGCTGTATATATGTGTGTGTGTGGAGCTGTGTGTGTGCGAAGAGCTGTGTGTGTGCAGAGCTGTGTGTGTGCAGAGCTGTGTTTGTGTAGCTGTATATGTGTGTGTATGTGTTCGGAGCTGTATGTGTGTGTGTCTGGAGCTGTGTGTGCAGAGCTGTATGTGTGTGTGCGTGTGGAGCTGTATGTGTGTGTGTGGGGGAGGGCTGTGTGTGTGCGGAGCTGTGTATGTAGCTATATGTGTGTGTGTGCGGAGCTGTATGTGTGTGTGCGGAGCTGTGTGTGTAGCTGTATATGTGTGTGTATGCAGAGCTGTATGTGTGTGTGTGTGGAGCTGTGTGTGTGTAGCTGTATATGTTTGTGTTTGGAGCTGTGTGTATGTAGCTGTATATGTGTGTGTAGCTGTATATGTGTGTGTGTGTGGCGCTGTATGTGTGTGTGCATCCGGAGCTGTGTGTGCATGTGGAGCTGTATGTGTGTGTGCGTGTGGGTGTGGAGCTGTATGTGTGTGTGCGTGTGGGTGTGGAGCTGTATGTGTGTGGGGGGTGGGCTGTGTGTGTGCTCAGAGCTGCGTGTGTGTAGCTGTATATGTATGTGTGTGCGGAGCTGTATATGTGTGTGTGGACCTGTGTGTGTGTGTAGCTGTGTGTGTAGCTGTATATCTGTGTGGAGCTGTATGTGTGTGTGTGTGGAGCTGTATGTGTGTGTGTGCGGAGCTGTATGTGTGTGTGTGCGGAGCAGTATGTGTGTGCGCAGAGCTGTATGTGTGTGTGAGGAGCTGTATGTATGTGTGTGTGTGTGCGGAGCTGTATGTGTGTGGGGGGCTGTGTATGTGTGTGTGCGGAGCTGTGTGTGTGGAGCTGTAAGTGTGGGGCTGTATGTGTGTGTGCTGGGCTGTATGTGTGTGCGGGGCTGTATGTGTGTGCGAGGCTGTATGTGTGTGTGCGGGGCTGTATGTATGTGTGCGGAGCTGTATGTGTGGGGCTGTATGTGTGGGGCTGTATGTGTATGTGTGGGGCTGTATGTGTGTGCGGCGCTGTATGTGTGTGTGCGGGGCTGTATGTGTGGGGCTGTATGTGTTTGTGCTGCGAATGGCAAAAATTGCTGATGTGAAAGTAGCCTAAGTCACTGCCGACAGTGTCTGCATTAGGGCTCATACTCTCATGCGAGAAACTCGGATAAGTGTCGCACATCAATACCCGGCAGGAGCGGAGCGTGTACTGCTATGCGGCCACAGGCTTCGATCTCAGTGCCGGGTATTGACGTGCGACACTCATTCGAGTTTCTTGCATGTGAGAATGAGCCCTTAGTCATACCAATGGGGGAGGCAGCACTAAAAGTGTCTACTGCCTAGGGCAGCACAAACTCTAAATACGGCCCTGAGTGTACCACTATAATTGTTACATTCCTTTTGTCCTTTTTAATAAAGATGCTGGGGTATTACTTTTTTAAATCTTCATAGAAAGGACACATTTAAATTATTTAACTAGTTTTAATAGCTCATTTTAACATGTGTCCTATAATTAGCATAACGGGTGCCTACAAACTTGTAATCAGCCAGACAGCCAATTTAAAGTGTGAAAAGTAGTCAATGTTCTGTTTGGCATCATGGACAGGTGTCTATCACACTGAACATGAACTAAAGAAAGCTAAAGTGAGAGTTGTCTAAGGAGTTGTGAGAAAATTATAGACAAATATGTTAAAGTTAAAGTCTATAATACCATCTTCAAACAGCTTGATGGTCCTGGGTTTTCTTTAAGAGCCCAAGAACTGTGCTCTGAGGGTATGTGCAAACGTTGCGGATTCTCTGCGGATCTGCAGCGTTTTTTGCAGTGCAGAAATGCTGCAGATCCGCAATTGATTTACAGTACAATGTAAATCAATGAGAAAAAAAAAATGCTGTGCACACTTTGCGGAAAATCCGCTGCGGAAACGCTGCGGTTTTAAAGAAATAGCATGTCAATTCTTTTTTGTGAATCTGCAGCGTTTTTGTACCCATTCCATTATGGAAAACCGCAAGGGTAAAAAATGCAGCAAATCCGCAAGAAAACCGCAGCAAAAACGCACAAAAAAACCGCTGCGGAACCGCACAAAAAAACGCAGGTGCATTTTCTGCCAGGAGAGACAGAATCCGCACCAGAAATTCCTAAGCCGAATCCGCAACGTGTGCACATAGCCTTAACCCGAGTGCGCTTAAAAAAGTGACAAGTGACATAGAAAAGTGCATTAAGAATCATAGCCCTCTCCAACAAGAGGAAGCCCACAAAAAACATATCCTTATCCCTCCAGGCAGAAGGCCACACCTAGGGTCAAGGACTAGTTGTCTCCTCTATTCAAAGCCAAGGGAAACTCAATCTCACTCCCAGCATCCATCTGCCTGGGCTCCAACCCAAGCAAAACTTGGAGCCATCTAGGTCGGCTCCCCTCCCAAGAGAGGAGAGCCAGAGGTCAGAGGGGAGTGGAACCTGATGGTCCCCCTAGACCTATCAGAAAGGGACCCACAAGGTAACCACGTCCTGATAAATCCTAGTGACAAACACACGTGCAACGAGTGACACACAAGTGAAAAATTATTAAAGAAATAGTGAAGGTTTCCTAACGTAATACTAGTCAGACTTTCGATCAGGAATTTAAAAATTCCCCATCCTTACCAAAGGGGCAGGAAAAGGGTGTGTTCTCAAAAACAATGAAATGTTGAAGTACAGTGCAAAAGTGCTAAAACTCAAGTGGGTTTCCCACACCCAGTGAATTAGGTCACCCCAGGATAACCAAACTTACCCAACCTAATGCCCTCTATGCTGGAGGACCAGAGTCTCCACTGGATGACTAGATAAGCCACCAGGCATACTGCCCAGCATCCAGTGTGCATGATGTATCAATCTACTGGGGTGGCCTAGACCAAAACTTCCTTTCTGAACGATACTACACTTGACCTTAACCAAAAGGTCAAGAAGCGAGACATTTGACGGTTTGTTACTAAAATGCATATATTATTCGGAAGTTTAAGATCTATGAGACTGTAGCAGACCTCTCTGGACATGTCCATAAGTAGGAACATTTATGACAAATCGAAGAGATGGATAATACGAATAATAACCAAAGAGCCCATAACTCCTATTGTTGAATGTACACTGCTCAAAAAAATAAAGGGAACACTTAAACAACAGAATATAACTTCAAGTAAGTCAAACTTCTGTGAAGTCAGACTGTCCACTTAGGAAGCAACATTTGACAATCAATTTCCCATGCTGTTGTGCAAATGGAATAGACAACAGATGGAAATTATTGGCAATTATCAAGACACACTCAATAAAGGAGTGGTTCTGCAGGTGGGGACCACAGACCACATTTCAGTACCAATGCTTTCTGGCTGATGTTTTGGTCACTTTTGAATGTTGGTTGTGCTTTCACACTCGTGGTAGCATGAGACGGACTCTACAACCCAGACAAGTGGCTCAGGTAGTGCAGCTCATCCAGGATGGCACATCAATGTGAGCTGTGGCAAGAAGGTTTTCTTTGTCTGTCAGCGTAGTGTCCAGAGGCTGGAAGTGCTACCAGGAGACAGGCCAGTACACCAGGAGATGTGGAGGGGGCCATAGGAGGGCCACAACCCAGCAACAGGACCGCTATATCAGCCTTTGTGCAAGGAAGAACAGGAGGAACACTGCCAGAGCCCTGCAAAATGACCTACAGCATGCCACAAATGTGCATGTTTCTGCACAAATGGTTAGAAACCGACTCCATGAGGATGGTCTAAGTGCCCGATGTCCACAGATGGGGGTTGTGCTCACAGTCCAACACCTTGCATTTGCCACAAAACATTAGGATTGGCAAATTCACCACTGGCGTCCTGTACTCTTCACATATGAAAGCAGGTTCACACTAAGAACATGTGACAGACGTTACAGAGTTTGGAGACGCCATACAGAGTGATCTGCTGCTTGCAACATCCTTCAGTCTGACCGGTTTGGCTATGGGTCAGTAATGGTGTGGGGTGGCATTTCTTTGGAGTGCCGCACAGCCCTCCATGTGCTTGCCAGAGGTAGCCTTACTGCCACTAGGTACTGAGATGAGACCCTCAGACCCCTTGTGAGATCATATGCTTCTGCGGTTGGCCCTGGGTTCCTCCTAATGCAGGACAATGCCAGACCTCATGTGGCTGGAGTGTGTCAGCATTTCCTGCAAGATGAAGGCATTGAAGCTATGGACTGGCCCGCCCGTTCCCCAGACCTGAATCCGATTGAACACATCTGGGACATAATATTTTGCACCATCCACGAACGTCACATTGCACCATAGACTGTCCAGGAGTTGGCGGATGCTTTATTCCAGATCTGGGAGGAGATCCCCCTCAGGAGACCATCCGCTGCCTCATCAGGAGCATGCCCTGGCATTGTAGGGAGGTCATACAGGCACGTGGAGGCCACACACACTACTGAGCATCATTTCCTTGTCTTGAGGCATTTCCACTGAAGTTGGATAAGCCTGTAACTTCATTTTCCACTTTGATTTTGAGCATCATTCCAACTCCAGACCTCCGTGGGATATTAGTTGTGATTTACGTTGATCATTTTTAGGTTTTATAGTTCTCAACACATTCCACTATGTAATGAATAAAGATTTACAACTGGATTATTTCATTCAGTAAAATCTAGGATGTGGGATTTTAGTGTTCCCTTTATTTTTTGGAGCAGTGTGTGTATATATATATATATATATATATATATATATATATATATATATATATATGCAGTATATATATATATAAATATATATATATATATATATATATATATATATATATACCGTATATACTCGAGTATAAGCTGAACTGACTATAAGCCGAGATCCCTAACTTTGCCACAAAAAACTGGGAAAACTTAATGACTCGAGTATAAACCTAGGGTGGGAAATGCAGCAGCTACTGGTATATTTCAAAAATAAATATACAGTAGATACCAATAAAAGTAAAATTAATTGAGACATCAGTAGGTTAAGTGTTGTGAATATCCATATTGAATCAGGAGCCCCATATAATGCCCCATACAGTTCATGATGGGCCCCATAAGATGCTTCATACAAAATACGCCCCATATAATGCTTCATAAAGTTTATGATGGGCCCCATAAGATGCTCCATAGACACATTTGCGCCATACAGTGCTTTATAAAGGTTAATATGGGCCCCATAAGATGCTCCACAGAGATATTTGCCCCATACAATGCTACACAAATGTTGATTATGGCCCCATAAAATGCTCCATAGAGATATTTGCCCAATATGCTGTTGCTGCGATTAAAAAAAAATAAAATGACATACTCACCTCTCGTCGCTCAGGCCCCCAGCACTTGCAATTATTCACCTGTCCTCGTTCCACCGCCGGGCGGCCGCTCCGTCTTCCACGTCCTCTGCACTGATGTTCAGTAGAGGGCGCCGCACTAAGCACGTCATCGCGCCCTCTGACCTGAGCATCACAGCAGAGGACGCGGTGCGGCGCCAGGTGGTGGAACGAGGACAGGTGAATATCGCGCAATGCTGCTCACCCTCCCCATTATACTCACCTGCTCCCGGCACGGTCCCTGGCAGCTTTCCCTGATGGTCTTCTCCGGGCGCTGATAGCTTCTTCCAGCGTTGAGCGGTCACCGGTACCGCTCATTACAGTAATGAATATGCAGCTTCACCCCTATGGGAGTGGAGTCACGTCCAAATTCATTACTGTAATGAGCGGTACCATGCGACCACTCAACGCTGGAAGAAGATGTCAGTGCCCGGAGACCATCGGAGATGCAGGGATCTCACCAGGAGTAGGTGAGTATGTCACAGCCGCCACTCCCCCTCCCCCGCCGACAATGACTCGAGTATAAGCCAAGAGGGGCACTTTCAGCCTAAACAAAATGGGCTGAAAATCTCGGCTTATACTCGAGTATATACAGTATATATATATATATATATATATATATATATATATATATATATATATATATATACAGCTCTGGCAAAAAGTAAGAGACAACTGAACAGCTTTATAAAAGTCAGCTTCTCTACATGTCTGACAGCCATTCCATTCCAGTTTCAGTTGAATTCCGACCAGAGTACACCTCATTCTGCTTAAAGAAGTTGTCCACTACAATAAACATTTTTTTTCATAAATCTTGCTATTATGTGCCACTGAAAACATCCACTGTCTTTATTTTAGCAATATTACCTTTTATCATGCTGTAGCAGCACATCTTCACTGCTGGATCCAGCTCTCATGGGGTTCATCGACTACTTCCTTTCTCCTGACTTACTGTGCTCTAATACTACAAGTTCCATGATGCATTGCACTCGCCTGTAACTCTGCACCTGGCACACCCACTCCAAAACACACCCCAACCCCTCCCTCCTCTCCCTCCTCTATCTTCAAAAAGATTTGTGATGTCATTTCTGTCCAACCTCCTCTTTTACATTTGTCCAACCCACACTCCATTACACACGGATAGAGGGATAGACAGATAGATAGATAGATAGATAGATAGATAGATAGATAGATAGATAGATAGATAGATAGATAGATATGGGATGGATAGATACATACAGATATATCTATGTCTATTTCCATAGATATGTCCATATCCATGTTTCTAAACCCCTTCACCCCTGGAGCTTTTTTGTTTTCGTTTATCGCTCCCCTTCTATCCAGAGCCATCATTTTTCTGTCAATATGGCCATGTGAGGGCTTATCTTTGGTGGGACAAGTTCTATTTTTGAACGACACCGTTGGTTTTACCATGTCGTGTAACAGAAAATGTGAAAAAAAGTCAAACTGCGATGAAATTGCAAAAAAACTGCAATCCCACAGTTGTTTTTTGCTTGGCTTTTTTGCTAGGTTCACTAAATGCTAAGGCTGTGTGCACACATTGCGGATTTGATTGCAGATCCGCAGCATTTTTTGCCGCACACAATTGCATCAAATCCGCAGTGTAGTGCACAACCATTGTAAGCCTATGGGAGCCGCAGACTTGTTGTGCACATGCTGCGGATAAAGCCGCACCGAAATGCAGCTTTTTTTTTTTCCGGAGCATGTTACTTCTTTTGTGCCAAACTGCAGCGTTTATGCACCCATAGACTTTCATTGAGTTGGGCACATCCGCAGCAAAACCGCAGATGTAAAAAAGATGTGCAGTTTAGATGCGGATGTGGGTCCGAGAAATGCTGCAGTTCGGGAGGAGGGAAGTGTGTGGATGCTGACTGTGTGTGTATGTGTGTGCGGACGGGGTCTGCGGGCTGTTCGGATGTGTGCAGGGCTGTGCGGGGGGTCTTTTGGGGTGTGTGTGCAGGCATCATCCGATGGGACTATAAGTACGCAGCATCCAATCTGCAGCTAATTCGGATGTAATCCGGACAGTGGACACGTACCCTACGCTATCCATATATCTATCAATAGATATATCTATCCAGATATATCTATAGATAGATATAGGAATAGATAGATGTATGCATCTATAGATCTATCTATATGTAGATCTGTCTATCCATTTCATCTATCATCTATATGTCTATCTGTGTGTAATTGAGTGTGGGTTGGACAATAGTGACATCACAAATCGTTTTTTTTGTTCAATAATACATCTTTATTTAGCTTTCAAAAACGCATAAAAAAACGCACAAAAAACACGCAAAAACTGCAACAAAAACCGCACTAAGAACTGCATCAAAACCACACAAAAAACCCACATCAAAACCGCGCAAAAAAACATGAAAAAAACGTGAAAAAATGCATCCAAAACGCAGCGGCATTTTCTGCAAGGAGATGCAGATTTTGTGCAGAAAATGCTGCACCCAAACCTGCAGCGTATGCACACAGCCTAAAACTGACCTGCCATTATGATTCTCCAGGTCATTACGAGTTCATAGACACCAAACATGTCTAGGTTATTTTTTATCTAAGTGGTGAAAAAAAATTCCAAAGTTTGCTAAAAAGAAATAAAATAATTGCGCCATTTTCCGATACCCGTAGCGTCTATATATTCTGAGATATCGGTTCGGGCGAGGGCTAATTTTCTGCGTGCCAAGCTGACGTTTTTAATGATACCACATTTGTGCAGATACGTTCTTTTGATCGCCCATTATTGCATTTTAATGCAGTGTTGCGGCGACCATTTTTTTTTGTATTGAAAACAGCTGACATGTTGCGGCTTTGAAGTGGGATCACCGCGAAGCCCACCTCAAGGTGGGGGATACTGCCAGCTGATGTACTATTCAGTCAGCTGGCAGAAAGGGGTTAATGAACAATATGTTTCAGTTAAAAAAAGAAAAAAAAATGGCGTGGGCTCCCACGCAATTTTCTGCGCCAGAGGGGGAAAGCCGACGGCCGGGGCCAATATTTGTAGCCTGCTATGAATATCAGCCCGCAGCTGTCTGCGTAGCCTTTACTGGCTATTAAAATAGGGGGATCCCCAAAAAAATGACGTTGGGTCCCCCTATATTTTATAGCCAGAAAGGCTACGCAGACAGCTGCGGGCTGATATTCATAGCCTAGAGAGGAGCCATGGATATTGGTCCCCCCCCGGCTACAAATACCAGTCTGCAGCTGCCCCAGAAATGGCGCATCTGTAAGATGCACCAATTCTGGCACTTAGCCTCTCTCTTCCCACTCCCGTGTAGCGGTGGGATATGGGGTAATAAGGGGTTAATGTCACCTTACTATCGTAAAGTGACATTAAGCCGGGTTAATAACGGAGTGGCGTCAATAAGACACCTATCCGTTATTAATCCAATAGTAATAAAGCCGCACCAGCCGACGCACCGGCCACCGCAATGGCACCGGCCGCCACACCGGCACCGGCCACCGCCAAGGCACCAGCCGCCGACGCACCGGCCACCGCAATGGCACCGGCAGCCGCATGAGCCGCCGCAACGGATGCCGCCACGGCACCGGCCGCACATCTCGGCACATGAGCGCGGCCGGCCAGCAGATCCCAGCACAGCCCCGCCCGCCCCCAGCACAGCCCCGCAGGCAGCCCACAGCCTCGCCCACAGCCCAGTCACTCTTGAGTGACTGCTGACTGTGCAGCTGGGACACGCCTGTTGCTGACGTCACGTCAATTTCCAGAGTCTGGAAATTGACGTGACGTCGGCGGAAATTAGTGGTGGCTGCAACCTGGGTGTCACGTGACCTGGACTCAGCCGCCACCATAGCGCCGCTCACAGGCGAAAACGGCAACAAAAGGTATTTATAAAATTCATTAGGGGCCTCGGGGGGATACATTGGAGGGTTAACTGAAAGTAGTGGACAACCCCATTAATGTGCTTCTGATTAGGTGATCTCCTTAACCAAATCTTATTTAAGGAGGGAAAGTATAAAAAACACTGCTGAGGTGTTTACAATCCTCTTGCAATAGGACAAGCTGGGTGGCAAAACAAGTGCTGGTAATATCCCAAAAGTAATAGGAATGAAAAAATAACTTTTAACCATGCCAAAGGAATTGAAAAGAAAAGTCTTGAATGAGAAAAAGAATGGCTCAATTTTGGCTTTACTAGCAGAGAGACACAGTGAGCATCGTGTTGCCTCCATCCTTAAAATTTCTAAAATGGCAGTCCATTACAACAAGGTCAAGCCGCAGACATTGGGGACAACAAAGCTACAGAACAACTCTCCACTGACCGGGATGACCGTCATTTTATTCAAATGTCACTCAGCAACCGCAGGATGACATCAAGAGACCTATAAAGGGAATGGCAAATGGCAGCTGGGGTGAAGTGCACGGCAAGAACAGTTAGTAACTCCTAGAGGCAAGACTCAAGTCATGTAAAGCTAGAAAAAAGCCTTACATCAATAAGAATCAAAGGAGAGCCAGACTGAAGTTTGCCAAAGACCATAAGGATTGAACCATAGAGGACTGGAGTAAGGTAATCTTCTATGATATGTCCAATTTTCAGCTTTGCCCAACACCTGGTCTTCTAATGGTTAGACGGAGACCTGGAGAGGCATACAAGCCACAGTGTCTTGACCCACTCTGAAATTTGGTGGAGGATTGGTGATGATCTGGGGATGCTTCAGCAAGGCTGGAATTGGGCAGGTTAATCTTTGGGAAGGACGTATGAATCAAGCCGCATACAAGGTTATCCTGGAAAAACAGTTGATTCCTTCTGCTCAGGCAATGTTCCCCAACTCTTAGGACTGGTTTTTCCAGCAGGACAATGAGCCATGCCACACAGCTAGGTCAATCAAGGTGTGGATGAAGGACCACCACATTTCATTTTCATTCTCAAGTCTTCAGACAGTTCTCTTCTCCTCTTTCTGTTTTCCATGCTTAGTGTGGCACATACAGACACACAAAGCAAATATTAAGTCAACTTCTCCACCTTTTATCTGGTTTCAGTTGTGATTTTCAAAATTCCCATATCTGTTACTTGCCACATATGAGTTTGAGCAAGCATCACATGCTTGAAACAAAGTTACTTACCCATTTTTTTGAAATGGTGCCAACGATTTTGTTTGGTCCATTTTATTGTGATATTATGTCCAATTTGCCTTTTTTTCTTAGCTCTTTCTATTTACACCAATACACAAAGGAAATTAACATGTGTATAAGAAAGCATTTGTAATTGCAATAATAATTTTCTGTGAGAAATACTTTATTTTCTGGAGCTACTTCAAGGATGCAAACACTTTTGACCATGACAATATATATATGCTGTATATATATTTACACAAAAAAACAGTTATTGCAAAACTGCATTAATAGTACATTTTAAGAAGTGTGAAGGCACCACACCAATACTACTGGCTGTTGCCAAAACTTCTCTTCCATGCGTGTATCTACCACATACATTCTTCATTACGCTTCTTTTGTCTGTGGGGATAGTATTGTTTAAAAGAATGTATATATTTAAAAACATTATATAATATTACAATGTGTCAACCCTACAACACACAACTATACTCTGAGTTGCTTTGATACTGTGTTCCTTCTTCCTGACATTTTTTGCTTTGTCATCCTTTCTGGGCAGAGATATTAATCTTCTTAACCAAAAATCTTTAAAATTTTTTTTTACAAAAATCAATACATTTAACTGTCCAGGTCTGTATTATCACATTTGTTTGAAATTGGAGACCCATATACAGCACACTGATATTACAGGGAGACAATTGCTGCATTAGCAATTTTGGTTGTCACTTGACCCCAGCTTAGTTTTCAAATTGTTTCCATGATTCCAGGTTTGGATAAATGTGCTAACAATTGATTAGAAATCATTTAAACAATGTACTTGTGTAGAAAATGTATGGTTAAAAATAAAGTGGCACTGGCAATGGACATGGTGGCATGAGAGTAACAAACAACATACCACACCAGAAATATAAGAGACACTAGCAGCTGCACCACCTGCGCTGCTAACTAGTCTCAGTCAAAGTGAGATGATGTTGCCTCTAACTGTGCTCCCAAAAATGTTACTTGGTATACATACTATGTATACATCAAGTACTTCCGAAGGACAGTGGATGCGATAAAGTGCATTTTATTTTCATTTTTAGCTTGTCACAGTGATGTCATTAGAGTCAGTGTCTCCTGTCTAACCGTAGCAAAAAATGTGCTAAGTGGAATTTCAATTCGGTCAATGACAAGTGTTTCTGATCTACTGATCTTAGTTTACCCACAGCACCCTTATATGCTTCATCAGAGCAATATCTTCCAGTTGATATATTCGAAGAGTACTGTCAGCCTTTGAACTAGAATGACATTTGGCACAACTCTATTGCCTAGCTTTGTTGCTGGCATTGTAAGATGTAGTGGCAGGTGCAATGGTAGTAGTATCAGCACTCTGAGCTAGGGAAAATCTCGAGGTGTTAATCAGGTATGGAAGAATGGGTTAGGGCAACTAGCTCACAACATTTCACACAGAGGCAATTCTAAGGCATATCAGAGATGATGATGATGATTCTGTGGTGGACAAGACCTGGAAACAAGACAAGGGTTTCAAGAGGTGACGTCAATAGAAGAGGAAGGTTTTGGCCTTGGCAAGACACAACACATGCAATGTGGGGCTAAAAGATCTACTTGGGCAAAGTCTGCTTGTTCTGGAGTCAGCTTTGCAGCAGAATGCCACATCTGATGTTGGTGGAGGAGACTCAACACTGGCAGAAATCTCTACTTGTGGTGATGGTGAGTCATACATGTGGACACTTCAACTGTGGGTGTTCTTTTAGATGTTTCTACCTTTTGATTCTATGACAAACTACAAGCTCTGCAAAAGAAAAATTAGTCATAGACATCCTGGTTTGTACAGGCTAGGAAATATGGGTTTCCATCAGCACATGAAGTGATATCAAATGCTCATTTGGGAAAAGAAAGCTGGCCAGCAGAGTAAGCCTCAAACTGTCCACCTCCTCCTTTTCCGCACCCTTGAGTGCTGTTGCCTTTTCCAACTTGTGGAATCTGCTGCCTTTCAATAAATGTTGATGTGAGCGCGGCATTGTTGGGCAATAGCCAGCTGTCATTTTTTTCTTACAGGAAAGGTTGCTTAGTGATCTCACATGTAGGAGACAGGATACATTTTTTGAGTGGCAGCAATTCACCACTGAAAATTGGACAGGTGCTGAAATCTCAGTGACTGAGAGTAGCATCTCTTTTCTCCAACACCTCCTACCGATCAAAATGAACAAGTATCATTTCCAACAGTAGTAGAGTGCTTCTTTGATTTCACACATCACCTTCATTCTTTTCATTCATGCAATCGCTGCCAAGTGGTTTTACAGCTTAAAGCTTGTGGAACAAAAGCCATGCAGTGGACAAGTTGCTGGTGTGCATAAAGTGGCAAATCTCATTCTTGTGGGTTCCAAGTGGACTTCAGCTAGAAATTTTCATGAGTGAAAATGCCTGGAAAATTCTAGCTGCTTTATACATGGACAAAATATCTCATGCTCCCTGCATGGCAGACAACCAGAATTTAACTGGGCAACATTTTTTAAGGGGGTCTAAGAGGTAAAGCTTCTCTTTGTGGAGAGCACAAAGTCAGGATAGGAAGACTTATAGGCCATGTAATGCTCATCTAGCATAAATGTAAATACATTCTTCTGTTTTGCAAAGCCAGGAGGGTGTGCTTTGCTACTTAAAAACTGATGAAATGAGCAGACAATCTCCTGGTCATCGCCTCAAGCTGTTTTTTTTTAAATAAATGTGCAAATAGCCTCTTCAGAGAGGAAAAGGATTGGACCTCTGCCATCTGTTCCAATCTTGAAGGGTTGATATTGAGTTTTAGAGCAGTCACTTCCAATTGGTGGCACTAAAGTTCCAGTCCTCTTCTTTGAAGAAAGCAAGTCAGAGTGAAGTAATGATGATGATGGCCATAACAACCAACTGTTGCAGCAAGGTGATGAAAGTAAATCAATGGGGCCCTATGTCTTGTTGGCGAACATGGAAAGCAGTATGCTGCAATGCTTGTGCTTTGACAAGTGCATTGCTATCATTTTGAAATGGAGACCTAATTAACATATTACCAGGATAAAGTTTCCACTCCCACACAGCCAATGATGCCTTGCCTGTAGTAATGTTAAAGGGAGTTGCCTGACTAGTGGGTTGGAACAAGGCCACACACCCTAGTCTGGCTCTTGCCGGGAGCATGCATAACGCATACGTATCCACCGGTCCTGGCTCAGAAACCAGCAAATCCTCGCAGCACACAGTGCAAGCGCTGGGTGGATTCATAAGTTTGCAGTCACTCAGAGTGAAGTGGAGAGTTGGAGCTGACAACCCCATTAAGGCGACAGCAAGTAACCTGACACTTTTCAGCAAACAAAGAGGTGCCAGGTTCAGTAGTACCATGTCATATATCATGTGTTGTGAATTCCGTTCTCGAACTCCCTCCTGTGGTCATGAATTGTACTTCGGCGAGATCTGTTCGTGGACTCCCTCTCGTGGCTGTGAGTGGAACTGCTAGTTCTGAGGTTGTGTCCTCAGCTGCCCTCGTTTGCGGCTAGGCTGGCTTCTCTATTTAACTCCACTCAGATCATTACTCCATACCTGCTGTCAATGTATCGGTACTGGTTCAAATCTCTCTCGGATCTTTCTGATGACCTGTCTACTCCAGCATAAGCTAAGTCCCTGCTGGTTCATTCGTTGCTCATTTGTGTACTGATTATGTTTCTTAGTGCTTGCTAAGTTCTAGTCCAGCTTGCTAACATGATATTGCCTTGCTAGCTGGAAGCTCTGGGTTGCAGAGTGGCACCTCCGCATCGTGAGTCAGTGCGGGGGTCTTTTTGCACACTCTGCGTGGCTATTTGTAGTTTTTTGTGCTGACCGCATAGATCCCTTTACTATCCTCAATCTATCTAGTAAGTCTGGCCTCCTTTGCTATAACCTGTTTCATCCCTGTGTTTGTGACTTTCCTCTTAACTCACAGTTAATTTATGTGGGGGGCTGCCTTTACCTTTGGGGAATTTCTCTGAGGCAAGGTAAGGCTTATTTTCCTATCTTTAGGGGTAGTTAGCTCTTAGGCTGTGAAGAGGCGTCTAGGGAGAGTTAGGTACGCTCCACAGCTATTTCTAGTGTGTGTGTTAGGATTAGGATTTGCGTTCAGCAGAGTTCCCACTTCCCAGAGCTTGTCCTGTGTTTAGTTTAACCATCAGGTCATTCCAGGTGCACCTAACCACCAGGTCCATAACAATCATGCATCTACCCTGAGCCCCCATCCCATGGACATTTGGCTCAACAGATTGGACCAGTGTAAAGACTGTGGGCATATTTTCATGTTCAGTACCCAGTCTTCTGTCAGAGAGGGAATTCAGGGTGGTCATAGGGTGGCATCAGGTTATCTGCTCCGATCATGGAAAACCTTAGATTTGTCAAAATGAATCAGCATGGATCGGTGTTGACTGTCATTCACTCACAGCTGATGCAATGATTACATTAACATTACTACTTGTCTTCCAGCCTGTCTGTTGTCTTCAACACCATGCTGCAGCCACAAATGCTGATGGTCCAAGGCCAGCCATGCATCAATTCTCTGTCTTTATATCATCAATACTGTTCTGCTGTTATCAAGGCTGCTGTTGCTAGACCTTGATTGTCATACATTTCATTGTCTGCCCCATTATGTTTCTAATGTGTGGATAATCCTGCTGCCACTGCTAGTGCACAGTCACACCAGCCACACATCTCGTAGCTACACACTGTGCTCTGTAGCGCCATACTATACTTCTTCTGCAGAGCCTGCCATTGCTGGACCCACGATTTCAGACATATCCTTGTCTTCCAAATCATATTTGTTTACTGCGCCTGCCCCTGCACAGCCACGTCAGCCACACATCTCTTCGCTGCACACTGTTTTTTTTAGTGCTATACTACTTACTGCTGCTGGGGCTACTATGGCTGGGCTTATACTGCCAGACATCTCCTTACCTGCTTAGTCTTAATTTAGGACTGTACATCTTCTGCCACTAACAATGCTGCTTGACATGAAGCTATATCTCCTGCACTTGTCCAGTATCTTGTATAGCAATGCTCCACTGTTGCTGTGAAACATACCCTTTTCAGGGTACAAAAGGGTGAATTAACACCCAAAATAGGTATAATTCTTTAGCAGCTTGTTGACCAGCCATTGCTTTTTCACTGTGAAAACATTTAACCTGTTCCTGTTCTCTAATTAGAGGGATCATTTTCAGACTTGATAAAAAGCCATTTCAATTATTTAGTCATTTTGAGGATAGCAAACTTGTTGCAGATCCCAAAAATAGGAGTTTTTTTTAACTCCCAGTGGAAAAAAAGATTGCTTCTTTAATTACAAACCAGCAGACCTGTTTCTGCTTTCTAAATAAAGGGATTTTATTGGATGGCTTGTGAAAATGGTATCACTTCTTCTCTTCTCATTTATTCATTCAGCTCGTAATACTCCCCAAATAGGGATCATTTTTGTAACTCCTAATGTGAAAAATCCACAGCTTCTTCAATTTGCAACTTCTTGTGTATAAATATCAGGAAGCTGGACATCTGCCGCCAGGGATGATTTTGGGACCATTTTTAAAATGTAAGTAGCCTGAAAAGTTTGTTTTGCAGTGTGTTATTAAAAAGGCTGTTGGTTATCACTGGTTACCATTCGTATTCTCCTAGCCAGATATGGCGAGGTCACTTAGACATTACTAAAAGCTGTGTTGGCATTAAAGAGCTCAAAAGGGGTTCAATTCAGTGCTAGGAGACCTCCAAGTGTTATACACATCTTTTCCAGGCAATTGGAAACTTTGCAGAATTGAGATTCATGGCAAATTGATTCGACCCAAATCAAATTTTTTGGGAAAATTCATCAAAGCTGGTGAATTCAAATTTCAAAAGACTCACTCATCACTAGTAAATAACAAGGAAACAGACAGCCGGGAACTAGCAACATTTGAGCTTTCTGGAGAATGGACAAGAAATAGGACATCGATGTCCTATCTAAATCCCTGCACTAGCACAATATGGAGATACAAGGAGACATCATAGGCTTCCTCTCTCCCTAGCATCCAGTGTGTGTTTACTGATAAATTCAAGAGATGCTCCACACCGGGGATATAACAATTAATACAGCCGCAGGTTTCCAGATAAATGATTGTGATAGAGATTGTTGGCGAGAAAACAATTATCTACTGTTAGCTTAACATAAAGATCACATTAACTTAAATTAGTTATCAGACAAAAGAACATCGGAAAGCTGCAACTTAGTGCCAAGGCGGCAACTAGCACAGTCTGGACACACAGAGTCCATATAACTTTGGAAAGGTTTAAAAAACACTTTTATGTAACCTACTTATAACAAAATACATTGCCAGTGGTTGTTTTACATTTACCTTTTGGCCACTTCTGCACTTTCTTGTCCGTCCAGCTAACGTAACTTTCTGTGTGGGTGATTTGGACTATACACAAAACAGTCCAAATGAGTCTGTCTTGTACATTAAACTTTTTCTGAAAAGTCGTTGTTGCCTGTACGAACCAATTAAATGAACTCTTGAAATTCAAAACAAGCTTTGGAAAGACGAAAGCTGAGTTATAATTGAATGCTTAACAAAACGTTTCTCTCAGAGCAGCCTTCCTGCATCAAGCTGAAGTTAGTGATAGAAGAGTAGCAAAGAATCTTCGTTGCAGACTCCTAGATGGCTAATGGCAGCAATGCTCCATTCTTTTCACCAAAGCAGGATTCAGTTGTGGTTTTAACAGTTTGTACAAAAGTAGAAAAAGTTTGCTCCATTTGTTTTTCCAAAACAATGTCACACCTATGCACAGGTTGATACCACATCTCCAAGTTATTTATTAAATTAGGCCCCATTCACACGTCCATGTTTAAACATGTGCATGAAAAAATGTTGCTGTGTCATCAGTGTTTTGCAAAAGTGTGTACTTTTTTACTATCAGTATTTTTCATGGATGGATAAAGAAATAAATGACAATGTTTCTTCTATACTTTGCAATGTTAAACATAGACGGCACGTGGATGGCCGATCATTTGGCCAGCAGCTATCCTATACCCAGGAGTGCTCACACTAGTCGCTCAAAGGATAATAATACAAAGCAGCCTTAAAAAATTTCACCCCTAGAATCCTGTGTTCAGTACTCCCTTGGTAAAAATCATAGTACTAAATGAAAAGACCCAAATTTCCCATATTGTGGACTTAAAAAAAGGGAATTGCTTAAGTGCAGCAAGAATAAAATAAAACAAAAACTGGCCACTTTTGACCTTGTGATAGATCCTCTTTATGTAGTATATACGAACTCTGCACTTGTTGAAGTTTTATACTGTTTGTCTTCTGCATATAGTTTTCTGTACAGGTTACACTTTTAGCCACAAATATCAATATTTATGCATTTATTATGAAAAAAATAGTTTTGACACAAAATTGCATGAAGGTATCAGCATGTATAAATTGGCATTTGAACCATGTGCCAAGTGTCTACTTACTGAAAATATATTTGAATTGTGCTTTAATATCAGGCTTTTAATTTTGCAATTTAGAATTTATTTGTACATGTCAAAAAATGCCTTTGCTATCAGAGGCCCAAAATGTAAAAAACAACTCCTGACATTAAAAGGTTTTAAAGTCATTTAATCTTGCATAATATAAATATGTAGTTATATATATCCATACAGTGGGTGCGGAAAGTATTCATAACCCTTTCAATTTTTCACTTTGTTTCATTACAGCCATTTGGTAAATTCAAAAAGTTTATTTTTTTTCACATTAATGTACACTTTGCACCCCATCTTGACTGGAAAAAAAACAGAAATGTAGTAATTTTTGCAATTTTATTAAAAATGAAAAACTGAAATCACATGGTCATAAGTATTCAGACCCTTTGCTCAGTATTGAGTAGAGGCACCCTTTTGAGCTAGTACAGCCATGAGTCGTCTTGGCAATCATGCAACAAGTTTTTCACACCTGGATTTGGGGATCCTCTGCCATTCTTCCTTGCAGATCCAGTTCTGTCAGGTTAATTGGTGAACGTTGGTGGACAACCTTTTTCAGGTCTCTCCAGAGACGCTCAGTTGGGTTTAGGTCAGAGCTGTGACTGGGCTACTCAAGAATGGTCACAGAGTTGTTCTGAAGCCACTTCTTTGTTATTTTTGCTGTGTGCTTAGGGTCATTGTCTTGTTGGAAGATGAACCTTCGGCCAAGTCTGAGGTCCAGAGGACTCTGGAAGAGGTTTTCATCCAGGATATCTCTGTACTTGGCCGCATTCATGTTTCCTTCAATGACAACCAGTCAGCCTGTCCCTGCAGCTGAAAAACACCCCCATAGCATGATGCTGCCACCACCATGTTTCACTGTTGGGATGAGCAGTGCCTGGTTTTCTCCACACATACTGCTTAGAATTATCATCGCCAAAAAGGTCTATCTTCATCTCATTAGACCAGAGAATCTTATTTCTCATAGTCTGGGATTCCTTCATGTGCTTTTTGGCAAACTCTATGCAGGCTTTCATATGTCTTGCACTGAGGGGAGGCTTCCGTCGAGCTACTCTGCCATAAAAGTCTGACTGGTGGAGGGCTGCAGTGATAGTTGACTTTGTGGAACTTTCTCGCATCTCCCTTCCGCATCTCTGGAGCTCAGCCACAGTGATCTTGGGGTTCTTCTTCACCACTCTCACCAATGCTCTTCTCCCACAATTGCTCAGTTTGGCTGGATGGCCAGGTCTAGGAAGACTTCTGGTGGTCCCAAATGTCTTTAATTTAAGGATTATGGAGGCCACTGTGCTCTTAGGAACCTTGAGTACTGCAGATTTTTTTTGTAACCTTGGCGAGATCTGTGCTTTGCCACAGTTTTGTCTCTGAGCTCCTTGGTCAGTTCGTTTGACCTCATGATTTGGTCTGACATGAACTGTGAGCTGTGAGATCTTAAATAGACAGGTGTGTGCCTTTCCAAATCAAGTCCTATCAGTTTAATTAAACACATCTGGACTCCAATGAAGGAATAGAACAATCTCAAGGAGGATCACAAGGAAATGGACAGCATGTGACTTAAATATGAGTGTCTGAGCAAAGAGTCTGAATACTTATGACTATGTGATATTTCACTTTTTTCTTTTTTAATACATTTGCAAAAATTTCTACAGTTCTGTTTTTTTTTCAGTCAAGATGGGGTGCAGAGTGTACATTAATGAGAAAAAAAAAAAACTTTTTTGAATTTACCAAATGGCTGCAATGAAACAAAGAGTGAAAAATTTAAAGGGGTCTGAATACATTCTGCACCCTCTGAATATATATTTGTGTGTCACTGACCTTTATATATCTATGTATTGCATGTATCTATTCTATATATTCTATTCTAACCTGTCACACTGTTATTTTACTGTAAAAAAGCACATGAATTGCCGGCTTTAATTTATCTATCTATCTATCTATCTATCTATCATCTACTTTAAAATACTTTAGAGGCAATGCAATTAATTTCTTGCACTTTTACCAAATGTTACCGACTTTTTCCGATTTAACGAAAAGTGCTCGTGTTACCGATCACGAATCCGAATGTATCATATTCATGCCGGATTTATGTTTGGCAATCGTTTTCCGAACACATTCCCT
The DNA here is from genome assembly GCF_051348905.1 of Ranitomeya variabilis. Taxonomy (NCBI): domain Eukaryota; kingdom Metazoa; phylum Chordata; class Amphibia; order Anura; family Dendrobatidae; genus Ranitomeya; species Ranitomeya variabilis. The sequence continues at coordinate 519,597,129 of NC_135234.1, forward strand.
CATGTCTAGTTATAAGCCTGTAAATGGGCAAACATGCATCTCTTGGGTAACCCAGAGAGGGGCCTAAAGCTGTATCTGGAACTGGGACCCTCACCATCCTTGTCCTACTGGTACTCTTCATGGTAGAGAGGCCTGGGTCTAAACCTTACTCTGCTCCTGAATGCACATTGAACCATTTCCTCCCCCAACCTGGGAGGTATAGGACAGATGTAAAATGGATAGTGCAAACCAGACAGACAGGAGAAAAAGACTGGGATGGAAGGAAACTGTTGTTTCATGAGCATTTTTGTATGATTGCAAAGTGGAAATCAAGGGAACAGTAGGAGTGACCAACCAAATGGTAGAGGGTAAGTAAATACACATACTATCAAAATCAGGCAGTTAACTCCTAGAGAAAACACCAACAGACTATCAAATAAGGACTACTCCTTCGCTACCAAACTAGTTGTAAGCTATCACCAGAAGGGAACAAAGGCAGCAGTGATGTCTAAATAAAAGCCCCTGCAGAGCGATAGGAGTGGACAAAAGCAAAGAGCACCCTGACAGTGACAGGATCTCCTGTAACTCAGCAGATAGAGATGCCAGCAGAAAAACAAAAAACTGCTGGATCAAATCCTGAAGGATGACACTGGGCCAAGGAAAGATAAGAGTGCAGGGTGAAGGCATTATCTATCTACTATGGGTCTGTATTTTTTGCCATTATTTGTTTTGTGAAGTAATTATCCTCCTCTCCTCTTTCTTGGTCATCTGGAAAACTGTGTCCAATTCCAGGCACCACATTTTAAAAAAGACACCTACAAACTGGAGCAAGTTCAGAGAAGAGCAAGCAGAATGGTGACCAGTCTGCAAACAATGTCCTAGGATTAACAGCCCGGCATCACAAAAAAAAGTTATCAAAAAGTTGTACGCATCACAAAATGGAACCAATGAATATTCCAGCTTATTATGCAAAAACAATCCCTCCATAAATAAAAAAATAGAAATGGTATAGCTCTCAGAACATAGCACAAAACATTAGTATTACATTAAAGAGTGATTTTCTTGTACAAAAGTAGCCAAATGTATATAAACTGAATATCACTATAATCATACTTACTGGTACTATAAAACAATATACACTGCTCAAAAAATAAAAAGAACACTTAAACAACAGAATATAACTCCAAGTAAATCAAACTTCTGTGAAATCAAACTGTCCACTTAGGAAGCAACACTGTTTGACAATCAATTTCACATGCTGTTGTGCAAATGGAATAGACAACAGATGGAAATTATTGGCAATTATCAAGGCACACTCAATAAAGGAGTGGTTCTGCAGGTGGGGACCACAGACCACATTTCAGTACCAATGCTTTCTGGCTGATGTTTTGGTCACTTTTGAATGTTGGTTGTGCTTTCACACTCGTGGTAGCATGAGATGGACTCTACAACCAACACAAGTGGTTCAGGTACTGCAGCTCATCCAGGATGGCACATCAATGCGAGCTGTGGCAAGAAGATTTGCTGTGTCTGTCAGCATAGTGTCCAGAGGCTGGTGGTGCTAGTAGGAGACAGGCCAGTACACCAGGAGATGTGGAGGGGGGCATAGGAGGTCAACAACCAGCAGCAGGACCACTACCTCAGCCTTTGTGCAAGGAGGAACAGGAGGAGCACTGCCAGAGCCCTGCAAAATGACCTCCAGCAGGTCACAAATGTGCATGTGTCTGCATAAACGGTTAGACACTGACTCCATGAGGATGGTCTGAGTGCCCGATGTCCACAGATGGGGGTTGTGCTCACAGCCCAACACCATGCAGGATGCTTGGCATTTGCCACAGAACACCAGGATTGGCAAATTCACCACTGGTGCCCTGTGCTCTTCACAGATGAAAGCAGGTTCACACTGAGCACATGTGACAGACGTGAAAGAGTCTGGAGATGCCGTGGAGAGCAATATGCTGCCTGCAACATCCTTCAGTCTGACCGGTTTGGCAGTGGGTCAGTAATGGTGTGGGGTGGTATTTCTTTGGAGGGCCGCACAGCCCTCCATGTGCTCGCCAGAGGTAGCCTAACTGCCATTAGGTACCGAGATGAGATCCTCAGACCCCTTGTGAGACCATATGCTGGCGCAGTTGGCCCTGGGTTCCTCCTAATGCAGGACAATGCCAGACCTCATATGGTTGGTGTGTGTCAGCAGTTCCTGCAAGATGAAGGCATTGAAGCTATGGACTGGCCCGCCCATTCCCCAGACCTGAATCCGATTGAACACATCTGGGACATCATGTTTCGCACCATCCACTAACGTCACGTTGCACCACAGACTGTCCAGGAGTTGGCAGATGCTTTAGTCCAGGTCTGGGAGGAGATCCCTCAGGAGACTGCCTCATCAGGAGCATGCCCAGGCGTTGTAGGGGGGTCATACAGGCACGTGGAGGCCACACACTACTGAGCATCATTTCCTTGTCTTGAGGCATTTCCACTGAAGATGGATCAGCCTGTAACTTCATTTTCCACTTTGATTTTGAGCATCATTCGAACTCCAGACCTCTGTGGGATATTAGTTGTGATTTACGTTGATAATTTTTAGGTTTTATTGTTCTCAACACATTCTACTATGTAATGGCTAAAGATTAACAACTGTAATATTTTATTCAGTGATATCTAGGATGTGGGATTTTAGTGTTCCCTTTATTTTTTTGAGCAGTGTATTTTTATCCCATAGGGTGCATTAGTCCTTTAAAAATGCAAAAACAGCTCAACCCTCACACAACACTATCTATAAAAAAAATTGAAACAATTATGGATTATAAATTATGGCAAATCATCCCCCTTTTTTTAATGATTGATTGTTTTCGAGTGAGAGGAGTAAATTATAAGTTTTATACATTTAACTGAATAGTAAATAGTGTTTGATAAACATCCAGACATGTTGTTTCCTTTGAACATTCCACCTCCAAAAAAGTGTAATATAATGTAATCAAAAAGAACCATCTACCTGAAAATAGTCCTACTGAAAACTATATCTTGTCATGAAAAAAATAAGTCCTAATACAGTTCCTTTGATTGTCAATTACAAAACGTATGACTCTGATTGTTTTTTTCAAACAGTGCATTTATTATTCGAAAAACAGAAATAAAATATAATTGATCTCACCATAAGCATGCTGTCCCACAGAATAGCTCAGTGTATCATCTCCCAAGGCAAACAACCATTTTTATGCAGCAGTTGAATGGCATAACATTAAAAAAAACAACAGGACTGCTGTTTCTTTTCTATTTCTCCAAATGAAGAGTTAATAAAAGTTAGGTAAAAATGTATAATGCCCCCAAATTCTGCCACTGACAAATATAACTAAATCTGAAGTCCTTATACAGCTACATCGACAAAAAGATATAATTAATATGGTTCCAGAAATGTGACAGCAAAAAAAATTGCAAAATTAGTTTTATAGTAAAGGCCCAAAATGGGCACGTGCTAAAGGGGTTAATTACATTTGTAGTTCCACTTGTGTTCTGTAATTAAAAGCTCACACAGAAGACAGATCAGCCTCCTGCAAACAATAACTCCGCCGTTCTAGCAATAATGTAAGATAATTGTCAAAAATAGAATAATGGGTGACAATTTCTTCAAAGATAGATAGAAAGATAGAAGATAAATAGATAGATATAAGATAGATAGATATGAGATAGATAGATGGAAAGATAGAAGATAAATAGATATAAGATAGAGAGATAGATAGATAGATAGATAGATAGATAGAAGATAGATAGATATTAGATAGATAGATAGATAGATAGATAGATAGATAGATAGATAGATAGATTAAAATTAGTTAAATGGAGAAACAAAACCCAAAAACAAAGATAATAGCTATAGAGATAAAAGGCAGGCAAAAAGATTGCTATATATGGGATATATACATAGTTAAATTGATGAACAGAGGAATAGAGAAGTAATAGAGAGAAACAGAGAAAAAATAGTGAACTAATAAAGATAAATGTCGAAATGATAGATAGATAACTGCTACTTTTATCTTTGCCATAATTATTCTCTATGCTCCTTATTTGGAGATTATTTGGTTTCTCTTGACAAGTAAATATTAACCAGGGACAAGCTACATTCTGTACTGGAGTAAGCAAGTAAAAGTTGTGATACTTCACTGTACAATACTTAAACCTTATTATGATTTTCCAAAAGATCCCTAAACTTATTGACAATAAATGTTTTAAGAGTTACTAGAGAATGATTATTATGTGCATGTTTTTTTTAAAGCAGAATAGAATCAAACACCGCACGGATATAATGAAGGCATTTTAAGATGCCATTAAACAGAATAATGTTTGTTTTTTTGCATGAGTATGACTGATTAAAGCTGTAAGCAGCTCACAGTGTGTCATCTCCCAAGGTAAACAAGGAGGCAGTGGATTGTCTTCATGAGATGCTCTATTAATTATGCTCATTTTAGCAGCAGATCTGGGAGGATCTCACAATCTGCTAAAACTATTAACATTGCATATCATTTGCATTCTATTAAGAGCCCCAGCGTCATTACTATGCAGAGCAGGCACGTGCTTGGTGTTTAGAAACTGAAGTATGGACAGATAGACATGAGACAGATATTAATAATAGGCTGCTATGTGGACAGATAGCAGCTACATAAATGATAGATAAACAGGTAGACATATTTATGCGATAGATAGATAGATAGATAGATAGATAGATAGATAGATAGATAGATAGATAGATAGATAGATAGATAGATATGGGATAGATCGATGATAGTTAGATAGATAGATAGATAGATAGATAGATAGATAGATAGATAGATAGATAGATAGATTTATGCTTTAGATAGATAGATATGGGATAGATGGATAGATAGATATGGGATAGATAGATAGAAGATAGATAATAGATAGATAGATAGATAGATAGATAGATAGATAGATAGATAGATAGATAGATAGATAGAAGCAGCACTGGTATACTTAAAATATAAATGCAAGCCCGGAAAAGCTTGTGGTATTCATTGCAGTTACTTTTTTTGCACTAAATTCATCAAAATAGCTCACACAATTCATGAATATTGCATATAATTAAAAATTGTTTATATTTTTTCCTTTAACCTGATTTGTGACCTTTTAATCCAAAGAAAAGTCATACATTTTGCAAAATGTCATAAAATTTGTATCAAAATATCTAACATACATAAAATCCCTCCAGGGATGCTGGACTACATTTGAGCCAAACTTGTTAAAATGTCGCAGTTTATGAATCATTCAACAACATCTGAATGTCCAAAATCCTGCCTACAATGGAGCGAACATAAGAAAAAAAACATGGCAAATACATGATAAAAAGTTGCATATTAAAAGAAGAATTAAGTATGAAGGTAAAACAGGCAAAGAATACCAAAAACTAGGCAAACAATAATGAATCAGACCAATACTGTTTTGGCTTATATGCCTGATATACTTGACTGTTAAGGGATTTATTCTTTAATTTCTTTTCTGTTGGAAAATATGCTTAAAGGGGTTGTTGCCTTTCAGTAAATCCCCTGCTGCAGGTTATTGTGAGGAAAGAAACTGCGCTGTACTCACCTTCCCCGGGTCCACCGGCGATTCTCCATCACTACTCCTGATTATGGCATTGGCTATGGGCTGATGTCACATTGACAGTATTGCAGCCAATCAGTGACTCTGAAGGGAGCATTGCATCTATACTGGCAGAGCCGCCGAGCTCACTGATTGGCTGCGGCGCTGTGGATGTGATGTCAGCACCACAGCCAATGTCAGACAGAGAAAAGAGGTGGAGACTCACTGATGGACCCAGGTAAAATGAGTACAGAGTGGAGTGCAGACAGGAATATTAATTTACTGAAAGAGAAAAAACCTTTAACAGCAATGAACTGTGCACCCAAATATAATACTCAATTTACATGAGAAAAATCTCAATCACTGGCTAATTGGGAAAAAATATATATACAGTATTTTCATGTGCATAGGTTTTTCTTATCCAAACTAACATTGAAATATAAGTGGTTGTAAAGCAACAACAAAAAAGATTTAAAAAATTCCTGTCAAAAAAATGCAAATATGTACAAGTGAAAACTTATTCAATAACTTTTATCTGACATTAACTTTCATTGTAAAACAAAACAAAAAAAAACATAAAATTGCAAAATGAATACTTTATGGATTTATAGATTTTTTAGGGTACCTAAGGCACATCTCAAAGCAAATCTCTCTTGATTAAAACTTTATTCCTATTGATACAACTGTTCCATGTCTGCAATAAATACTGGATGCTATGAACTCCAGTAGAGCTGCAGAGAAAAAAGAAAGTTGCTTAAGGAATTAGTCCCCTGTAATGTACAATATTAAGTGTAGAAAGACTGAGGAGGAAGAGGGCAGATAATGGTAAATCCAACCCCTCCTTACTCCACTATTCATCACCAAGGAGAAGGCAAGGATCGCACTAAGTAACAATGGACAGCGCAGCAGTACAAAGCACATTACCGGTTAATGACAGACCTAAATTATACAACTGTAGCCAGAACTGAGAATAGGACGCGGAAACAAAAGTATTTCTAAATATTTAAATAATAGAATTTGTAGATTTTACAGACCTTTCCTTTCTAGGTTCTCAAAATCAATTGGTCGACTACAGCAGTAACAGGGAACTATCAAATATCATGCTCCTTCATTGGTGATAGACCAATCATTCATGTGTCCCTTGTAAAAATGATTACAGATCAAATATAGAATGGAAATAAGAAAGTCCTAAAATATTAATGCTCGACTTGACTAAGTGTTAGTGGCTATAACCGAGCTTTATGGGTAAAAATGCAGTTGCACTGCTTTTAGTCTGGTATTTGATATTTCTTTTACTAAATCAGGTCGGATCACTCGAAATCTTTTGAATCTAGAGAAATAAAACAAAGGACATGTTTTAAAACTTATTAATATTAGTATATTATTATTAATTCATGGCTGTCTGATATGATTTAAGTGATTACCGTGAAGTCACATGGGCCATTCTGGTTGGGCATGCTTAGTACATGGTACACCATAAAGAGCATTGCTTGCATCATTTTATTTATTAGCTTATTTGACACTTTGAGCAGATTAAGATTAGTGCAGATTCATAATAACTGTTCTAAATTTATACAGAATGGAGATTTTCTCTTTTTTTATTCTATCTCTTATCTGCCTTCCATCACACTACTGTGCGAAAAATGGCACACTTCTTTTTACTATGCCTCTTTCCTAGAGACTTTAGAAAACTGTCCTTTGAGGTGCAAGAAGTCTCTAAAACCCATAATAAATTTGGAGCATGTTATATACCCCAATGTTTTGGTACAATTTTGCTCCGGAATTCTTTTTTTCTTAGTAAACATCCCAAGTTATATTTTTATTTATCTCTCTTTTAGTTCAGTGGCAATCTACAGATTATATACCTATTGTAGCGTTTTGATTCCACCAGATTGAACAAGGTGATTAAGTTATACAGATGAGCTTAAAGACAATGAATACTATAGTTGGGTTTAGTGCAGGGGGTGAAAAGTAGACAGGTCCCCCTCCTCTCTGAACACAAGATGCACTTGGTTGCGGTAACTGATGGAGCGTCCTGTGAGATACTGGATACTTATAGTGTGTTCTGCTGTGAATGGAATGGATAATGACCCTAAGTTCCCAAGGTTTGTTGCTGCCTGGTGAGCAGAAGCTTGGATTTGTGTGGTCCAAGCCTTTCCCAGCTTGTCTCATTCTGTCACTGGGATCACGGGCTCCCTCGGCTCGTTTGCACCTGCGTCGCTTTTGGCTCCTTCAGGAATTCGCTGAAGCTTGTAATCAGCTTTGTGAAGCTATTGAGTGCACGGCTGAGTGAAACTTGCAAAGCTCACACAGAACTGGCCCTGTGAATAGGAGTCAGCATGGGGCTGCTCTCCAAGCCTCTGGCCTGCCAAATTCCAGCAGAGACCCTTACAATCACTCCACACAAGCTGCACTGCTTCCCCACACTAAGAAAAGTTAGAAAAGAAAAGCTAAAATACCAATCCCTGAGGTTAGCAGTTGGTTCCCATATTAATGGTCAACCAGCATTGCTGATGCAAACACCAGAGCGGTTAACTCAGTGTTGGGATCAGGCATAACTAAGTGTCTTTGGAAAGAGTGATCTGGGAAGAAAAGGGTTACTGACATCCCATTGTAACCTACATATAATGATAGTGTCTTAAATCCCTTCAGAAATTAGACGTAATTCAGTGTGGGCGATATCAGGAATAATTCCATCTAATAAGATGATCAAAACTCCAGAAGTGCGGATACCATGATTTCATAAGGCTTGTGGGATACAATTCACTTTCATTTAAGGTCCTGAATAATTTACATTCCGTAATGGCTGAGACTCTAAATCCTAGATTTAGCGTTCACTAGTATCAGTATTTCCCCTCAAGGACTTATTACCATTGATCCATTTAATGCCGTTATTTATTTAGCATCATTTAATTGTAGCAAAGAACTGAGTAGTTTGCTAAGAGACTCATTGTTTACCAGCGTTGCAAAGCCGACGGTTAACCAGTGATTCTCTGTATCACCTTGTATAAATGCAAATGTTTTTCTGTATGTTGAAGGAAAACACACAAAAGCCATAGCAGGATGGCAATCTAGATTGTGTATTTTTCATTTGTGTCAATATTACCTTTTCCAAATATTCTCAGTGACAAGTCGCATGGATATGCAGTAATTCAGAAATTAGTGAATTTTCATACGTGGTGGGGTGCTGGATTAAGAGGCTGGGAGAGTGTGAAACAAGTCAACGTGTAATTGTATGATAAGGCTCTCACGAGGTATTTATTGGCCAAGTTGCTATTTCTACTCCTTTCTAATCTCGTTTAGCACATTCATTCTGTGCAATCTGTCTCCATAATCTTCTGTGACAGAATGGCAGCCAATAGAAGCATTGCATGTTTGGAGAGCAGAGGAAATATGCAGAGACGTGATAAACCGATGCTAATTATCCATATTTAGGACACCAAGTGCAGAAGATCAAGGTTTACAAATAACAAACCAGAGCCAATGATGATGGCTTCCTAGTGAGGCATATATTGGAGGGGACAAGATAAGAGTTTCACATACAGAAGAGATTTATTGGTCAAAGGGGTTTACCTCCCACTTTCCCACTGTTATTCTGCAGTAAATTTATTTAGGCTAAATTCACCAGAACATCACTCTTTTATTTGGCAATATGCCATGGCTTGCCCTGCTTTTGTGCTGGTTCAATAAAAGTCCTTGTAATATAGAGCCGGTTGATAAGATACAAATAATTGTGGTAATAGACAATTTCTTTTAAATTGCTTAGATAATCAGATGTAAGTCGAAGGATCAGCCCCAAGGTGAAAGCACCTTATGTCAGCAGGGGCATTTGGATGCTATTTGTAACCAGCAAAAGTACTTCCCTTTTAATAATACATGCACCAGACACACATATATTAGTGAGTAAAGAAAAGGCCATTTAGCAGCTTCATGAGTTGTTAATGGAAAATTAAGTAGTTAAATCAAAATAAATATAATTTTCATTTTAAAAAAATGTTGAAGATCATATTATGATGTGTCCAAAATACCTAACATTAGACATTGGACATACAGTGAAGTCCAGAAAGTTTGTGCAGAGCTACCTCAATTTTTTTCGATTCTAAAATTTTGTATTTTGGAAATCTGCCCAAGGACAGTTTTGTAAAAAAAAAATAAAATAAAGCCCTAGGTGCAAATTCAGAAATTCTATGTCACGAGCCAAGAATTCAGAGTTGAACTGAATCATTGTCTGTCGCTGTAATTTCATGATAGTTTTCAGAACATTCAGCTTAAAGTGAAGACTCATGAGCATAATATTGTCATAAGGAATAATAGATATACTGGGAAAGTAGGTTTCATGTATTTTACCTTGCACCAAACATTAAGCACCGTAAAAAAGAAATAGAATTAAGAAAAACACTAAATTACTTAATTTTACATTAATATATTTAACATCATCCTCAAATTTTAAGAGGGAATTACTTAAAGAGGAAAGTATAGGCAAAAAATGTTGTATAGGTTGAGTTTTTTTTTTTTTGCTGCATGCTTATTATAAAAAAGGATCAGCTGCCGGAATTTATTTACATGGAACAAGATGTTTTTGCATATAATCTTTTTTATTCTCTCTATACTATTTGGAACCTTAACTTTTTTTCTTAATGCAGTTTCTAATCATTTAACCAAATCTGTAAAAACATAGCTATAATACAATGCCACTGAGAGTTGCATCACACAAGAAATGGGTGTATTTTTTTAATTGTTCTCAAAAGTTTACAATTTGATTTGAGTGAATTACCAAAAATAGTCACCACCATTTTACATATGTATTGGCAAAGCTTGCACCAAACAGAGAAAGATCACATAAGCCCCGCATAGCAGGTTCCATCAAAATGCCTTGCAGCGATCACATCACATGGTAAACTACAGCTATTCAGGTGGGACTATAATAGTCTGTATAAAAGCAGAGGCAGAGAATGCAGCAATGATTTTGATCAGATATGTTGAACATTTCTATACTGAAAGGATGTAACAGGTCACATCTTAGCAATAGATATAGGGAGAGAAAGCCATAAATCAGTAAAAAAAAATGTAGAGAGTGCGTGGTGGCACAGAAGTGAAGAAGGGTTACAATCCATTTACCCATAGCCATAAATGTTGACGTCACTTTGATATTACAAAGATTGTGTTTGCGCTATAGAAGGGGTTGAATAAGGTCGTTGGGCTGAAAAGCAGTTGGATAAAGTCCAAGGAGACCTAAGAATGTTGTACATATCTTTCCAAGACAAATAGAGAACTTACACAATTTGAGATTCACCGTAAATCAAATTTTTGGGAAAAATTTGCCCAAGCTTGCAAATTCAAATTTCAAAAGATTTGCTAATCTCAAGTAGGAGAACCCCTACACTGCCAAGTTGAAAAATTCTGTGCACCTGTACAGTCTAACCACTAACCAGCCTTCATATGACTGTGAGCAAGTAGGAAGATGCAGTAACGGGTCAGAGGCAGAGCAAGTGTTAACATGGGGTTTAATTTAAAAAGTATACTACTCGCAGGGAGAAAACAGATAAAACAATATAAAGTAACACAGGGGACGTAACTCAGGGGAAGTGGGTGTGAAGCATAAGGTAGGAAGTTCAAAGATAGCAAACTTATCAGTCTGACAACTTCAGAATGCGGTTAGTTCAGGATATGAACATTGGTGCCAAAGCAGTGGTGCATAAGGGGTCCAGTATGGTCCTGGAAAAGATGGCATCCTGGATCCTGGTGGCGGCGGTGATTCCTCGTGGTCCAGTGAAGTCCTGGAAAAGATGACGTCTTGGCTTCTGGCGGTGATGGTGATTCCTTGTGGTCCAGTCGGTGATCGGTGTGTCAGGAAACGATGAGCCGGACAGAGCACAGTCTTTCCCTGGTCAGCAATGTCAGTGGGGACCAGGTACGTCATTGTCGACAGTCTCTGTCAACAGCTTTCTGCCTCTGCTGGTTTTTGCCCGCTCAGGCAGTTGCCCCCCCGCAGAAGCCCTGACACTGCCCTCCTGCAATTCCCTCAGCTTAGCCATGCCCCCTTTTCTCAACTGCCAGGAACAGTCCAGGGCCTTAAGCTTTCCCCCCTGCAAGATAGGTGACAGCCCCAACGGTTCCGGACCCGTCACAGAGGAAACACACCTAGCTGGGTTCTTGTCCTTACATGAGACCTGGGCTAGTTAAGTCCTGCTTGCACTGTGCATTTATTTGCACACTTTGTTGACACTTGTAGTACCTTAATCATGCAGTGATATTTAGTTCTGCACAAGTGTTTCCCAAATCCCTTCCTCACTGCCTCCAACACATCATAGTTTCAGGATTTCCTTAGTACTGCACAGATGTGAGAACCTATTACAGTTTCTGATGCCTTAATAATATGAAATACTAAGGAAATTCTAAAAGCATGACTTGGGGGCCTTGAGAACTGGACTCTGGGAAACAATGTTCTACACTATAAGGACTTGTCGAATCTCAGTGGGCTTTTTCACAGCTAAGTAGGGCTTGAGTAAGATTGTACTGCACTGTAGGATTTACCTGTTTTTATTCAATGAAATATTATCTTCACCTCTCAGACAGGTATCCCTCCTGTAATACCCCACATATGCTGTTCCACTGACTTCACAGTCATGAAGAAGTTTTAGCTATTTTGTTCTTCAAGAAAATAAGATGAGCATAATTTTTTATAGTGAAAAACTGGGCACTAATGCCTTTTAGGGGACCCAAATGTAGATATTTATAAAGGGGAACAAAGTGCACTTCACAGAAAGGGCCACTTTGACAGTGCAGCATACAATTACACTCTGGTGTGACACTAACTTCTGGGGCACAATATGGGGAAATATTTGCTTGGCATTATTTTGTGGCACATTATCTGTTTCTAGAATACTGTGGTTTATTTGGGGGATGAATATAGTTGTCACAATATTATTTCTGATGAACAGTATTTGAAGGCAGTGTGCACTAAAGAAGATTCAGGAATAGGGGCAAGTGGGGCTTCAATAGGCACAGAATTGGGAGTAAGATCGGAATTGAGAGCTTGGGTAGATCAAAATTAGTAGGGAGGATGCAGGAAAATTGAACTACCAAAATTTTCTGTGCAATAAGCTCTGCTGACCCAAGTCATGACTGAAATAAGCTTTCATGGCAGTTTGGGCCAATTGAAAATGGCAGCAGAACACTCTAATCAAAGAATATCTCATGGTAAAGTCACTCTTTTTAACTATAAACAGTTATAAAGTTTATAGAGCACCTGTGCGAAATCTGTGCCATGAGCCCTTTATTGTCACTTCATGGTGGTAATATTAGTTAAGTGCATCCACTTGGCCTCTTCTGCTTAGCCACCCGGTGGACACAGTTTGCTCCAGGCCTGATCCAGTTGAGTATTGACGGCATACTCTGCCTCTTCATTTATACAGGACCACTGTGTAGTTAGCGTTGTGATCATTTTTTCACATAGACGCTACTCCCTCCTTTAATAGGTAACTGGTGGTTTCACTACATGCAGCATTGCACCACTTCCTTTTTTCTTGGCTCTTCATTGGGCTCATTACACAGGTCCTTTAGAGCCACGGCCCAGGCATGGGCTATCAGGTGGGGCTAGGCCCAAGTTTGGTTCTAATGGAGCATGTCTTTGCAATATATTATATATAGTTCATCTTGCATACTCATTTGACTATTACAGTTACAGATTTGTATAGGGGTGTTGTGTTTTCATTGGTTTTAAATGTTTTTATAATTATTGTGGTGTTGAATAAAAAGGTTTTCTATTTTTTCATATCATATGGTTGTGCGTGCCTGTTTTAGTCCAATCCTTTTTTCTTCGCTTTGGTACTACATATTTCATTGGACTAGGCATCGCACCCTTTCTAAGTACTTGATCTACAGCCCGGTGCACCCTTCTTTTTTCTAGTTGCAATTATTTGTTCAGTGAATGTGACCTCCTAATGCTGCATAATAATTTGGAATAGTGCATTTTCAGTTTTTATTCTTTTTGGAGATTATACTGTTATCATTGGGAGGTTTCTTCAATAAAATTCGATGTATACTCTAACGGGTGATAACTTTTATTAGACTGACTGTCATTTGCACCGACCATTTAGGAACATCCGAGAAAAATATAAGTTGCATAATAAATTAGAACATGGTGTAAGATGTTTGTCCTCATTGGTATCTATTGGAATAACCCATGTTAAACTTTTTAAATGTGATGATTCAAAAATTTTATGTGATCAATTTGTATCAATGAACAAAAGCAAAGATTTCCAAGTGATTATTAAGAAAAAATTGATTTCCATGTTGTTACGTTTTCCTTTGATGACTATGATTAAGGGGATTCAGTGTGTAAATGGAAAATTCCATTGCTGTTATGTTACAAAACGAAGTGAAAAAATTCAATATGTGCAAAATGTTGTAGAGAACCTTTTGGCAGGATTTTGTAATGTAAAGTGAAGACATGGTTTTAATGTCGCTATAATACTGATTACATTGATACTTTAGTGAACAAATCTTCTTTTTCTTCTTCTTTAATCACCCTTTGAAGTTTTCTGCTAATTAGAGTTTGGTGCACAGTGTCCGGACTGTACAGGGGGTCTTCTCCCTGTCTGTGATTCCCGGCCCTTCTGCCTGCCTCTGGTCTTTGAATAACAGTTCACTGCTTTTTGCAGTGACCTGTCTCTTCTGTTTGAAATATTGCTCCAGCATTATCATTGTCCTGGGCAGCGAGTACGCAGAATGAGTTTCCGCATGTAACCCCAGACTATGATGAGATCAGTGCTCTATGGGGGCCATGTTATCACTTCCAGGATGCCTTATTCTGCTGTATGCTGCATATATACTGTATGCTGCTTTGTACTTAATGGCATTGGCTTCATATTTGGGTTTCTTATCCTGCTGCAGGCCAAATTTAGAGCCAATCACATGCCTCCTTTTAACTTATAAAAACAGACTATTAACATCTCTATTTTTTAAAGCATTCTTACCTTGCAAAGTTGCAAAAGGGTTGCTTTGCTTTATTTCCGGCTTATACACACACACACACACACACACGTATAAATCCTATACAATTAACCACCATAACTAATTAATTTAATTAATTTTCATGTTATTTATACATATAACAATTATATTTTGTGTATATATACTGTATATATATACATATACAATATCAATGTTTTAAGTACATAAATATATGTAAAAGAATCAAAATTAATTAGATATGATGGTAATTTTATAGTACATTTTCATACTCGTGATTCATGTAAGACTAATAGATGAAGAAGAACATCAGTCTTCTTCAGTTCAGAATGTACTTTTTTTTAAAATACAGGATTGTTTAAAACTCAGCAGGCTTTGTCCAGGGTCCTGAAAATAGAAGCAGATCCTAAAAAGTAACTGTAATACCGAAGAAGGCTTTTTAAAAATTGTTTTATCAACAGATACATAAAATTAATCATGCAGGTTTATGTAAAAATATATCAGCTGCATCAGTTCAGTCTTTACAGACTGTAGAAAACATTTTAGGTCCTGAAAAAAGTGGATTAAAGCGTTTTCCATATTTTTAAAGAGCTACATTTCCCATGTTGCTAAGTGCTATAATATACAGATTAGGTCCTGTTGTCATCAATGTTCTCACCCAGAGCGAAACAACTAATAACTATTAAAAAGCAAATACCAAAATTTTTTTTGTAATAGAAAAAACATCTCAAGCCTCCAGCATGTGGTCGTATTAAAATCTCAGAACACCATTGCAACCATAACAGAACATGTTTTTGGGACCCTATGAATGATTTCATATGGAGACATATAGGGCTCAGTGCATCAAAGCTTTCATGCCAGAATTGTGGAATAAAAGTTTTGAAAAGTCAAAGAAATTAGGCTGTGCAAAAATTTTGGGATTTTTGGCATTTTCATGCTAGTTTCTCCAAGCTCCAACAAAGTGGGCAGAGCTGTGGCGGAATAAGGAGCGAGGGGTGGCTGGCGCCACAGCACATCTAATTAATGATGAGCTGTGGTGTTTCCTACACCAGAAAACTCACTACAGTCCCTGTCTGGAGTAATATATCTGTTGTAATGCACAGAGACACACGACACTCATCAGAGGCTCCAGTTTCATGAAGAGGTGTTCACCTCCTCATGAATCAGGAGTGTCTGTCTCTAGCACATCCCCTCATCAAGACTGACATGACCAACACCCATAGAGTTTGGCCCTTATGAATCCAGCAGAAAATATAATGCAATTGTAACACCCCAGGTAACTGGTTGCTACAGTGATGTTTCCTTCCTTTCAGGGAGGGTGATGTTATGCCTGGAAGCAAGGAGGATTCCCTTTAACAGGTAATACATCTACATGCAACACATCCTGAATCCAGGCCAGAAGGGGGAGCGCTGAACCCAGATTCAGGGGAGCTTCCCCAGATATATATATATATATATATATATATATATATATATATATATATATATTCTGGTCTGGAGGAGGAGTGAGTTAGTAGGAGTTGGAGAGGGACAGTGAAGGAGAGAGGAGTGAGAGCAGAGAGTGGGGCCGTGCAGCCATGTGAGGTGCTGCAGCTCCAGGACAGAAGAGAACCAGAAGAGTTGCAGTGATAGCAAGTGTTGGAGGGGAGAACAAGGAGTTTCAAGAACTGTGACCGGGCACTCTTCCAACTGAAGCGCAGCAACTGGGCACCGGGAGCCTGAGGCTGTGTCGTACTTCAGGTCCCACAGCAGAACTGGAAGGACAGAAGATTGGAAGTCGTCTGTCCGCACCCACACCCAAAGGTGCAGCAGTACACAGAGAGCTAGGTCATGATAAAGACCCTGTAAAAAGGCTCCCATTGCCCATCATATGGGTACTGTTCCAGGACAGGAGAGAGAGGACCTTGTATGGGAGGCACAGGCAGCGAGGACCTCGCATAAGGGCGCGAGAAGGAATGCTTACAAACCTCACCGGTGAGAGAGATCCACCATTGCCTCCAGTCCAACTGGACCACATCACCTCCTGTGCTGGTACCCTGGACTGTGGCTTACTACAACCAGTAAACCAGGTAAAGAGACTGTAACTCTGTTTATTCTGGCACTGCACCATCCTTGCCAAACACACCAGGAGCCTGGGGACACAGCTTCACATGTGGGAAGCGATACCATCTTTGCTGCAGTACCATCACCCCCAGAGGACCCCTTTAACCAGCGTCAGTCACCTCTGACCGAGTGCCACAGGTGGCATCATGAACTTTTATTACTTTACAAATCCCTTTAAAGACTTTCACTTTTACTTTGGTACCCAGGGCCACAGACCAGTTTGCTGCCACTGTGACTACCCCTTTAATAATGACCGGACCCAGTACCAAGTACCCCATGGCCATTGTTGCTCTATGATGGTGCTATCCACCTCATAATAGATCACATGCAAAACACCAAATGGCAGAACATGGAGGATATCCAGATACAGTTAAGACTGCTGTAGGCTAAATGAAGACTCCTGAAAATGCTTTTCCATACACTAATGTTGGTGACCTATGATAGGCCATAAGTAAGAGAGCAGTAGGGGGGGGTCCGATACCTTCATGAACTGATGCTATCATCTGTGGCCAGATTTAAACAGTGCCTTTATTATTTTTCTTGCTTACATGAAGCCACCATATTCCACAACATTTTACAGACATCATCACTGTCTGCATTATAGCTCACAAACTAAATTCCCTATCAGTATGTCTTTGGAGTGTGGAATGAAACCTACGCAAACATGGGGAGAGCATACAAACTTCTTTCAGATGCTGACTTTGGTGGGATTTGAACCCACCACCCAGCTTCCATTTCATACATTGTTTGCATCCAGCCACTGGCTCACACCAGAATGCAAAAGGACACAAGTGGACCCTCTATCCGGATACCCAGGGACCCCTCACCTGACAGATAATATCTTGCAAAAAGGCGATTATGCTGAAACGTTGATGAATTATCTGTATTCACTTGGGTCTGATGAACTCTGAATTCTTGTATTGATTTGTGTCCATCTCCCGGAACTGCGGATTCTTTCATTAATAAAGACTGATTTTGAGTGCCGGAGATCTTTGCATTTTTTTCCAAATTCTATACACGATTATTTTATACAGAAATGTAAAATTGACCATGTCATATACAGTATTTTTTTGGGGAAAAAAAACAATTATCTTAAGGATCTTTCAGGTCATGTGGTCAGTCACATGATCTGAGAGATCCCTGAGTTAGTTGGGTGAAGGTCCTTCAGCTGCTCAGCTCGTGTAGCCTCCGGTCAGGTCTCGATAAGCTTCTTCTGCTGATCTGCGGCAGGAGGAGAGAGGGCAGCTCTCTCTGTGATAGGGAAGAAAACTGTGTCAGCATTCTCCTCCATCACAGAAAATTGTATCCAGACTATAAGACGCTGGCACTTTTAGCAAGAGTTTTTCTTGTTAAGAAAAGACTATAAGTTGCACTTTTTAACTCTTTATGGGATGGAATATAAGGAAAACAAGAATTCTGCCACTGGTTTTTTTTTTTTTTTTTCTTTTTTTTCATTTTAAATTTTTTTCAATTTGCTGTGCTGCATGAATGAAGTGCTTTTCTATTGGTCAGTACGAATACGATCTTACCAAATCTATATAGTTTTATTTATTTTTTATTACTTTTAAACAAGTAATACACTTTTGGAAAAAAAAATTGGATTCTATCAGTCAATAAAGTCCTGACAATACCAAATTTATATAGGTTGTTAAACAGTATGTATTGCTACTTTTGCTTTTTTTGTAATATAGGTATATTTTTTGTTTTCCATATTTTGACACCCCTAACTTTTTTATTTTTCCATAGCTGGAGCTGTGTTAGAGCTTTTTTTTTTTTGGGGGGGGGGGGGAGGACACGCTGTGGTTTTTACTAATACCACTTTTTGATGCATCCTACTTTTTGATCATAGTTTAATTATTTTTTTTCTAGAAAACATGAACAAAAAACATTAAATCTGGAGTAATATTTACATTTTATTTTTTATAGAATTCACTATGAAATATATTTGACATGTTATTGTTATTTTGTGGGTCAATACAATTAATGTGATATCAATGGCAATTATGACTTGGTTTTTCATATTTTATAACGGTGTTCACAATTTGAGACAATAAAAGATATTCTTTTCTAGCACTGGTCATTACAAATGAAGATACCAAATATGTGACTCTTTTTGTCTTTTTAACAATTAAACCATTCTTTTATTAGTAAAACTGTGGTTTTATATTTTTCATTGGTGTTTGACTGACATTTAGCCTATCAGGCCCTGATCTCAGTGGGATCTGATTGGCTAAGGCATATGGGAGATGTGGATGCCATTGTGAGGCCTCTGGTTGCCATAGCGATCATTGGCAGCGATCACGTACTAGGTGGTGCCGATATGCAGACAAATGAAGCAATCTCCCTTTGTCAAACTCGTCACATGCTGCTGTCACTATTGACAGCGGCATCTGAGTAGTTAAAATGCTGAGATTAGCGCTATGTCTGGTCTCAGCATATGCAGAAGGAACCTGCAACAGACACAACTCCTGTGAATGTGCCATCAATCGGACATAAATGTATTACTGATTGTGGGAAATTATCTGCAATCTGGACACAGTTACATCCATTTGTGAGAAGGGGTTAATGTCTATGTAGCATTAAGAATACTTGGTACTACACCTATTACTTGAACCATTCTGAAAAAAACCTGTATTAGGCTAGTTTCACACTAGCGTTTTGAGGAGCTGCGGAGGGCTGCGGACTTCCGCTGTGAAGCCCTGTCCTCGGCCGCACCTCTGCCGCTAGCTCTGCCTACTTCTGCATGCGGCCTGCATGCGGCCTGCGTACCTATCTTTAACATTAGGTACGCAGGTCATGCGGCTGTATGCGGATGCATCCGCATGCGTCGTTTTGACAATGCGGCGACCAGCATAGGACGCAGCTGGTAGCAATTTCTTTTTTTCTCCGCATCGTCAAAACAACGCATGCGGAAGCATCTGCATACAGCTGCACATACCTAATGTTAAAGATAGGTACGCAGGCCGCATGCAGAAGTAGGCGGAGCTAACGGCGGAGGTGCGGCCGAGGGTGGGGCTTCACGGAGGAAGTCCGCAGCCCTCTGCTGCTCCTCAAAATGCTAGTGTGAAACTAGCCTAAATTACACAAATCCCATGAAACTTTTTTGGTCTAAACCTTTGTAAATGTATATGTAACCTAGAGTAAGTGAGACAATATACTCACCTCACCGAAAGCCATCTTCTCTGGTTTTCAGGGCCGCTCCGGTTCTCTTCTCACTCATGTGACTTCTATTCCAACTTGTTGGATCACACTTGGGTTTATGTGTGAGCTGGAATTCTCTTTTATAATGTAAGCCTATGGAGCCTTGGTCTGGCGCTCCATACACTTACACTGTAAAAGCGAATTACGTCTAGAAGAGGACTAGATCAGAGCTGTAAACCTGGAAAGACAGCGATCGGTGACTAAATAGACATTTACCGCTTCTCACAAATGAACTTAACTGTATGCCCAGATTGCAGATAATTTCCAGTGTGTTTAGGCATTAAAAAGTTCCATGGGAGTACTTCTTTAGATGTACTTTATTGATTATAACTCCATCGTTTGTGTCGAGGTGTTAACATACTTGGGGTTTCCACTGCTTTCATATTTGAAAAACTTTGGAAGGACTATTTTACTGCAATGTTCCTAGTTCATATATATGTAAATGGTGCCTTGTGAATTTTGTTATATTTTCATGAACAAAAGCATCACTAAAATTTCTAACCAATTATACCAACTCAATGGTTTTAACCCAGAAATGTTTAATTGATTACTAATGCTTGAAAGCCCTTGAAGAACTCCAAATGTCAGCATGTAGATGTATTAACTAAAGGGTCTCAATCTGCAATAGTGAATATTTGCAAAACTAGTGAATAGTGAATATTTTCAGTATCCTCATCTTCACAAATGTAGAGTCATTCTGGTGATGGCACTATTATAGAGACCTTCAATTTGTAGGCTAATGGTTCGCTCACACTTGCATATAAATCGTACGCCTGCAATCCGATAAAAAATTGGATTGCACTAGGATCAATGTTATTCAGTGAGGCAGAGCAGATCTGCTATTTTTTTTCACCTGTATTCAGTGTGAGTAAAAAATCACAGCATGCTGCATATGGATATGAGACTTGCCAATGCAAGTGTAAGGGGGCGAGAAAACAAAATGGACCATCCGTATGAAGTCTGATTTTTATGTACATATCTCAGAGGAAAAAGGAAAGTGCATCAACCAAGCACAGGACGTTCACAGGCAGCACCTTCCTGGCAACCAAAAAAATAATAAAAAAAAATATTATATAAACATATAGCTAGATGACAAAAAGATATAATAGATAGATAGATACCCTGCAGATATATAATTTCTAATCTCCCCAACATATTCTAAAATTGCTCCCTTTAGTGCCTTTCATGTGGAGTTTATGCTACAGCTTTTTAGGCTTGCTTAGCCTAATAAATGAAAAAAATTAAAAAACGACTTGGGTCCCCCCTATTTTATGAGCAGTAACATTACTGATCTCACCGCTCATCTGAGTCATTGAGTCACGTTGCCCTATGTGAGACACGGTGACTGTGAAGAGTAGCAAAATTACTGATATCACAGCTCATCAGAGTTGCTGGATCGTGATGCCCTCTGTGCTGCTCTGCATGACACCTTCCCAGGATGGGTCACTGACTTCATTGTCCTCCACCTTGTCTTCCACTTCTGCCCTCTGGTCCTGCTGACATATTGACTTAACAACATCACTTGTTGCAGCTGTGTCTAATCATCATCTACCTCTTGAAAAAGTAATTTCCGTTCCCTAACATCGTCTTCTATTGACATGGATGCTCAAATATTTGGGCATCACTACACATAAGCTCCTCATGTGCCTCTTGAAATATGCAAAGCGAGAGGTCAGAATCAATAAATGGAAATATGGAAATGTGTAGAGCTCTTCGGAGTGTCCAAGTGTAGGATCACTTGTCTCTTTGGACCCGTTATGGTCAGCAGAAGGGGATTATGCGGTCCAGACTCTTGGCTAGTGAGACTGAATGGTGTGGAAGATAGGGTGGTGCTGGAAAACATATTGGAAGCATTATGTGCAGTTCAACCAACCACTTGTTCCTACTGTTCTGGCTTCAAGAGTCGTGCCTTGGCCCCACCTGCAAAGTTGGACTGGAAGCTAGATCTAATGGATGAGTGAGGTATTGTGCTCCCACAACAGGCACAGTTTCACCTGTCTTATCAGCAGCATGTCCTCTTACCCGTCCCTTACCGCACGCCTTGCGCATCTTAAATTAGCTATATAGTCCTGCAAACTTTCTGGTATTAATAGAGAAAAATAAATATTAAGCCCTGGCAAAGACTGTTGTCTTAAAGGTGCAGCAGCAGCGGTGGTATAGAAGTACTGCAATAGTAATATTAAACCCTGCCTAGATACCTCAAATCCTAGACCTGAAAACCACTGTTGTTTTAATGGTGCAGCAACAGCGGTGGTATACTAGTACTGCAATAGCAATATTAAACCCTGTCTAGATGTTGCCAATCCTAAAGTTTCCCTGGACTAAATGCAGGTAGCAGCAGTTTTACTACAGAAAGTGAAATATTTAGCTCTGAAAAGGACTGTTATTTTAATGCTACAGGAGCAGTATAGAATTACTGCAATAGTAATATTAAACCCTGTCAAGTATTCCTATAGCAATATTATTAAGCCCTAACTATATCCGTTCTCTAAACTACGCTCTCCCTCCAATAACAACTCTACCTGACATATTTCCTGAACACCCTGTGCTGAGCATCGTGTCACTGGGTCTTATATAAGACTCCATGATGCGATGCAACCGGCCAATTACAGTAATGCCAGTAGCAAACATAGCAACGTCATTGCCATCTGTGGCGGGCAATCCCCATAAGTTTGTTGGCTGTCTAACAGGTGCCAAACATGTTAGACAGGGACTTGAGCATGGTGCTGGAGCACCCGGGATACTCGATTGAGTACCAAGGGTGCCCAAGCACCCCAATGTTCGATCGAGTATCGAGCACACTCACTCCTCACTACTTTTCACTTGACTAGGAGCTGAGCTGCATTACATGATAATGACCACAACATAGCGTACGGCGCTGTGCTCCTCCATCTCCATACACTGATTACATCTGACCCATACTGGAGCTTAATTCTGATGCTACTTGGTGCTGCTGGATGTTGACACCCCCAATCTGATATTGATGACCTGCCCTAAGAATAGATAATCAATATCGCAAGGCAGAAAAAACATTTAAGGCACCAATCATTTTTTTATTTTACCGCTGGAGTGGTGCTTCTAACCTAAGGTCCCTGCCCCTACTCTCATATTTACCTCCTACCATCTTCCTCTTCTATTGCAGCTGTTCCCGTTGGTCTCTGGCAGTTTATGGCCTGCCAGATACAGTAGCGATAGCTCCAGTGTTTCATGGAGCCAGCCGCAGGTTACAACTCAATACACATTCTGACTTTCATAGACTTACATTGAGAGCTTGTGGTGTAATTTTTGACTTCTGGTCAGTCAGAAGTTGTGGTCACAAGATGGTGTCTCGGGACCAGGGTGGCACAGAAAAAAAGATGAAGATAGTGGTGGATGAGTATAAGACCGCGGAAGGGACTTAGATTAGAAGCACCACTCCAGTGCTGAAACAAAAACTACTGGAGTTTTACTTTAAACAAATAGGACACTCTAAGTTTTAGGTAGGGAAAGGCACATTGGTTCCTGTCTGACACTTCTGGTGATGGTTTATCTTTGTATAGAGCAAAAAATCAAGCATGTTGAATTGCTTTTTTTCCCCTTGTCATAAGGCTCAGCGAACATCAACTGAAGTTCTCATATACATTTCAAAGCAATCTGGTACCTTCAAAATCGTCTACCATGATGTTTCTAAAAACCTAATTCGTGGTGACCTTTACTTATAGTGGCATGTAAAAGTTTGGGGACCCCTGGTCAAAATTACTGTTATTGTGAACAGCAAGTTGAAGATTAAGTGATCTCTTAAAGGTCTAAAGTTAAAGATGATACATTTCCTTTCTATTTTAGGAATATATAATGTACTTCATCTTTTACATTTTAAAAATTACAAAAAGGAAAATGGGGCCTATGCTAAAGGTTGGGCACCCTGCACTGGTAGTACCACCTTTTGAAAGTATCATAGCTTGAAAACACTTTTTTTAGCCAGCCAAGAGTTTTTCAATTCTTGTTTGAGGGATTTTCATTCATTCTTCCTTGGAAGCGATTTCCAGTTCTGTGAGATTCCTGGGTCATCTTGCATGCACTGCTAGTTTGAGGTCCAGCCACACATTTTCAATGATGTTCAGACCTGGGAACAGTGAGGGCCATTGTAAAACCTTCAGCTTGCATCTATTGAGGTAGTCTATTGTGGATTTTGACATGTGTTTAGGATCATAATCCATTTGTAGAAGCCATCCTCTTTTCAACTTGTTCAGTTTGTTGAAATTTCATTGAATCCATTCTTTCTTCTACCCGTGAAATATTCCCTGTGCCATTGATTGCAAAACAACCCCAAAGCATAATTAATCCACTCCTATGCCTAATGGTAGGCTATATGTTTTTTCTTGAAATTCTGTGCCCTGTTTTCTCCACACATACCTTTGATCATTGTGGCCAAAGACTTCTATTTTATTAATAATAATAATAATAATAATAATAATAATAATAATTTAATAATAATTTTATTTATATAGCGCCAACATAAATACAATTATTATTAAATTATTATTATTAAAATGGAAGTCTTTGACCACAATGATCAAAGTATGTGTGGAGAAAAAAGGGCACAGAATTTCAGGAAAATACATATAGCCTACCATTAGGCATAGGAGTGGATTAATTATGCTTTGGGGTTGTTTTGCAACCCCATATTTTAACCTCATTGGTCCACAGGACTTAGATGTTTATTTTCATACTTCTGATGCTGAATTTTATGGTGCAGACGCAGTGAGGTTTTCTTCTGATTACTCATCCATGAAGGCCATATTTGTGCAGCTGTCTCTGAAGAGTAGAACAATGTACCAGAACTCCAGAGTCTGCTAAATCTTTCTGAAGGTTTTTTGCAGTCAAGCAGGGTTTCTAATTTTCCCCTCTAGCAATCCTATGAGCAGCTCTCACTGAATTTTTGCTTGGTCATTATCTTGACCTCCACTGTTTCTGTTAACTGACATTTCTTATTTACATTTTGAGCTGAGGAAAGGGCAACTTGAAAATGCTTTGCTATCTTGTTAGCCTTCTCCTGCTGTTTGGACCTCCACCATTTTGTTTTAAACTTTTATGTGCAACTGAAAGTCTCTGCAGTAGTCAGGTGTTAAACTAATTTTATAGTAAGACATTTCAAAGATATTTATTCTTCCATACAGAGCCTGCTGGTCTTTGGTTCTACAGAATTGTACATCTTTAAATACTGGAATGCTAAAATATAATAGCATGAATGATTAAGTCTGAGTTTGCAAAAAATAATTGACAAAATAGTGCAGCAAGCTGTGGTATTTTGTCAGGTAAATTGGCAGACACTAAGGCAAAAACCAGATGAACACAATATGGGTCAACTGGGGCTATCTGGTGACACTTCCATTATTTCAATATTTCTTACATGTAGTTGAACAGAAGATGCGACCAGAGCATTAAAATGTAATTGCACTTTCAGGTAAATTTTCAGGGTAAGCTATGATGTGTATGTAAATAGGCAATAACTCTATTTCTGGCTATTATATGACTTGTATCCTGAATTTTTACTAGTTCTAGCAGTTCTAGTTTAGCAGTACAGAAATGAGTGAATAAATGGAACTGAGTTTTACTCAAAATTTACAAATATTCGCATTCGCCAATATGCAGATTTTTGTAATTTGCTCCCACGCAGATTCTCCAAAATGGCAGCCATTTTTTTAAGCGTAGAAGACTATTAAACTGTTAAAAAAAATCTTTGTACTCACCTCTCCTGCTAATTTGTTTCTTCAGCAACACCTGTTCTACCTTCCTCATTGGATCGCCATTGGCCCAACTGAAATCTAAGAGCCATGCTTGCTAGCCCAAGGATTCCAGGTTTGTTAGGTCTGGGAGGGTTCTGTGCATGCACTCGCAATGGTTGCAGCTCAAACTGAGACATATCACGTCAATGGGGACCAGACGGGTGGTGGTGAAGAGCGGAAGGGCCAGAAAAGTGAGTGGTAAGATGAGTATAAGGATATTTTTTTGCATATTACATTTCTTATGCTCTGAGGTCTGAAGCAACCTTAGAAGATAAGGAATATTACATTTTAAGGAAATTCACTTAATTCCATGCATCCAATTTCCTGGGAATAACTGCTCAAACATGCAAATTTGAATTATGCCTGATGCGCTGATGATTAGTTCCTATCTCTGCACTACAGATCTCCGCAGTTTCTCCTTGTGCCTTTATACATTTGTTACCCCCCATGTTCTTCCTTTCCTCTGTCTATAGGATTTTTGATCCTTCGCTACAGATATATGTATTTGTAGTCAGTTTTTGAGATTGAGGGATCAGTGCAGGAGACAAAACGTGATTAATATGTGGGAGAAAGATGCATTTGTCTCTAATATGATATATTAAAAAGCTTCTTTCATTCATTTTTACAGTTTATGAAAAAAGAGTAGATACTATTTAAATGCCTTTTGAAACATATTACAGCAGTGTTGCATATTACAGCAGTATGTAAAAGCCGGTTAGACACATTTTGCCATAACTAACACAGGTGAACTTTAAGTTTAAAAGAAAAACAAAGAAATGTTTCTTTGGCTTCCAAAGAAATGATTTTTAGTCTAGTGGTTAAGATTAAATTCCAAAAATTGATTTTCCCTGGCAAACTAGTGGTGGATGATAAAACAAAATTTACCCATTTTAAATAGCTTAAATATTCTCTTTGTGAATCAGAATAATTCAATTACAGATACCAAACATGGCATCCTCAATGTCTATTAAAGTCTTCCATTTACGCCTTTGCCAGCAGCTCACATTGATATGAGTTGATTAGAATCTGATAGACATTGTTTTGCTGTAACAGTCCTTATTCATTCTTTGTGTGTTTTATCCTAAAACGTTATTATGAACTCCAAATGAACTCAGATTAAGATTTCAATGTGATAACATTCTCAAAATCTATAAGAAGCAGCTTGGACTTGAAGCATACCAAAGATAGTGTCTAATCAAATAGAGTTTGCAACTCTCTGATTCCCAAAGTGAATACCGAGATGGCGAATAACTACTGGTGGATAGAGAAGAAAAGGTTTGTGAGGTCACAGTCTACCTAAATAGAAGAAAGTGAAAATGTGTATGAGCGCAAACAAAAGCCTGTCAATAGTAAAGACTACAAAATCTGGCTTCATGACAACTTTATTTTTCTGACAAATTACCACATGACTTTAGCTCCACTGTAAATAAAATTGTCATGGGTCCAACCCTTGGACTAATTGGTTCTACTAATCTCTTCTCGCACTATAAGGTATTCACAATGTTCTTTATTGTTAAAGTCATAGTAATTTTTTATGAAATATTTTATGATTTTTTGTTCTTTTAATTAATTTGTGCTCTAAGACAGGGTTCCCAACCTTTCTTAACCTAAGAGCCAACCTCAGCTCCGAGAGATGGTCCCGAGCCACATTCTATGCTAAGAAATTATAGAAGCCTCCTGTGTGCCCCAATAAAGGTTAAAATTCCCTGAGTTCCTACTTATAAAGTAATAATTCTATGAGTGTTTCCTCCTAAAGAAGTTATGCCAAGGTCCCCCTTATGAAGCAGCAAAGGTGTGAGTGCCCCTTATATAGTAATAATGAACCTCAAGTACCTTATGAAAAAGTAATAAATCCCATTATAAGGTAACAATGAGTACAAAGTAAAAGTGCCCCTTCTGTGCCCACTTAAAAAGTAATAATTCCCAATACGTAGCAATTTATGACTCAAGTTCCACTCATCAAGTAATATTGTCCTCAGTAACCTTTATAAAATGATAATGCCCCCTGACTGCCCTGAAAAAGTAATAACGCCCCCAGAGTCCCCTTAACAATCATCAATTCCTCGATAAACCTAACAATTATTAATGCCTCCAAAATTACCCGGCAAAAAAGTGACTATGGCCCCCAAATTCCTGTTTAAAGATATTGTTCACTATTTCAAAAAGCTTCAAATATATTAAAGAAAGACAATATTCACCTAATGAACAGCTACCACTTCTCCACTTTGCTGCCAGTATCTTCCACCTTCTTCTTCCAGTGGGTGGCATCTCATGACAACTGCAGCCAATTAGGTGCTGCTGATCACCTGCAGATTTGAAATTTTATCTGAGCCAAAAGTAAAAATGCAAAAAAACTTCTTGCCCAGTGCTGGCTCTTACAAGACCCATCACAATTCCACTCAGAATGCTGTGTATAATAAAGCATTTCTCAGTTTAATGCAGTTTTATAAAAATCAAGATTTACAATAAAAAATTATATTGTGGTACCACGTTAGCTAGAAAAAAATCTATATACCGTATATACTCGAGTATAAGCCGACCCCCCTAATTTTGCCACAAAAAACTGGGAAAACTTAATGACTCGAGTATAAGCCTAGGGTAGAAAATGCAGCAGCTACCGGTAAATGTCAAAAGTAAAAATACTGTAGATACCAATAAAAGTAAAATTAATTGAGATATCAGTAGGTTAAGTGTTTTTGAATATCCATATTGAATCAGGAGCCCCATATAATGCTCTATACAGTTTAAGATGGGCTCCATAAGATGTTCCATATTAAAATATGCCCCATATAATCCTGCACAAATGTTGATTATGACCCCATAAGATGCTCCATACAGACATTTGCCCCATATCATGCTGCACATGGCCCCATATAATGCTGCACACGGCCCCATATAATGCTGCACATGGCCCCATACAGATGCCCCATACAGATATTTGCCCCCTGTATAATGGTGCACATGGCCTCATACAGATGCCCCATACAGATATTTGCCCCCATATCATGCTGCACATGGCCCCATACAGATGCCCCATACAGATATTTGCCCCCATATCATGCTGCACATGGCCACATAAGATGCCCCATACAGATATTTGCCCCATATCATGCTACACATGGCCACATAAGATGCCCCATACAGATATTTGCCCCCATATCATGCTGCACATGGCCACATAAGATGCTCCATACAGATATTTGCCCAATATGCTGTTGCTGTGATTAACTCACCTCTCCAGCCCCCAGCACTTGCTATAGTAACCTGCTTCCCGTTCCACCGCTGACCACCACTGTGTCTTCCCATCCTCTGCATCGACGTTCAGGAAGAGGGCGGTGCGCAGTAATCGCGTCACCATGCCCTCTGACCTGAGCGTCACTGTGGAAGACACAGCGGTGCCGACGGTGGAACGAGGAGCAGGTGACTATCGCGCACTGCCCTCGTCATACTTACCTGCTCCTGGCGCCGTCACTGCATGTCTGTTCCCCAGCGCTGCATTTTCTTCCTGTACTGAGCGGTCACCATTACCGCTCATTACAGTAATGAATATACGGCACCATTCCTATGGGAGGTGGAGCCGCATATTCATTACTGTAATGAGCGGTACCATGTGACCGCTCAGTACAGGAAGAAACTGCAGCGCTGGGAAGCAGGGACCTGCAGGGACCGCTCCAGGAGTAGGTGAGTATAGACAGCCCCCGCTCCCCCTCCCCTGCCGACCCCTGGGTATGACTCGAGTATAAGCCGAGAGGGGGACTTTCAGCCCAAAAAAGTGGGCTGAAAATCTCGGCTTATACTCGAGTATATACGGTAAATACTTGCATGCCAAAAAACTACAAAAAGTATTCTAGAAGTGATGCCTTTATTAGCGAACCAGAAAAATTATATTTTAATCATTCAGAGCACAGAGGATACATTATTGGGAAGTTTACATTCATTTATAATCCCGCCTCATGTAGGAGCCTCTATGCTCTGAATACTTTTAACCCATTAAGCCCCAAGGGTGGTTTGAACGTTAATGACGGGCCAATATTTACAATTCTGACCACTGTCTTTTATGAGGTTATAACTCTGGAATGCTTCAAAGGATCCTGATGATTCTGACACTGTTTTATCGTGACATATTATACTTCATGATAGTGGTAAAATTTCTTTGATAAGACTTGCGTTTATTTGTGAAAAAAATGGAAATTTGGTGAAAATTTAGAAAATTTTGCAATTTTTCAAATTTGAATTTTGATGCCCTTTAATCACAGAGATATGTCACACAAAATACTTAATAATTAACATTTCCCACATGTCTACTTTACATCAGCACAATTTTGGAACCAACATTTTTTTTTGTTAGGGAATTATAAGGGTTAAAAGTTGACCAGCAATTTCTCATTTTTACAACACCATTTTTTCTAGGGACCACATCTCATATGAAGTCATTTTGAGGGGTCTACATGATAGAAAATATCCAAGTGTAACTGCACCCCTCAAAGTGCTCAAAACCACATTCAATAAGTTTATTACCTCTTCAGGTGTTTCACATGAATTTTTGGAATGTTTAAATAAAATTGAACATTTAACTTTTTTTCACACAAAATTTACTTCAGCTCCAATTTGATTTATTTTACCAAGGGTAACATGAGAAAATGGACCACAAAAGTTGTTGTACAATTTGTCCTGAGTACGCCAATACCCCATATGTGGGGGTAAACCACTGTTTGGGCACATGGCAGACCTCGGAAGGGAAGGAGTTGCGTTTGGAGAGCCCCTGATGTGCCTAAACATTGAAACCCCCACAAGTGACACCATTTTGGAAAGTAGACCCCCTAAGAAACTTATCTAGATGTGGGTGAGCACTTTGACCCACCAAGTGCTTCACAGAAGTTTATAATGCAGAGCGGTAAAAATAAAAAATCATATTTTTTCACAAAAATGATATTTGGCCCCCAATTTTTTATTTTCCCAAGGGTAAGAGAAGAAATTGGACCACAAAAGTTGTTGTGCCATTTGTCCTGAGTACGCTGATACCCCATATGTGGGGGTAAACCACTGTTTGGGCGCATGGCAGAGCTCGGAAGGGAAGGAGCGCCGTTTGACTTTTCGATGCAAAATTGACTGGAATTGAGAGGGGACGCCATCTTGCGTTTGGAGAGCCACTGATGTGCCTAAACATTGAAACCCCCCAAAAGTGACACCATTTTGGAAAGTAGACCCACTAAGGAACTTATCTAGATGTGTTGTGAGAGCTTTAAACCCCCAAGTGTTTCACTACAGTTTATAACGCAGAGCCGTGAAAATAAAAATTTATTTTTTCCCACAAAAATAATTTTTAGCCCCCAGTTTTGTATTTTCCCAAGGGTAACAGGAGAAATTGGACCCAAAATGTGCTTTCCAATTTGTCCTGAGTATGCTGATACCCCATATGTGGGGGGAACCACCGTTTGGGCACATGGCAGATCTCGGAAGGGAAGGAGCGCCATTTGGAATGCAGGCGTCACATTGCGTTTGCAGAGCACCTAATGTACCTAAACAGTAGAAACTCCCCACAAGTGACCCCATATTAGAAACTAGCCCCCCGAGGAACTTATCTAGATGTGTTGTGAGAACTTTGAACCCCCAAGTGTTTCACTACAGTTTATAGCGCAGAGCCGTGAAAATAAAAAATCATTTTTTTCACACAAAAATGTTTTTTTAGCCCCCCAAATTTTTATTTTCCCTTGGTAACAAGAGAAATTGGACCCCAAAAGTTGTTTTCCAATTTGTCCTGAGTACGCTGATGCCCCATATGTGGGGGGGAACCATCGTTTGGGAGCATGGCAGAGCTCGTAAGTAAAGGAGCGCCATTTGGAATGCACACTTATATGGATTGGTCTGCAGGCGTCACATTGCGTTTGCAGAGCCCCTAATGTACCTAAACAGTAGAAACTCCCCACAAGTGACCCCATATTAGAAACTAGACCCCCCTAGGAACTTATCTAGATGTGTTGTGAGAACTTTGAACTCCCAAGTGTTTCACTACTGTTTATAACGCAGAGCCGTGAAAATAAAAAATAATTTTTTTCACACAAAAATATTTTTGTAGCCCCCCAAATTTTTATTTTCCCAAGGGTAACAAGAGAAATTGGACCCCAAAAGTTGTTGTCCAATTTGTCCAGACTACGCTGATATCCCATATGTTGGGTTAACCCCTGTTTGGGTGCACAGGAGAGCTCGGAAGGGAAGGAGCACTGTTTTACTTTTTCAACGCAGAATTGGCTGGAATTGAGATTGGATGCCATGTCGCATTTGGAGAGCCCCTGATGTTCCTAAACAGAGGAAACCCACAATTCTAACTGAAACCCTAACCCTAGCCCCAACCCTAACCCTAACCCTAGCGCCAACCCTAGCCCTAACCATAGCCCTAACCCTAGGACTAACCCTAACCCTAGCCCTAATCCTAACCCTAGCCCTAATCCTAACCCTAACCCTAGCCCTAACCCTAATGGGAAATGGAAATAAATACATTTTTTTAATTTTATTATTTTTCCCTATCTAAGATGTTGATGAAGGGGGGTTTGATTTACTTTTATAGCGTTTTTTAGCGGAGTTTTATGATTGACAGCCATCACAGACTAAAAGATGCTTTTTATTGCGTCTCCACATTTTGAAAGCTATAATTTTTCCATATTTTGGTTCACAGAGGTGAGGTCTTGTTTTTTGCGGGACGAGTTAATTTTTTTATTCGAACTATTTTCGGGCACGTGACATTTTTTGATCGCTTTTTATTACGATTTTTGTGAGGGAGAATGACCAAAAACCAGCTATTCATGAATTTCTTTGGGGGGGGCATTTATACCATTCCACATTTGGTAAAATTGATAAAGCAGTTTTATTGTTCGGGTCAGTACGATTACAGCGATATCTCATTTATATCATTTTATAATGTTTTGGCGCTTTTATACGATAAAAACTATTTTATAGAAAAGATAATTATTTTTGCATCGCTTTATTCTGAGGACTATAACTTATTTATTTTTTCACTGATGATGCTGTATTGCAGCTCGTGTTTTGCGGGACAAGATGACATTTTCAGCGGTACCATGGTTATTTATATCTGTCTTTTTGATCACGTGTAATTCCACTTTTTGTTCGGCGGTATGATAATAAAGCGTTGTTTTTTGCCTCATTTTTTTTTTACCGCATTCACTGAAGGGGTTAACTAGAGGGACAGTTTTATAGGTGGGGTCGTTACGGACGTGGTGATACTAAATATGTGTACTTTTATTTATTTTTAATTATTATTTAGATAAAGAAATGTATTTATGGGAACAATATATATATTTTTTTTCTTTATTTGGGGGGGCATCATGTTATAAGGTCAGATCGCTGATCTGACACTTTGCACAGCACTGTGTCAGATCAGCGATCTGACATGCAGGGCTGCAGGCTTACCAGCGCTTGCTCTGAGCAGGCACTGGTAAGCCACCTCCCTTCAGGACCAGGATGCATTTTGGATCCGAGGCCTGCAGGGAGAAGAAGGTAGGAGACCCTCGGAGCAACGTGATCACATCGCGTTGCTCCGAGGTCTCAGGGAAGCACGCAGGGAGCCCCCTCCCTGTGTGATGCTTCCCTATGCCGCCGGAACACTGCGATCATGTTTGATCGCAGTGTGCCGGGGGTTAATGTGCCAGGGGCGGTCCGTGACCACTCCTGGCACATAGTGCCAGATGTCAGCTGCGATAGTCAGCTGACACCCGGCTGCGATCGGCCGCGCTCCCCCCGTGAGTGCGGCCGATCGCATATGACGTTCTATCCCGTCACTGGGAATTAAGTCCCAGGTCACCTCGACGGGATAGTACATCATATGGTATTAAGGGGATAAATATAATTTTTCTGGTTTGTCAATAAAGGTATCACTCCTAGAATACTTTTGGGTTTTCTGGGCACAAAAGTATTTACAGATTGCAAGAATCAATAAACTTATAAAGAAAGCCTACGTTAAATGTTCTGTCATTGTGCAGATAAATAGTAAAAACTGTATAAACTATTGCTGCTGAGCAAGGAGTCCTTCCTGATAAACTTTTAGTGATTGTTATGAGCATATAAAAATGTCTCCTCAGCTCTCAACTTTTTCTGTGATTTATCAATACTTTCCCACTGAGCTATTTGATGAAATGGGATATTAATAACTACAGACTTGTAGGTTCAAAAAGAGTTTCTTCACCGAGCCAACAACTGGCAAAACCAGCAAATATAACTATTTTCTTATTCAAAGTTTTCAGTATATATATTTTAATATATTCAACAGTTTGCAAAATTAAAAGACATCTTAGGTTCTAATTTATTTCCTAATATACAGCATATACATGTATCCCTGTTCTGTAGGTTCAGACTTTTGCCGTTTTTATGTATAAGAGGAATTCTAAACATTTAGATGAGTGTTCTTCATGTTTTGTGTGAGCCTTTAAAATTCTATTATGGGGTTCTCTGTTTGTGAGGGTGACGCTTTGTATTTTTCCAGTTGGGCATTTATGAGATGTGGATTCTTCTTCTGTTGGAGTGTGCATTGTGTTTTAGCAGAAATTAAAATGGTATAAGGTCGTGGTCAGAAATTATTTTTGTGTAGCATTTTAATATAAATTAGATAAAAGTTGGAGATCTTTTTACGGTGTTTTACATGTTTTTAGTTTCTTTTGTTTTCTTTTGAAATATGGTCACATTGTGCTAGTGATTTTTTTCACAGTTATTTGAAGGTCAGGGAAAAATTTGTTGTGTATGTAGACATTTTCAAATTTTAGTATACATTTTCAAATATTAATTGACCTTTATGTCTTATTAATAACAGCTTAAAAACACCACTAAAAATGTTATTGTTAGGAAGATAGATGGGATAAACATTTATTTTTCATTTTTCATTTTTCAACAAAATTTACAAAATCAATTTTTTTCAGGACCACCTTCCGTTTCAAGTGACTTTCAGGAGCCTATGTGACAAAAAATACCCAAAGTGACACTATTTAAAAACTACACCCCTCAAAGTACTCAAAACCACATTTAAAAAGATATTTACCCTTTAGGATTTCACAGGAATAAAAAGCAATGTGACAGAAAAAATAAAAAGTTTACTTTTACCCACAAAAATATTGCTTTAGCCCCAAATTTGCATTTTAAAAGGGTAACAGGAGAAAATGGACCATACAATTTGTTGAGCAGTTTCTCCTGATTACAACGATACCCCATATGTGGTGGAAAACTACTGTTTCGGTGCATGGCAGTGATCAGAAAGGAAGGAGTAACTTTCAACTTTTGCATCTCAAAATTGGCTGGAATAGATAGTGAATGCCGTGTCGTGTATACAGAGCCCCTGATATGTCTAAACAATGGAAGCCCCCCACAAGTGACCCACATTTTTGAAATTACATCCCTAAAGGAATTTATCTAGAGGTGTGGTGATCCTCTTGAACCCACAGGTGCTTCATAGAATTTTCTAACGTTGAGCCATTAAAAAATAAAAAAAATTAAATTTTTCGCACTAAAATGTTGCTTTAGTCCCAACTTTTTTATTTTCTCAAGGGTAAAAGGAAAAATTGAAAAACAATTTTTATGGTCCATTTTCTCATGTGTAGTTGAAAATTGTTGCTTGGGTACATGCCAGGGCTTGGGAGGGAAGGAGCAGCATTTGACTTTTGGAGTGCAAAATTGGCTCAAATACACAGTATAGAGAACACCATGTTGTGTTGGCAGAGCCCCTGATGTGCCTGAACAGTGGAAACCCCCAATAAATGACCTCATTTTGAAAACTATATCTCTGAAGTAACTTATTGTGAATGTGATGTATTTTGAACACCTTCAACCCACAAGCAGGTAACAGAATTTTATGTTGCTGAGCAGTGAAAATTAAAAAATAAATTTTTCCAGCAAAAATGTTCTTTTGGCCCCAAATTTTTCTTTTTCACAAGGGTGACAAGAGAAATATGTTGTGCGATTTCTCCTGAGTAAGCCGATAACCAGCATTGCATTGCATTATACCTGTCAGTCTGACACTGACAGAAGCCTTTAAGGTCATGCTTCTGGCATGTTCTAAACAGCCTACCATAGCTGGCACATCCGGAGGTTGTCATGATGACTTTGGGTAGCCATAGCAATGATCAGGCCCTCATGATGATGCCATGGGGGTGCCGATGTGAAGTGAGAGAGCATCCTAAATGCTTCGATCGCTAATGATCTGTGAATTTAAGGGATTAAATGGCATGGGGTGGTGCTTGCGCCACTCCAGGTCGTGATGGCTGGAGCTTGGTATCATTTACACTGAGCTCCTGACGGTGATCAAGCGGGCGCAGTTCCTGAACCTGCATGATCGCCATGATGTAAGTTTATATCATACCTTACCAATCAAGACGTAAACTCATGTCAAAAGTCGTTAAGAGATTAAAAAGATTTCATTTCCCAAGGCTGCTCACTTCAGCTTCTCTGCATAGATACAATTATAATGATGGCTGGGCTATCATTTATGCTTAGCTACTTGCGTAAACCCCTTACCAAACAAAACGTAAACTCACGTCAAAAGTCATCAATTGGTTAAAAAGATTTCATTTCGCAAGGCTGTTCACTCCAGCTTCTTTACATAGATACAATTATAACAAGATGATATGATAAAACTTTGCCTGCAGAGAAACCTTAGCAGTTCGCTGCATACTATCAATACACTGAAATCAATAATATAGAGTATACAGTATATAGCTCCCTTTAGTGTAGCAGCAGGCCATTTCTTACCAGGGACACTGCTCTGTCTAGTGATTGGAAGTATGAGAACCTCACTTTATTTAATAATTATATTTCACATTAATTACCTTTCACAGGTGACGAGGGGCTGAGGGCTAAGGGTCCTGTGTACAAATGTTACCAAGTTGACCAGTAACGATATGCAACTAGCTGGAAAATTGTATTGGATCATTAAACAGAACTCACTTTTGGACTTATATAAATAAATATAAAAATATATTTTTAAAGGTTGACATTTAATTTAACAATAATATACCATAGTACTAATTTGCCTTGCATACAGTATATACTGCTCACACAAACAGTATACATCTTTGCTGTCATAAGGAGAGAAATATTCATGTAGAAATCATGGGAACTGCTATATGCATTCAGTGTTTTCCTCACTGGTAGCCTTAAGATTTAATAAGCAAATATTGTATGTGTACACATTGTTTAGGTCTGTATAATGTTGCCATACATTTGGATATTAACAGTATGTGAGTTTATTAGTAAGTGATACTGAGTTACTGAATCCTGATATAAACACATGTACATAGACTGATTCACATATTCTATACAAGACCAACAGTTTTCTCACCATCTTAATGAGGGTGTGTGTAGGAGTCAGACACTTAAGATTCATTTAGAGGCCCCTCCTCTTAATGAATCAGGAGTCTCAGAAGATTGATGTGCTCCTCCATGTGCCATGCCAAGAATCTTACTCCAATTCCCAACATTCCCAGTTCCCAAAAAGTTGGAAAGCTGTGTAAAATGTAAAAAAATTGCTTATAACTATGTTTTATTCACAACAGAAGACATATGTCAAATTGTAAGTTAGAGATTTTTCTATGTCATTTGAAAAAATAAGTCATTTAGAATTTAATGGCAGCAACACATGTCGAAAAAAGTTGGGACAGGGTAAACAAAAGAATGGACAAGTAACTTATACTAATGAAAAACACTTATATGGGACTTACATTTAACCCCTTAACTGCCAATATGCCTTTCAACAGCAGCAGTTAAAGGTACTTGTTCCTCATCTCTGTTTTTTAATGCTGCTGAGAAATAAGGGTATGGCGACCCCCCAGCGATAGAAAACCTCCGTGGGTAGCTGAGACCCTGGAGAACAAGATCAGGTCTGTTTTTACAATCTCCTGTCACGTGATCACAGTTATTCACCGAATAACGGCGATCACAAAAAAGTCTGATTTACAATTACCGTATTTTCCGGAGTATAAGATGACTTTTTAACCCCTGAAAATCTTCTTAAAAGTCGGGGGTCGTCTTATACGCCGGATGTCGTCTGGTATGCCGGGTGCAGACACCAATGTGCATATGGTGGGTGGGGCGGAGTGGTCCCGATGATGAATAGGGGGCGTCTCACAGGAAAGTGTGAGTGGAGTATCCCCCATTACCTCATCGTAGCTGCAGCATGGGGTCTCTGTGCTGGGAGCGGCAGCGGCTGCTCCTCTTTGTGCCGCGTGGGTGCTGTGCTGTGGGGTGGCGGCTCCTCTTCGTGCAGCATCGGGGCTCTGTGCTGTGGGGTGGCGAGATCAAGATGAGATCTGAATCTGAGCATGCGCCGCCCCAGTGGCCATTTTCCCGGAGACCACCGCATCGCAGCAATGGAGCTGCCGGGGCCTCCGGGCTTTGAGGAAATGCTGGAGGAGCCCCGACTGACTCTGCACGAAGATATGCCGCCCCACAGCACAGAGCCCCGATGCTGCATGAAGAGGAGACACCGCCCCACAGCACAGCACCCACGTGGCACAAAGAGGAGCAGCTACGATGAGGTAATGGGGGATACTCCTCTCACACTTTTCTGTGAGACGCCCCCTCTTCGTCATCGGGACCACTTCCCCCCAAAAGGCACATTAGTCACCGGCCCTATAAGACGACATACGGCGTATAAGAAGACCCCCGACTTTTAAGAAGATTTTATATTTTAACTGGAAAAGTTGGGGGGTCGTCTTATATGCCCAGTCGTCTTATACGCCGGAAAATACGGTAATTTCTCTCTTCTCTGATATGATCTATCATATCATAGAAGAGACAAATGGGGTCCCTGAGCCCCCTATACCTCTGACATCCCACAGGCCCTCCTGCTCCATTCCCCAGCCCTTCACTTCATCTTCCTGGAAAAAAGTGATGGAGGTATGTGCAGTGCGCCCACCGAGATTTGCAGGCCAGTACCCAGCAACAATATGGAATTTTTCCTATCGGTTCCTTTTGATAACTGTGATAGACCCTATCACAGTGACAAAATAAAACAAATTAGTAAATCAAATCTTCCTTTGTCACCCCCTTAGTTAGATAAAAATTCTAAAATAAAATAAAAAAAATGCCATTCTTTGCAGTTAGGTTTGGGGTTGGGTTTCGACTTAGGGTTAGGTTTGTGTTATGGTTGTGGTTAGGGTTAGACTGGAGTTAGAATTGTTTTTTTTTTTTTAAAGTAAAAAAAAGATGATGATATGACGACTAGCGTTGAGCGCAAGTGCTTGCTACTCGAGTTTGCATCGGGTGCTCAGTATGCATGGAGTATTGTGGATCTCTGCATGTTTTTGGGGGGTGTCTAACAGCCAAGGACCCAATGTAAACTGGAGTAGAGAGCACTTGTGCTCAACACTAATGAAGACATATTCAATATAACAACCTAATGTTATCAAGTTCTATGTCGTACCTGTGGGTTCAAAATTCTCACTATACCCCTAAATAGAATCATTGAGGGGTGTGGTTTCCAAAATGGGGTCACTTGTGGGGGTTTCCAGTATTTAGGCACATCAGGGGTCTTCAAACGCGACATGGCATTCACTCTCAATTCCAGCTTATTTTGCTTTCAAAAAGTCAAACCGTGCTGCTTCCAAGCCCTGCTATGCGCCCAAACATTGGATTTCCCCCACATATGGGGTACTGGCATACTCAGAAGAAATTGGACAACACATCTTGAAAATAAAAAAGTTTGGGTCTAAAGTAAATTTTTTCTGAAAAAAGTTAAATGTTCATTTTTTCCTTCCACATTTCTTCAGTTCTTGTGAAGTAACTAAAGGGTTAATAAACTTCTTGAATGTGGCTTTGAACACTTTGAGGGGTGCAGATTTTAAAATGGTGTAACTTTTGCATATTTTCTGTCATATAGACCCCTCAAAGTCACTTCAAATGTGATGTGGTACCTAAAAAAAATTGTTTCATAAATTTTGCTGGAAAAATGAGAAATCACTCAACTTTTAACCCTTTTATCTTCCTAACAAAAAATATTGTATTTCCAAAATTGTGCTTATGTAAAGTAGAAATGTAGTAAATGTTATCTATGAACTATTTTGTCTGACATAACTCTCTGATTTAAGGGCACAAAAATTAAAAGTTTGAATATTGCAACATTTTCAAAATTTTTGCTACATTTCTATTTTTTTCATAAATAAACACAAGTCATAGCAAAGAAATGTTACCACCATCATGAAGTACAATATGTCATGAAAAAAACATTCTCAGAATCAGTGGGATATGTTGAAGTGTTCCGGAGTTGTTACCACATAAAGTGACACCTGTCAGAATTGTAAAATTTGACTTGGTCATTAAGGACAAAATTGGCTCGGTCACGAAAGAGTTAAATATGTTGTTTACATATTAGCTTTCAATGTCTGTGTTATGGATATTGTTGTTTTAGTTTATTTTAATTACTGTATATACTTCAGTATAAGCTGACCCGAGTATAAGCCGAGACCCCTAATTTTGCCACAAAAAACTGGGAAAACTTAATATTGACTCAAGTATAAGCCTAGAGTGCAAAATGCAGCAGCTACTGGTAAATTTCAAAAATAAAAATAGATACCAAAAAAAGTAAAATTGATTGAGACATCAGTAGGTTAAGTGTTTTTGAATATTCATATTGAATCAGAAGCCCCATATAATGCACCATACAGTTCGTGATGGGCCCCATAAGATGCTCCATACAAAAAATGCCCCATATAGTGTTCCATAAAGTTCATGATGGGCCCCATAAGATGCTCCATATTAAAATATACCCCATATAATGCTGCATAAAATGTTAATGATGGCCCCATAAGATGCTCCATAAAATATTATGCCCCGTTTAAAGCTGCACTAAGGTTGATGGCCCCATAAGATGCTCCATAGAATAGTATGCCCCATATAATGCTGCACAAAGGTTTATGGCCCCATAAGATGCTCCATAGAATATTATGCCCCATATAATGCTGCACAAAGGTTGATGGCCCCATAAGATGCTCCATAGATTATGCCCCATATAATGCTGCACGAAGGTTAATGGCCCCATAAGATGCTGAATAGCATATTATTCCCCATATAATGCTGCACAAAGGTTGATGGCCCATAAGATGCTCCATAGATTATGCCCCATATAATGCTGCACAAAGGTTGATGGCCCCATAAGATGCTCCATAGAATATTATGCCCCATATAATGCTGCAAAAAGCTTGATATCCCCATAAGATGCTCCATAGAATATTATGCCCCATATAATGCTGCACAAAGGTTGATGGCCCCATAAGATGCTCCATAGATTATGCCCCATATAATGCTGCACAAAGTTTGATGACCCCATAAGATGCTCCATAGCATATTATGCCCCATATGCTGCTGCTGTGATTAAAAAAAAAGACATACTCACCTCTCAAAGCTCAGGCCCCCGGCACTTGCAATATTCACCTGTCCCCAAACCACCGCTGTGCGCTGCTGTGTCTTCCGGGTCTCTGCAGTGACTGTTCACTCCATAGATTATGCCCCATATACTGCTCCATAAAGGTTAATGGCCCCATAAGATGCTCAATAGAATAATATGCTGCCATTTAAAAAAAAAATTACATACTCACCTGGCCTGGTGTCAGTGTCTTGAGCAGGCGGTGACATGGGCGTGCTATGGGGGTCAGGTGCCGTCACAGCCAAAGGACACGGAAGATGGAGCCCGGTGGTGGAACAGGGACGGGTGAATATCGCATGGCTCACCCTCCCCCATCGTATTCACCCTCCCGGGGCGGTCCCTGCTTCTCTGATGCGATGGTCTCTGGCGCCGGCAGCTTGTTCCTGTGTTCAGCGGTCACATGGTACCACTCAGTAAAGTAATGAATATGCGCTCCACCACTATGGGAGTGGAGTAGCATCCATATTCATTACTTTAATGAGCAGTACCACATGACTGCTGAACACAGGAAGAGTTGCTGTCGTCAGAGACAATCTGAGAAGCAGGGACCGCGCCGGGAGCAGGTGAGTATGATGTGACAGCCGCCGCCCCCCTCCCCCACTGACCCCATGGGACAATGACTCGAGTATAAGCCGTGAGGGGCACTTCTAGCCTAAAAAAATTGGCTGAAAATCTCGGCTTATACTCGAGTATATACGGTATGTAGTATTGATTTTTTGTTTTTCAATAAAATATATTATTTTAGATATAGGTGTGCACATCAATATTGTAGTGTACATTTTTCTTCCCATTTTTGGGGAATTATTATAAGGCAGCACAGGAGGACTGACTGCATTACTGTACTGTATGGTGCTGTATAGCTGTAAGGATGAAAAGGGGAGCATTATTACTATGAGGAAATACACAAGACACATTAATACTCTGAGGGCACAGACGGGGCACTGTTTTTGTGTGGGGCGCAAAAGGATCGTGCCTTTATTATACAGGGCACAGAAGGGGCATTATTATTGCCTATGAACTTGGTTATAGCGCTATATGGTTTGTGCAGAAGTGAGGAATATTAGCAAGGTGCTGAAAAGCAGTAAGCCAAAGTTGTCTCTTTGTTACATTTTGCAGGGACAAGTTATGGATAGAAGAAGAGGTCACAGTGGTCTGGAACGAATGGAAAAGACAACGGAAAATGAATTACAACAATCACCAAAAAACATCACTGGTGAGACCTATACAATACACACATATCTGTCATATTTTAAAATGCGCACGTGTCCAGCCTCCCGTGACGTCACGGCTTGTGATTGGTCGCGTCGCCCATGTGACCGCGACGCAACCAATCACAACGCCGGAACGTAATTTTAAAATCCTGAAGGACCTGAAATTACGTCACGGCTTGCTGTGATTGGTTGCGTCCCGGCCACATGGGCGGCGCGCGACCAATCACAAGCCGGGACTTCGCGTAAGGAAGTTAAAGCGCGAATTTTAAGCAAACAACGCTGCCGGTTCCCTCGGTAAGGTGCAGGCTGCGTCGGAGAGGTGAGTATAGCAATATTTTTTATTTTAATTCTTTATTTTACACATTAATATGGTTCCCAGGGCCTGAAGGAGAGTTTCCTCTCCTTCAGACCCTGGGAACCATCAGGAATACCGTCCGATACATGAGTCTCATTGACTTGTATTGGTATCGGGTATCGGTATCGGATTAGATCCGATACTTTGCCGGTATCGGCCGATACTTTCCAATACCGATACTTTCAAGTATCGGACGGTATCGCTCAACACTAGTCTGTACATATGTGCTCTGTGCATACATGTCTCTGTATGCATGTGATCTCTGTGCATGCATGTCTCTGAATGTATGTGCTCTATGCATGCATGTCTTTGTATGTACGTGCTCTGTGCACACATGTCTCTGTATGTGCTCTGTGCATACATGTATCTGTATACTGACAAGCGAAAGAGTAACAATGTTTTGAACTTTTGACTTTCAGTCACCATAGCTCATCATCCACTACTGCTTCAAACATGAGACTACCATCATTTTAAAGACAATCATCTTGTCTATGTCAAACATACATTTGTCTTGCAACTATTTTGCAATTGATTAGTTATGCAGATTTTTGTCATGTCACTACATTGTTACTCTTTTGCTCCTAAAAATCTAAATGTTTATTTTATTGTTTTGATAGTATTTTGTAAATCGACCATTAGCTTTCAACACTGCCTATGTGTGAGATAGTCAAGATGAGCATCTATAACATGGTCATCTCACTGTCCCTATGTATGTGATCTGTGCTTGCATGTACCTGTATATATACTGTACTGTATGATCCGTGTATGCACCTAGGTGCTCCATATATGCAATACATGTATCTATGTTTGTGCTCCGTGTATGCATATAGTTGTGCTCAAAAGTTGACATACCCCAGCAGAATTTTTGCTTTCTTGGCCTTTTTTCAGAGAACATAAATGATAACACCAAAACTTTTTCTCTACTCATGGTTAGTGATTGGGTGAAGCCATTTATTGTCAAACTAGACATAGAATGTAAGTCCGCAAGGACAGGGTCCTCTCCCCTATGTACCAGTCTGTCATTGTTAATTTGTTTACCATAAACGTTATCTATAACCCTGTACATAACCCCTTTTCTCATGTACAGCACCATGGAATTAATGATGCTATATTAATATATAATAATAATAATAAACTACTGTGCTTTCTCTTTTAAATCATAATGACAACCCAGAACATCCATATGACCCTGATCAAAAGTTTACATACCCCATTTCTTAATACCTTGTATTGCCCCCTCTAACATCAACGACAACTTGAAGTCTTTTGTGGTAGTTGGCGATGAGGTTCTTTTTTTTCTAAGATGGTAAAGCTGCCCACTCTTCTTGGCAAAAAGCCTCCAGTTCCTGTAAATTCCTGGGCTGTCTAGCATGAACTGCGCATTTCAGATCTCCCCAGAGTGGCTCAATGATAGTGAGGTCAGGAGACTGGGATGGCCACTCCAGAACCGTCACTTTGTTCCGCTGTAGCCAATAACAGGCGACTTGGCCTTGTGTTTTGGATAGTTGTCATGTTGGAATGTCCAAGTGTGTCCCATGCGCAGCTTCTGGGCTGATGAGTGCTAATTTGCCTCCAATATTTGCTGAAAACGTGCTGCATTCATCTTTCCTTCAACTTTGACCACGTTTCCTGTGCCTTTGTAGCTCACACATCCCTAAAACATCAGCAATCCACCTCCGTGCTTCACAGTAGGAAAGTTGTTCCTTTCATCATAGGCCTTGTTGACCTCTCTCCAAATGTAATGTTTATGGTTGTGGCCAAAAAGCTCAATTTTGGTCTCATCACTCCAAATTACCTTGTTCCAGAAGTTTTGAGGCTTGTCTCTGTGCTGTTTTGCGCATTGTAGGCAAGATACGTTGTGGCATTTGCGCAGTAATGGTTTTCTTCTGGCGAATTGACCATGCTGTCCATTTTTCTTCAAGTGCCTCCTTATTGTGCATCTTGAAACAGCCACACTGCTAGTTTTTAGAGAGTCCTGTATTTCAGCTGATGTTATTTGTGGGTTTTTCTTTGCATCCCAAACAATTTTCCTGGCAGTTGTGGATGACATTTTTTGTTTGTCTACCTGACCGTGGTTTTGTTTTTTACAGAGCCCCTGACTTT
This sequence comes from Ranitomeya variabilis, assembly GCF_051348905.1. Classification (NCBI taxonomy): domain Eukaryota; kingdom Metazoa; phylum Chordata; class Amphibia; order Anura; family Dendrobatidae; genus Ranitomeya; species Ranitomeya variabilis. The sequence goes on from NC_135234.1 coordinate 519,641,829, forward strand.
CCATTTGTTAATCACAATTTGAACGCTGCTGACTGGCATTATCAATTCCTTGGATATCTTTTTGCATACCTTTCCAGTTTTATACAGTTCGACTACCTTTTCCTGTAGATCTGTTGACAATTCTTTTGCTTTCCAAATGATTCACAATCCAGAAATGTCAGTGGCTGGATGAAAGATGCAAGAGTCTGTCTGTATCCCAGAAACTCACTCAGCTTTTGCACACACACACTCATTACAAGCAAATAGGTCACAGTTGAAGATGTTATGTTTAGTAGCCATTCAAACCTATTTGTGTCAACTTCTGTGCATGTTATCAGGCCAAAATGACCAGGGTATGTGACCTTTTGATCAGGGTCATTTGGATGTTTTGGCTTGTCATTAAGATTTAAAAAGAGAAAACACAGTAGTTTGACAATAAATGGCTTCACCCAAACACTAACCATGAATGGAGAAAACGTTTTGGTGTTGTCATTCATATTCTCTGAAAAAAAGGCCAAGAAAGCAAAAATTCTGCCGGGGTATGTGAACTTTTGAGCACAACTGTACAGTATATTTGTATATAGGTGCTCTGTATACATGTATTTCTATATACACTGTGTTCCAAATTATTATGCAAATTGGTTTTAAGTGTCATAAAGATTTAATTGTTTTGTTTTTCAAATAAACTCGTGGATGGTATTGTGTCTCAGGGCTCAATGGATCACTGAAATCAATCTTAAACACATGTGATAATTAGTTTTCCAGATGATTCTAATTAAAGGAAAACTACTTAAAAATGATGTTCCACATTATTAAGCAGGCCACAGGTTTCAAGCAATATGGGAAATAAAAAGGATCTCTCTGCTGCTGAAAAGCGTTAAATAGTGCAAGGCCTTGGTCGAGGGATGAAAACATTAGATATTTCACGAAAACTTAAGAGTGATCATCATACTGTGAAGAGATTTGTGACTGAAACAGAGAACAGACAGAGTTCATGCAGTTAAAGGCATAATGAGGAAGATTTCTACCAGACAAATTCATTAGATTAAGAGAGCAGCTGCCAAAATACCATTATAAAGAAGCAAACATTTATTTTAAGCTGCTGGTGCCTCTGGAGTCCCTCAAACCTCAAGGTGTAGGATCCTTCAGAGGCTTGCTGTGGTGCATAAACCTACTATTCGGCCACCCCTAAACAGTGTTCACATGCAGAAACGGTTGCAGTGGGCCCAGACATACATGAAAACTAATTTTCAAACAATCTTGCTTACTGATGAGTGTCGAGCAACCCTGGTTGGTCCAGATGGATGGAGTAGTGGATGGTTGGCGGATGGCCACCATGTCCCAACAAGGCTGCGACGTCAACAAGGAGGTGGAGGAGTCATGTTTTGGGCCGGAATCATTGGGGAAACAGCTGGTAGGGCCCTTTAAGGTTCCTGAAGGTGTGAAAATGACCACTGCAAAGTATATTGAGTTTCTGACTGATAACTTTCTTCCATGGTATAAAAAGCAGAAGCGTGCCTTCAGGAGCAAAATCATCTTCATGCATGACAATTAGTGTTGAGCATTCTGATACCGCAAGTATCGGGTATCGGCCGATACTTGCGGTATCGGAATTCCGATACCGAGATCCGATACTTTTGTGGTATCGGGAATCGGAATCGGAAGTTCCCAGTGTATGGTTCCCAGGGTCTGAAGGAGAGGAAACTCTCCTTCAGGCCCTGGGATCCATATCCATGTAAAAAATAAAGAATTAAAATAAAAAATAGAGATATACTCACCCTCTGACGCGCCCTGGTAGTAACCGGCAGCCTGCTTTGCTTAAAATGAGCGCGTTCAGCACCTTCCATGACGTCACGGCTTGTGATTGGTCGCGTGGCGGTCACATGAGCGCACGCGACCAATCAGAAGCCGTGACGTCATGGAAGGCCCTAAACGCGCTCATTTTAAGCAAAGAAGGCTGCCGGTTAACAGCGGTGAGGTGCAGGGGCCTCCGGAGAGGTGAGTATATCAATATTTATTATTTTAATTCTTTATTTTACACATTAATATGGATCCCAGGGCCTGAAGGAGAGTTTCCTCTCCTTCAGACCCTGGGAACCATCAGGATACCTTCCGTTACTTGGTGTCCCATTGACTTGTATTGGTATCGGGTATCGGTATCGGCGATATCCGATACTTTTCGGGTATCGGCCGATACTATCCGATACCGATACTTTCAAGTATCGGACGGTATCGCTCAACACTAATGACAATGCACCAACTCATGCTGCAAAGAATACCTCTGAGTCATTGGCTGCTATGGGCATACAAGGAGATAAACTCATGGTGTGGCCACCATCTTCCCCTGACCTCAACCCTATAGAGAACCTTTGGAGTATCATCAAGCAAAAGATCTGAGGGTGGGAGACAATTCACCTCAAAACAGCAGCTCTGGGAGGCGATTCTGACTTCATGCAAAGAAATACAAGCAGAAACTCTCCAAAAACTCACAAGTTCAATGGATGCAAGAATTGTGAAGGTGATATCAAAGAAGGGTTCCTATGTTAACATGTAACTTGGCCTGTTATGATGTTTTGGCATTAAATAGCTTTTTTGTTCAGTGAATGTGACCTCCTAATGCTGCAAATTCCACAAATGAGCATTCTCAGTTCTTTAAAACATATCAAATGTTTAGAAATTCTATTGTGCCTAATAATTTGGAACAGTGCATTTTGAGTTTTTATTCATTTTGGAGATTATACTGTTATCATTGGGAGGTTTCTTCAATAAAATTTGATGTATACTCTAACGGGTGATTACTTTTATTAGACTGACTGTCATTTGCACCAACCATTTAGAAAAATCCAAGAAAAATGTCACTTGCATAACTATTTGGAGCGTAGTGTATGTGCTCTGTGTATACATGTGCCTGTATGTAGGTGATCTGTGTATGCAAGTATCTGTATGCATGTACTCTGTCTATAAATATATATATGTGTGTGTGTGTATACAGTATATATTCTCTGTGTATACATATACAGTGGGTACGGAAAGTATTCAGACCCCTTTAAATTTTTCCCTCTTTGTTTCTTTGCAGTCATTTGGTAAATTCAAATTTTTTTATTTTTTTCACATAAATGTACATTCTGCACCCTATCTTGACTGAAAAAAAGCAGAAATGTAGAAATTTTTGCAAATGTATTAAAAAAGAAAAAATGAAATATCACATGGTCATAAGTATTCAAACCCTTTGCTCAGACACTCATATTTAAGTATATTATTATTATTTATTATTATAGCGCAATTTATTCCATGGCGCTATATCAATTGCACACTCCTTTGAATGCAAAGAAGATTTTTTTTTATTAAAGTTCAAGACATAAGAGCAACCTTTGAGTGTCAATGCGTTTCGGCCAAGTGCCAAGTTGCACTCAGTAGGTATTCCCTTCTAGATAGGGATTTTCTCTTCTCTGGCGGAGCAATTTGTTAAATCTGGAAGGTATAGTTCAAGAGTATGTCTTGATCTGGCCAAGGTTATAAAAGAATTTCTGCAGTACTCAAGGTTCCTAAGAGCACAGTGGAATCCACAATCCTTAAAGGGAACCTGTCACCCCCAAAATAGCTGGTGAGGTAAGCTCACCGGCATCAGGGGATTATCTACAGCATTCTGTAAGCATTACCTGAAAGAGGAGAAAAAAACGTTAGATTATACTCACCCAGGGGCGGTCCCGCTGTGGTCCGGTCGGATGGGTGTCTCCGGTCCGCTCCGGCGCCTCCCATCTTCGTTCCATGACGTCCTCTTCGGTCTTTACGCCGCGTTGAGGGCAGAGCAAAGTACTGCAGTGCACAGGCGCCGGGCCTCTCTGACCTTTCCGGCGCCTGCGCACTGCAGTACTTTGCTCTGCCCTCAACAGGGCAGACAAAGTACGCCAGCACCGGAGCCGTCCAGCCAAACTGAGCAATCGTGGGAGAAGAGCGTTGGTGAGAGAGGTAAAGAAGAGAGTGGGAGAAAGTCCCACAAAGTCAACTATCACTGCAGCCCTCCACCAGTCGGGCCCGATGGAAGCCTCTCATCAATGCAAGACATATGAAAGCCTGCATAGAGTTTGCTAAAAAACACATCAAGGACTCCCAGACTATGAGAAATAAGATTTTCTGGTTTGATGAGAAGAAGATAGACCATTTTGGTGATAATTCTAAGCAGGATGTGTGGAGAAAACCAGGCACTGTTCATCACTTGCCCAATACAATCCCAACAGTGAAACATGGTGGTGGCAGCATCATGGGGGTGTTTTTCAGCTGCAGGGACAGGATGACTGGTTATCATTGAAGGAAACATGAATGCGACCAAGTACAGAGATATCCTGGATGAAAACCTATTCCACAGTGCTCTGGACCTCAGAATTGGACGAAGGTTCATCTTCCAACAAGACAATGACCATAAGCACACAGCTAAAATAACAAAGGAGTGGCTTCAGAACAACTCTGTGACCATTCTTGACTGCCCCAGCCAGAGCCCTGACCTAAACCCAATTGAGCATCTCTGGAGAGACCTGAAAATGGCTGTCCACCAACGTTCACCATCCAACCTGATGGAAATGGAGAGGATCTGCAAAGAAGAATGGCAGAGGATCCCCAGGTGTGAAATACTTGTTGCATCATTCCCAAGAAGACTCATGGCTGTACTAGCTCAAAAGGGTGCCTCTACTCAATACTGAGCAAAGGGTCTGAATACTTATGACCATGTGATATTTCAGTTTTTCTTTTTTAGTACATTTGCAAAAATTTCTACATTTCTGTTTTTTTTCCAGTCAAGATGGGGTGCAGAGTGTACTTTAATGTGAAAAAAATGAACTTTTTTTAATTTACTAAATGGCTGCAATAAAACAAAGAGTGAAAAATTTAAAGGGGTCGGAATACTTTCCTTCCCCACTGTATGTGTGTATTCGATTGTTTATGGTGGAACAAAAAACATTGTTTTTCAGCAGCACATTGCTCACTGTATACAGCAGTTGTGCTGCTGATAACAAACTAAAGAAGAGGAAGGCTAAAAAGCCAAAGAAAGACGACCGAGAAAGTCCATATATATATATATATATATATATATATATATATATATACACTCACCGGCCACTTTATTAGGTACACCATGCTAGTAACAGGTTGGACCCCCTTTTGCCTTCAGAACTGCCTCAATTCTTCGTGGCATAGATTCAACAAGGTGCTGGAAGCATTCCTCAGAGATTTTGGTCCATATTGACATGATGGCATCACACAGTTGCCGCAGATTTGTCGGCTGCACATCCCAAAGATGCTCCATACAAGGCAGGATGGATCCATGCTTTCATGTTGTTTACGCCAAATTCTGACCCTACCATCCGAATGTCGCAGCAGAAATCGAGACTCATCAGACCAAGCAACGTTTTTCCAATCTTCTACTGTCCAATTTCGATGAGCTTGTACAAATTGTAGCCTCAGTTTCCTGTTCTTAGCTGAAAGGAGTGGTACCCGGTGTGGTCTTCTACTGCTGTAGCCCATCTGCCTCAAAGTTCGACGCACTGTGCGTTCAGAGATGCTCTTAGGCCTACCTTGGTTGTAACGGGTGGCGATTTGAGTCACTGTTGCCTTTCTATCAGCTCGAACCAGTCTGCCCATTCTCCTCTGACCTCTGGCATCAACAAGGCATTTCCGCCCACAGAACTGCCGCTCACTGGATTTTTTTTCTTTTTCGGACCATTCTCTGTAAACCCTAGAGATGGTTGTGCGTGAAAATCCCAGTAGATCAGCAGTTTCTGAAATACTCAGACCAGCCCTTCTGGCACCAACAACCATGCCACGTTCAAAGGCACTCAAATCACCTTTCTTCCCCATACTGATGCTTGGTTTGAACTGCAGGAGATTGTCTTGACCATGTCTACATGCCTAAATGCACTGAGTTGCCGCCATGTGATTGGCTGATTAGAAATTAAGTGTTAACAAGAAGTTGGACAGGTGTACCTAATAAAGTGGCCGGTGAGTGTATATATATATATGAAAAATTCTTTATTGTAAACAATTAAACAGGACAGACAGCCATCAGGATAAGGAATGGGATGCAATAAAAGTAACCATAATACAAAGGTACAGACAGCGAGTGTGTGCACATGCCGGAACCACTCACACAGAATGGTTCGTGTATAATTAACTCCCCGTCAAACCAAGACGGTATAAGAGAGGGTGCATGCATAAATGTATAGCCAATATCACAGACCGGACAAAACCTTAACTAATAATGCTTCCCACAAGAATCAAAATGAGAAGCTAACGCTTAACTCAGAATGGGTAGTAAGATCAAATGTAACTATACCTTGTGGGCAGCGGCACCATTCCTTATCCTGATGGCTATCTGTCCTGTTTAATTGTTTACAATAAAGAATTTTTCATTTTTACATATATAGGGACTTTGTCGTCTTTCTTTGGCTTTTTAGCCTTCCTCTTCTTTTGTTCTGTTTAGCGACCAGTCCACATTGATTAGTCCACTTCAGTCAGCTGGCTAGGTAATATGGCTGATAATTAATATGTTTATCACTTTACTGGTTATACACTCGTATCTGCCATGCTGATTGTTTTTGCAAGTATATTTCTCTGATAACGAACTAAATAAAGAGGCAGATTGATCTTCTAGTGATTGTTCTGTGCCCATCATTCTTCATCAGACTGTGTAAAGAGGCTTGAAAGTAAGTGCCAAATTACTTCAATATTGCGGATTGCGCTCATTAACTCAAAGCATGTAAATGCAGCCGAAATGTTTCTTTGTGATGGTGCAAAATGTAAGCATTTTGTAACCCCACATTAAACTTTTGCCCAAGGCCCCACTTTGTCTAAAACTGGCACTGTGTACACATAGGACACGATCCACCATTACAATTTTTCTAGTTTTCTCTATATTTGCTCATTTTAAGTAATTTGCTAATTGTTCCTGGCTTAAGTATATGCGCATTGTTCTTTATATGTTTTGTGCCACTTTTTAAATTGTCTTTTTTATTAAGTCTATTATGATTATTTTCTCAACATCTTTGCTTATCTAAATGTTGTAGACATATTCATGAAATGTGATTTCTACCACATGTAACATCTAATTCCAATCTCCCCTTGATTTTGGCATATTTGTGCAATTTTTTAAAAGGTTTTCAACTTTTAGTGATTAAGATTCACAAAAGCTAGTTAAATTAAAAAAAATAAAAAATAAAGAGCATTTATTTATTGCATCAAATTCATGGACCACGTGCACCATTTTGAAGAATTTGGCTCAAAATAACATCAGCAAATAACATAATACAAAAATAGAAAAGTAACTTCAATAATTCACAAATGAAGGATCGGACCCATTTGTAAAATGTCCACGGTAAATAGCACCATGCCATTAGCACTCACTTTAACCTCTTCAGGACCTTAGACATATCCATACATCCTGGCTAGAAAGGGATACCCAACATTGGATGGATATGTCTTGGCTATGGTGCGGGCACAGGATCTTGGTGTGCATGATCGTTGCCTGAGTGTTCGGCTAACATGAAAGCTGACAGGAGTGATGCCTGTACTGCACCTGGCTGTTTAACCCCTAAATACTGCAATCGATATTGATTGCTGCATTTAGAAGGCAGGGAGAAGGAGGGGGCTCTCGCTCCACTCCAATTGGCACCCCTGCAACATCATTGCGAGGGCCCGATCCTTACCATGGTGACCCGAGGTTGTCATGGCGACATCCGTGTCACCAGGCTACGAACAGCCTGTGAGACCATACACAGAGCATGGTCTAAGGCTGGTTTCACATTTGCGGTTGTGTCCGCATTGTTTCTGATGCATACATCTGCATGTGTCTTGATTTCATATCTTTAACATTGTAGACGCAGGTGCATGTGTTTGCATGCATTCGCCAGCGTTTACTTATGCATGCAAATTTTTGCGGTGTGCGGCTGGGCGCGGCTGACTTACCATGTTAGAATTTTTGTGGTGGCAAATTTCCGCTACCATACGCATGCGGGCGCTTGCGGAAGGAGTGCGTCAAATAAACGCAGTACAGTCTATGGGAACACATGCGTACCCAAGGACACGCGTACGTCTTTGTTTACGTAGGCATGCATTTTTATGAGTAAACATGTCTAGGAACTTGTTTTCAGCCATCCGCCCAAACAAAGCTTATAAAAGAAGTTGTGGGAAGGAAGTCCATTACTCTCAAGACTCTGGAAGCGATACAAGCCTTGCAGCATCAAGTTTGGAAGACTCTATCACATTTTTGCCACCTCATAGCTCCATGACACACAATCTATTGCCCCTCTTCTTTATTTGCTTTACACTGCAGCTTTGATTCTTGTGTCTGTCATGGAGCTATGAGGTGGCAGAAACACAAAGAGGACTGAAAATCCTCCAAAAATTTATATTAATACAGCAAAAAAAAGTCAGGGGTCAACAATGCTCACATGCCCAGGTGTCAGCACTAGTGCACTCAGGATGCTTTGTTTTCTGCATCCTGAGTGCACTAGTTCTGACACACGGGCAGGTGAGTAAAGATATGAGGTGGATTAGCTCCATCATCTCTTCAGTCTGCATTGATATATAGAAAAATAGAAATGCAGACTGAAGAGATGATGGAGCTAATCCAACGTCACCTACCATAGCACTGACCGCAGAGAGAAGAGGTGTAGTGTAAAGCATGGTTTACATAACCCAATTTGGTTATAATCCAATCCCTGTATGATGCAATCTGCATGATACAGCAAGTGGATTTTATAAAAACTGTAATTGTGAACCAATGATCACCTTATTAAACTTTAAAAATAATTATTCTAATATAGAGGACACTTGGAACAGGTGTTTAAATAGAGGTGCTTTATTGTCAGCAAGCATTAAAGTAAATTTAAATAACTACAGGTACATAACATTGCACAACATTACAAGAACACTAAACCACGTCATCTTGTAAGGACAGACGTCCAGTCTCAGAAACAAAGTAGGACGCAAATGTATCCCTCATTTGGGCAACTTCAACTGTTGTCCTGAAAGGATGATGATGGTAATCTGGCAATGGGTTAGAAACAGGTTCATCAAGTTCAATGTTTGGTCGCTCTGTATCCATTATGTAGTTGTGCAAAACCATACATGCCTTGACCATCTCATTGGCTGTCTCAATTTTGAGATTAATGGCTGTTCTTAAAATGCGCCATTTTGAGACAAGCATACCAAAGGCACTCTCAATAGTTCTTCATGCCCTGGTCAGTCTGTAATTAAAAATCCTTTTTGTGTGTGTCAAGTCCCGACTGGAGTATGGCTTCAGAAGGTTTCCACACATCTGAAAGGCCACATCCCCAACCACAACAAATGGCGTTGGCGGGCCTTGAGTATTGGGGAGAGGTTGTGGCATGGGGAAATTGAAATGATTGCCATACACCGGTTGGCCCATGTCCGAGTTTTTAAATGTCTGGAAGTCATTACCACGGCCAAAAGATCCAATATCCACGGCGACAAACCTACAGTCCACAGCTGCAATCGCCATGAGCACTATGGAAAAATATTTTTTATAATCAAAGTACTCGGATCCAGTTCCAACCGGTTTGGTAATCCGGATATGTTTTCCATCCACTGCTCCCAAACAGTTGGGGAAATTACAAACTTCAAAAAAATTTCAGCAGTTTGCTGCCAGATTTCTGAGGTGGGTAGGGGGATAAATTCCGCAAGGAGAATATCCCACAAAGCCCGGAAGGTGTCTGCGACAATCCTAGATAGGGTTGAAATTCCTATCCGGAACTGGAAATGGAGCAATTATAGGCTCTCTCCGGTAGCCAGAAATCTGCAGAACAGAGAAAGAAAAAATAAATCAGAACAATAATATTTATGACTGGGGTTTTGCTAACCAAAGAAAAAAAAGAGAAAGAACATGGCTTTTATAACAATAATATTTAGGACAGTATTTTAGCAAAAGAAAAAAAATAAAAAAAATAAAAAAATATTGTAAGTACATTGCCAAACAATAATAATTATGACAGGCAATGTTTAAATAATACGTACCTTAGTGTCACCAACAGACGTTCCTCAGCAATAATTGCTCTATGGAGCTGGGTGTCCTGTTGTGAATTTGGTTTTTGGGCTCCCCCGGTGGTCACTGGTGGTACTGGACTTGTGTGCTTCACTTTCTCTGTTCACCTGTTTCCATCAGGATATGGGAGTATTTCTATTTAGCCTTGCTGCTCAGTTATTCTAGTGCCGGCCATCAATGTAACCAGAGCCTTTCTGTTGCATGTTCCTGCTTCTAGACTACTATCAGCTAAGTTGGACTCTTAGTCCTAAGTTTGTTTGCATTTTTGTTCCAGTTCACAGTTATGTTATGTTTCTGTAGCTGGAAGCTCTTGTGGGCCGAAATTACCACTCCGGTGTCATGAGTTGACACATGAGTCTTAAAGTAATTTCTGGATGGTATTTTAATAGGGTTTTCAGCTGACCGTGAAGTTCCCTATTGTATCTTCTTACTATCTAGTAAGCGGACCTCGCTTTGCTGAACCTACCTTCATACTGCGTATGTCTTTTCCTCTGAACTCACCGTCAATATATGTGGGGGGCTTCTGTCTCCTTTTTGGGGGAATTTCCCTAGAGGTAAGCCAGGTCTGTTTTTTCCTCTAATAGGGTTAGTTAGTTCTCCGGCTGGCGCTGGGCGTCTAGGGATAAAACGTAGGTACGTCACCCGGCCACTGTTAGTTGTGTGATAGGTTTAGCTCACGGTCAGCTCGAGATTCCATCACCCAAGAGCTAGTCTGTTATTTAAGTTCTCTGACGTTCCCTTGCCATTGGGAACCATGACAGTGTCCTTCCTGATGATGGCTCCTTGTGCACGATCCAGCAATTCCATGAAGCTGTCTTGAGACACCCTCGTGTACTCAAAATATTTCTCCAGGTTTTCACGGAACTCACTGAATAAGGCATGGTAGGCTCTACTGCTCGGTCGGAGTTCAACAATCGGGTGTTGCTAAAAGCGCCGACACCATCTTCTCTGTTTTTCTCTTTTCCGTTCATGCTCACAAGCAAATGCAAAGGAAAGAAACAAGTTGACATCCAAATCCAGATTCCGATAGAAACTCTCCATGTGAAGATTCATCTTGACACAGGATACAGGAGCAAAATGTGAGGATTTCAGCTGGCCAAGGGTTTATATAAAGAAATCTCAAGGAAGCTTGTGGTCAAGGAAATTCTCCTTGAAATTTCTTTTCATAACAAACGCATGCGCATAAAAAACGCGAACGAATGCAAACACGCATGCAAACATGTGCAAACGTTTTTTATTCGTCATGCGTAAGTTGATGTGGATAAAAAATGCAGCGTTATCATGCATTTGCCATGCGTTTGTGGTTGCATACAAAACGCTGCGGACTCAACCGCAAATGTGAACCTAGCCTAAGAGGCTTGTGTCTGTACAGAACTGACAGATATAAAGCATTGCAATGTTCGTGCATTGCAGTGCTTTATACCAGTGATCAGAGCCATGAAAGTGAAAGTCCCATAGAGGGACTAAGTAAAAAAGTAGAAACAAAATTGTAAAAATATTTTTTTTTAAATCCCAAAATAAACAAATATATGTACAGCTGTGTGAAAAAGTGATTGCCTCTTTTCTGATTTCTAATTCTTTTGCATGTTTACTTAAATGTTTCAAATCAGCAAACAAGTTTAAATATTAGACAAAGATAGCACACGTAAACACAAAATGCACTTTTTAAATGAAGGTCTTTATTATTAAGGGAAAACGTGATCCAAACCTACAGGGCGCCCCCCTAAACCTAATAATTGGTTGGGCCACCCTCAGCAGCAACAACTGCAATTAAGCATTTGTGATAACTGGCAATAAGACTTTTAAAATGCTCTGGATGAATTTTGTCCCACTTATCTTTGCAGAATTCAGCCACATTGGAGGGTTTCCGAGCATGAACCACCTTTTTAAGGTCATGTCACAGCATCTCAATCTGATTAATATCAGGACTTTGACTAGGCCACTCCAAAGTCTTAAATTTGTTTTTCTTAAGCTATTCAGAGCTGAACTTTCTGGTGTGCTTTGGATCATAGTCCTGCTGCATAACTCAAGTGTGTTTCAGCTTGAGGTCATGAGCAAATGGCCGGATATTCTCCTTCAGGATTTTTTGGTAGACAGCAGAATTCATGGTTCAATTTACCACAGCAAGTCTTCCAGATCCTAAAGCAACAAAACAGCCCCAGACCATCACACTACCACCACCATCATTTACTGTTGGTATGATGTTCCTTTTCTGAAATGCTGTGTTACTTCTACGCCACATGTAACACCTTCCAAATAGTTCAAATTTTGTCTCATCAGCCCACAGAGTATTCTCCCAAAAGTCTTGGGGATCATCAAGATTTTTTTGGCAAAACTGTTCTTTTTGCTCAGCAGTGGTTTTCATCTTGGAACTCTGCCATGCAGGCTATTTTTGCCCAGTCTCTTTCTTACAATGGAGTCATTGTGGGGTCTTTTGTGACCTCTTGGATGAGTCCTCGCTGCACACTTGGGGTAATTTTGGTCAGATGGCCACTCCTGGGAAGGTTCACAACTGTTCCAAGTTTTTGCCATTTGTGTATAATAGCTCTCACTGTGATTCCCTACAGTCACCAAAGCTTTAGAAATGGCTTAATAACCTTTTTCAGACTGATAGATCTCAATTACTTTATTTCTCATTGAAAGGTAGGTTCAATTTAAGTGATTTCTTGACTGAGAACAGGTGTGGCAGTAATCAGGCTTGGGTGTTGCTAGGAATTTGAGCTAAGCTTCCCAAAGATGTGATAAACCACAGTTAATTTATGTTTGGGGGAGAGGGTGCAATCACTTTTCTCAAAAAGATACCTGTAGGTTTGGATATTTTTTTCCTTAATAAAGACCTTATTTTAAAAACTGCATTTTGAGTTACTTGTGTTATCTTTGTCTAATATTTAAACTTGTTTTTTGTTCTGAAGCATTTAAGTGTGATAAACATGCAAAAGAATAGGAAATAAGGAAGAGGTAAACACTTTTTCACACAACTGTAAATTATACACATAAATACACATTTTTAAGTAAAAAAAAAATTTTAAATTACACATTTGGTATCACCATGTCCCTAGCGGCTCGTCCTATAAAACTGTCACACTAGTTAACCCCTTCAGTGAACACCGTAAATAAATTAATTAAAAATGAGGCAAAAAAACTATGCTTTTTTATCATATCGCAGAACAAAAAGTGGACTAAAACACGATAAAAAGATGAATGTAAATAAAAATGGTATTGCTGAAAACATCATCTTGTATATACCGTATATACTCGAGTATAAGCCGAGATTTTCAGCCCAAATTTTTGGGCTGAAAGTGCCCCTCTAGGCTTATACTCGAGTCATGATCGGCGGTGGGGTCGGCGGGTGAGGGGGAGAGAGGACTGTCGCATGCTCACCTAGTCCCGGAGCTCCTGGCGCTCCCCCTCCCCGTCCCACGGTCTTCAGTGCCGCAGCTCTTCACCTGTTCAGTGGTCACCCATAGGGGTGGAGCCGCATATTCATTTCTCTAATGAGCGGTAACGGTGACCGCTGACAGAGGAAGAGGCTGCGGCACCCGGAGACCATCTGTCCGGGATAAGGAGCCAGGGACGCCGGGAGCAGGTAAGTATGTCATAGTTACCTGTCCACGTTCCACCCGCCGGGCGCCGCTCCGTCTTCCCGTCCTCTTGCTCTGACTGTTCAGGTCAGAGGGCGCGATGACGTACTAATCTGCGCGCCGCCCTCTGCCTCAACAGTCAGTGCGGAGAGACGCCGAGACGGGACGCTGAGGAGCTGCGGGCAGCAAGAGAGGTGAGTATGTCATTTTTTTTTTATTGCAGCAGTAGCAGCAGCATTATATATTGCACAGCTTTCTATGGAGCATCTATGGGACCATAATGAACGGTGCAGAGCATTATATATGGCACAGCTTTCTATGGAGCATCTATGGGGCCATACTGAACCGTGCAGAGCATTATATATGGCACAGCTTTCTGTGGAGCATCTATGGGGCCATACGGAACGGTGCAGAGCATTATATATGGCATAGCTATATATGGATCAGCTATGGGGCCATAATGAACGGTGCAGAGCATTATATATGGCACAGCTATATATGGATCAGCTATGGGGCCATAATGAACGGTGCAGAGCATTATATATGGCACAGCTTTATGTGGAGCATCTATGGGACCATAATGAACGGTACAGAGCATTCTATATGGCACAGCTATATATGGATCATCTATAGGACCATAATGAACGGTGCAGAGCATTATATGTGGCACAGCTTTATGTGGAGCATCTATCGGGCCATAATGAACGGTGCAGAGCATTATATATGGCACAGCTTTATGTGGAGCATCTATAGGGCCATAATGAACGGTGCAGAGCATTATATATTGCACAGCTTTATGTGGAGCATCTATGGGGCCATAATGAACGGTGCAGAGCATTATATATGGCACAGCTTTATGTGGAGCATCTATGGGGCCATAATGAACGGTGCAGAGCATTATATGTGGCACAGCTTTTTATGGAGCATCTATGGGACCATAATGAATGGTGCAGAGCAATATATATGGCACAGCTATATATGGATCAGCTATGGGGCCATAATGAACGGTGCAGAGCATTATATATGGCACAGCTTTATGTGGAGCATCTATGGGACCATAATGAACGGTGCAGAGCATTATATATGGCACAGCTTTATGAGGAGCATCTATGGGGCCATAATGAACGGTGCAGAGCATTATATATGGCACAGCTTTATGTGGAGCATCTATGGGGCCATAATGAACGGTGCAGAGCATTGTATATGGCACAGCTTTATATGGAGCATCTATGGGACCATAATGAACGGTGCAGAGCATTATATGTGGCACAGCTTTATGTGGAGCATCTATGGGGCCATACTGAACGGTGCAGAGCATTATATATGGCACAGCTTTATGTGGAGCATCTATGGGGCCATAATGAACGGTGCAGAGCATTATATATGGCACAGCTTTATGTGGAGCATCTATGGGACCATAATGAACGGTGCAGAGCATTATATATGGCACAGCTTTATGTGGAGCATCTATGGGACCATACTGAACGGTGCAGAGCATTATATATGGCACAGCTTTATGTGGAGCATCTATGGGACCATAATGAACGGTGCAGAGCATTATATATGGCACAGCTTTATGTGGAGCATCTATGGGACCATACTGAACGGTGCAGAGCATTATATATGGCACAGCTTTATGTGGAGCATCTATGGGACCATACTGAACGGTGCAGAGCATTATATATGGCACAGCTTTATGTGGAGCATCTATGGGACCATAATGAACGGTGCAGAGCATTGTATATGGCACAGCTTTATGTGGAGCATCTATGGGGCCATACTGAACGGTGCAGAGCATTATATGTGGCACAGCTTTCTGTGGAGCATCTATGGGGCCATACTGAACGGTGCAGAGCATTATATATGGCACAGCTTTATCTGGAGCATCTATGGGACCATAATGAACGGTGCAGAGCATTATATGTGGCACAGCTTTCTGTGGAGCATCTATGGGGCCATACTGAACGGTGCAGAGCATTATATATGGCACAGCTTTATGTGGAGCATCTATGGGGCCATAATGAACGGTGCAGAGCATTATATGTGGCACAGCTTTATATGGAGCATCTATGGGGCCATAATGAACGGTATGGAGCATCTATTTTTATTTTTGAAATTCACCGGTAGCTGCTGCATTTTCCACCCTAGGCTTATACTCGAGTCAATAAGTTTTCCCAGTTTTTTGTGGCAAAATTAGGGGGGTCGGCTTATACTCGGGTCGGCTTATACTCGAGTATATACGGTAACTTTTTTATTTTTATAACTCTCAGAATAAAATGATGCAAAAATAATTATTTTTTCTATAGTTTTTATTGTGTAAAAGAGACAGAACATAAAAAATATAAAAATATGATATCGTTGTAATCATTCTGATCCGAAGAATAAAGGTGCGTTATTAGTTTTACCACACTCAGAACGGCATAACAAAATCAATTCCTGAATTTCTGGCTTTGGTTTATTCTGTCTCACAAAAATCATAATAGAAAGCAATAAAAAAAGTTACATAACTTAAATGATAACAATAAAAACGTTAACTCGTCCCACAAAAAACAAGCCCTCGCATGACTCTATAAGCGGAAATATGGAAAAATTATAGCTCTTAGACATAGCAATGCAAAAACTTTTTTGCAAAAAAAAGCATCTTTTAGTGAGTCACAGCAGACAAACCTATAAAAAACCTATAACTCTGGCATCGCTATAATTGTACTGACTTGAAGAATAAAATTGTCTAAACACTTATACTGCATGAGGAACAGCATAAAAAATAAATAAATCTAATTCTTGACCTGCTGTTGATATGTTCATTCTGCCTCCCAAAGATTGCAGTAAGACTTGGATCACATTTATCTTGCGTTCTACACTGAGCTCTTTCACCTGGTATTCTATGCAAATCTCTGAAATACGTGATTTAAATGGAACCATCGGCAGAAGATTCCCTATAATGAGGCAGATGAGGCACTGTGGACGCTGTCTGGCTTTTGATATACATGATCAAAAATTTTTTGTAAAATGTTCATAGCAAAAGCTTCAATTCAATTCACAAAAAAGCAAGTCCCCTCTCAAGTCCATCATCTATTAACAGAAATATAGGGGGCTTCCACATTACTGGTAGTTGAGGCTCAGGAAAAGCAAAATGGCTCCTCAACCCCCAAAATAAATTCAGCAAATTCTGAGCTCCCAAATCCAGATGCCCCCTCCCTTCTGAACCCCAGTGTGTGAACCACACCACGTTTAGAGTCCACATGTTTGGTATTTCTGTAGCAATGAGAGCTCACCTAATTTACTGGGTGCATATCTCCAAAATCATGAGCTGGACATAATGTACTGGGCACTACAATGTACGGGTACTGCAATGTACTGGGCACTACAATGTACTGAGCACTACAATGTACAGGCACGACAATCGTAGATTTGCAATTTTCACTCCGCAACATCCACTGCTGCTTGTTTCTGAAAAACATCCATGGAGTCAAATCATCACTACACCTGTAGATAAATTCCCAAAGCACTTAGGGGCTCTGTAAATGGAGTCCATAAACTATTGTAAGAAAATCTATGCTCCAGGAGGCAAGTAGCGCTCTGTCCCTCCTGAGTCTGCCATGTGGCTAAACAGTACTGTGCAGTCACATATGGGGTATTTCTATGTTCAGCAGAAATTGTGTGATACATTTTGGTGCCATTTTTACCCACTTCCATGTGTGACAATGTAAAATATGAGACTAAAACAACATTTTTGAGGCAAAGATGTAATTATTTGTTCTTCACTGCTCAATTGAATAAAATTCTGTGACACTCCTGTGGTGTTAAAATGATCACTGCACCCCTAGACGAATTCACTGAGAGGTATCGATTTTAAAATGGAGTCAGTTATGGGGCGTTCTGCTGTTCTGTCACCTCAGGGGTTTTCTCAGTTGGTCATGGTACCCGCAAACCATAACAGTAAAATCTGCTCTATGAAATGGCACTCCTTCCCTTCTGAGCTTTGCACTGTGCCTGAAAAGGAGTTCACAATTATATGTAGGATATTGGCGCACTCAGGAGAAATTGCACAACAAACTAAGGTCCATTTTTTCCTTTTAGCCCTTATAAAAAATAAAAACTTGGGGCTTAAACCATTTTCACCGCCCAATGGTATAAAATTCTGTGAGGCACATGTGGTGTCAACATGCTCACTGCACTCCTAGATGAATTCATTTGGGGGGCTATAGTATGTAAAATGAGGTCACTTATGAGTGGTTTCTGCTTATCTGTCCCCTCAGGGGCTCGGCCAATGTGACCTGGCTCCCTCAAACCATTCCATCAAAATCTGTATTCCAATATGGTGCTTCTTCTACCATTCTGAGTTTTGTACTGTGCCTCATAAGTAGTTTTTGACAACATATGGGGTACAGGGTAATCAAGAGAAATTGCTCAGCAAATTTTGGCATCTATTTTCTCCTGCTATCGTTTTAAAAAATGAAAGACATGGAGGATAAAACAACATTTTTGTAGGAAAAATGTTTAATTTTTTTAATTTTCACAGTTCAACATTATAAAATTCTATGAAGGACATGTGGGTTCACAGTTCTCACCACACATGTAGATGAATTTCTTGATGGATCTAGTTTACAAAATGGGGTCACATGTGGGGGGTTTCCACTGTTTAGGCACATCAGGGGCTCTCAAAATGTGACATGATGCCCACAGATCAATCTATGAAAGTCTGCATTCCAAAACGTCACTTCTTTCTTTCAAAGCCCTGCCATATTGGCATACTCAGGAGAAATTGAACAAAGAGTTTTGAGGTCTATTTTCTACAGCTACCCTTGTGAAAATCAAAAGTTTGTGGCTAAAACATCATTTTTGCAGTTCAAATGTGATGTTTTATATTTACTGCTCAACGTTGCAAACTTCTGTGAAGCACCTGGGGTTCAAGGTGCTCACCACACAGCTAAATTCCTTGAGAGATCTATTTTTTGCAAAATTTGGTCACTTGGAGGTTTCTACAGTTTATGCACATCAGCTGCTCTATAAACAAGACATGGCATCCGCACTCAATTCCAGCAAATTTTGCGATCAAAAAGTCAAGCAACGCTCCTTACTTTCCCAGCCCTGTTGTGCATCCAAACAGTAGTTTTCCCCACATGAGGGGTATCAACATACTCAGGAACAATTGCATAACCCATTTTGGGTTCAATTTTCTCCTCTTACCCTTGTGAAAATTAAAAATGTAGGGCTAAAAGAACATTTTTGTGGTTAAAATGTGATTTTTTTATTTTCACAGCTCAACATTATAAACTTATGTGCTCACCACACATCTAGATTCATTCCTTGAGGGGTCTAGTTTACAAAATCTGGTCACTTGTTGGGGGTTTCTACTGTTTAGTCACATCAGGGGTTCTCTAAACGTGACATGGCGTCCACTATTGATTCCAGCTAATTTTGCATTTAAAAAGTCAAATGGTGCTCCTTCCCTTCCAAGCCCTACTGTGTGCCCAAACAGCAGTTTTTCCCCACATATAGGATATTGGTGCACTCATGTGAAATTGCATAACCAATTTTGGTTCATTTTCTACTTTTACCCTTGTTAAAATAAAAATGTGGGGCTAAAGTAACATTTTTGTGAAAAAAGTAAAATGTTAATTTTTTCCTTCCACATTGCTTTAATTCCTGTACCTGAAAGGTTAATAAACTTCTTGAATGTGATATTGAGCACTCAGAAGGGTGCAGTTTTTGACTTTCTGTCATATAGGCCCCCAAAGTAATTTCAAATGTGATGTGGATCGTAAAAAGTAATTTTATAAATTTTGCCAGAAAAATTATACATTTCTGATCAACTTTTAACCCTTCTGATTCCTAACAAAACAAAACAAAAATTAAAAAATGATGCAGATGTAAAGCAGACGTGCAGTAAATGTTATTTATTAACTACTACAGTAGATGGAGGCCCGATGCTGTCGCATCGGGAGGGCGGTAATATCACGATGGGGGCAGGCTTTGCAGCGTTGAGAATCTCTTCCCCCCATGTGCTCACCCACCTATCCACTGTGTTTTTCCCCATGTGATGACTTCTCCCGTCGGTGCTCTCTTCTTTGACCTGTATACCCCATGTGATATTCCCCTTGTCTGCTGTCTCTCACAGCTCGTGGGCAGGGAAGAAGCAAAAGACAATACTGACATTACAGCAGGAGATCGCAGAGGATACATTTTGTGAGGTAAAATATTGTTTAAAAACAGTCAGTGAAATATTTTACCTGACAAAAAAAATCCTCTGTGATCCCCTGCTGTAATGTCAGTATTGTCTTTTGTTTCCTCCCCTGCCCAGGAGATGTGGTATGCTCCGTACACGATCAGACACAGTCAATTTTTAAAATGAACTTTCGTTTGTGGGAAACCCCTTTAATGTGACCAGCTACCTCTGCCTGTAGACACGTTGCGCATCTGCTGCCGAGATCAACAGAATGATTCACTGCTCCTGCACGGAATTCGCACAGGTACAGTAAATCAGACCGCCGCCATCTTTGTGCAGACAGAGAGCGGCTGTCACATTAAAACTACGAATGCGCTCCGCCTGTACAAAAATGGCAGCGGTCAGTGAATCATTCAGCTGATCACAGCGGCGGCATTTTCGCGATGGTGTTCGGCAGGTGGTACCACGCAAAAGACGGCGTACAGCATATACAGTGTGTGTGTGTGTGTGTGTGCGTGTGGTGCGTACGGCGTATACAGTGTGTGTGTGGTGCATACAGCATATACAGTGTGTGTTTGTGTGTGTGCGTGTCTGTGGTGCGTACAGCGTATACAGTGTGTGTGTGGTGTGACGTGTTCTGCTGGTGGTACTGCGCAAGAGACTGGTACCACCAGCAGTTTCCATATTGAGACACCCATCACTTGAGTGTCCCAATATGGAGGTCAGTGAACTTCCACCATTTGGAATTCCGGGGTCTGGACACTGGATGGAACAGGATGTGAAGACATTACAAGGTAAGTATATATTAAGATTTTGTGTGACATAACTTTCTGGTTTAAGAGCACAAGACTTAAAAGTTTGAAAATTGCAACATTTTAAAAATTTTCGACATGTTTCTGATAATTTCACAAATAAATGCAAATCATATAGACCAAATTTTGTATCTGGAATAGAGATGAGCGAACTTGTTCAGAAAAAAATTGCCAATCTCAAATTTGGCATAAACGTTGCACATTTGGATTAATGTTCGGATTCCCAAGCTTTTTTCCTAAAAATCGTCAAAAGTCGGCCAAAATTCGGTAAATGACTAAGTTCACTAAGGGCTCTTTCAGATGTCAGTGTTTCCAGTAGCAACAGGCTGCAATCCTCAGTTGTCAGCTTCAGCAATGCTGCTTATAAAAAATAGAGGGGTCACCACGCTGTATTTTTAAATTATTTAAATAAATAATTTTTAAAAAGGCATAGAGCCTCCCCATTTTGACAACCAGTCAAGCTAAAGCTGATGGTTGGGGACTGATATTCTCAGGCTGGTAAGGGGCCATGGATGTTGTCTCCCCAGCCCAAAAATAGCAGCCATCAGTCACCCCAAAAAAGGCGTTTTGCCTGGCTCTTCCCACTTGCCCTGTGGCTGTGGCAAGTGGGGTTCATATTTGTGGAGTTGATGTCACCTTTGTATTGTCTGGTGACATCAAGCCCACGGTTTAATAATGGAGAGGTGTCTGTAAGATGCCTCTCCATTTCTAATCCTATAATTATTGTATATTGTAAACAAACACACCCAGAATAAAGTCCTTTAACTGAAACAATGACACAGACTCCTTTAATTAATCTAAATTAACCCATACTTACATCACCACCCAGTCTACAGAAACCATGGCCTCCTGTAACAGAATTAAAATAATAAACCACAATATTCCTTACCTGTCAGACAAGAAGATAATAATCCATTTGTGGGAAAAGTTATAAAGGCGATCGCGTTGACATCAGTCAGTTGAGCTGAGTTCATTGGCTGTAGACTCCCAGGACCTTTCTGACTGCACCGCAATCGTGAGAACTGTCTCCCGCTCGCGGTGACGTCGGTCAGGTCAAAGGAGTTCACCACGAGACACTGGGCAGTGGTAGCAGATGCTGCTCAGTGTCTCTGCTGGATGGCAGACTGTATATTCACATCTTGCAACAATGCAGCCTGCCATCTAGATGTAGCAGAGCTAGACCCATCATATGACAAATTAATTATTATCTTCTCGGCGAACAGGTGAGGAATATTGTTGTTTATTATTTTAATACTGTTACAGGAGACATTGGCTTCTGTGGACAGTTCAGGAGCCAAGCTCAGCATGCAGCCTCAGTGACCAGCGTAAACCTTGATGACATCACCGCTAGTCACTGATGCTGTGCCCGCAGCAGCCCATTCCTCAGTGGTTCTCAGCCTGGAGATCGCATCTTGGCACCATCCAGGTTGAAAACTGTTTATCCCCAGATACGGATTACGTCATGGGTAGTGTTGAGCGATACTGTCCGATACTTGAAAGTATCGGATAGTATCGGCCGATACCCAAAAAGTATCGGGTATCGCCGATACCGATACCAATACAAGTCAATGGGACACCAAGTATCGGAAGGTATCCTGATGGTTCCCAGGGTCTGAAGGAGAGGAAACTCTCCTTCAGGCCCTGGGATCCATATTAATGTGTAAAATAAAGAATTAAAATAAAAAATATTGATATACTCACCCGTCCGGAGGCCCCTGCACCTTACCGCTGTTAACCGGCAGCCTGCTTTGCTTAAAATGAGCGCGTTCAGCACCTTCCATGACGTCACGGCTTCTGATTGGTCGCGTGCCGCTCATGTGACCGCCACGCGACCAATCACAAGCCGCGACGTCATTCTCAGGTCCTAAATTCCTAGAATGAGGAGTTTAGGGCCTGAGAATGACGTCGCGGCTTGTGATTGGTCGCGTGGTGGTCACATGAGCGGCACGCGACCAATCAGAAGCCGTGACGTCATGGAAGGTGCTGAACGCGCTCATTTTAAGCAAAGCAGGCTGCCGGTTACTACCAGGGCACGTCAGAGGTTGAGTATATCCCTATTTTTAATTTTAATTCTTTATTTTTTACATGGATATGGGTCCCAGGGCCTGAAGGAGAGTTTCCTCTCCTTCAGACCCTGGGAACCATACACTGGGAACTTCCGATTCCGATTCCCGATACCACAAAAGTATCGGATCTCGGTATCGGAATTCCGATACCGCAAGTATCGGCCGATACCCGATACTTGCGGTATCGGAATGCTCAACACTAGTCATGGGACAGAACGATGGACAGGTGAGGGAGGTGGTTATTTTTTAGTTTTGTTTTATTACAGGAAACCATGGCTTCAGTGGAATGGGTGATGATGTGAGTATGGTTTAATTTAGATTCATTAAAATAGTCTGTGTCCTTCTTTCAATTAAAGGACTTTATTCTGGCTGTGTGTTTATTTACAATATAACTATAGGATTACCAATGGAGAGGCGTCTTAAAAATGCCTCTCCATTACTAAGCCGTGGGCTTGATGTTACCTGACAATACAAAGGTGACAATAACCCCACAGATATGAACCCACTTGCCACTGCCACAATTTAAAAAAAATACATATTTAAATAGTTTAAAAAAACAGTGTGGCGACCCCTCTATTCTTGATAACCAGTCTTGCTAACTCTGACAGCTGAGGGTTGCAGCTCGCAGCTGTCAGTGTTGCATGGCTGGTTATCAAAAATACAGGGGATCCCACATCAATTTTTTTATTATTTATTTATAACGCAATTGATGGGTCAATTTATGCCACTTTTCCTGGTGTCTGACCCTAAATTTAGCTGTTTTGCAGCTTTTTTTCTCCCGTGAAGGTGTTGTCTATGCGTTTGGTTTTGCCTCTCATTGAAGTCAATGGGTTTGGGGCATTCATCGAACTGAACCTTGAAATGTTTGCTCATCTCTAGTCTTGAAAAAACTATGTCAGAATTTTTTTCACACAAAATGACACTGGTCAAAATTGTAAAATTTGGCCTGGTCATGAAGGTGAAAACTGGCTTGGGGTGTGAAATAGCCTTTAGTAAATAACACCATACAGATATTGTCCCAAAGTAAATAGTGTAATACCAATAGTACCCCAGACACAATAGTACTATGTAGACAGAAACCCCATAAGTAGCCCAAACGAAATTGTGACACGTGAAATGCATCATATAAAGGTGCATTACATTGTTCTGCATGATACAGATCCCAGACAATACCCCCAAATTAATCTAAATCCCAAAATAAAAGCATACCTCAGAGTAAATGAAAGACCATAAATTCAGTTCCCTATGTTTTCTTACTTCCTCCTCCTGGCTTTAATTCAGGATGGTGGCACAGGCAAAGTCATGATGCTGGGCAGTTCCTGTGCTTCCTGGTCACATCCTTATCCATCTCACCTTCAATGCTGCTCCCCAGCCTTTTTGCCCACCGTATGTACCATGGCTTGTTGACATACAAGATTCATCCCACTTTTTCTGTCATGTAACACAACATAGTTCACACACTCTTATGGCAGAAAAGTAGGTAAGGCAGCAACAAACAAGGAAGCCAGAAAGATGGCAAGTACTTTGCATCTGTGCTGCAGAAAGTTTCCTGCCACCTGTGTGTTGTCTGTGATTTTCACTGACTCATTGACTTGTATGTTTAGCTAAGATCTGTAACTGTGATCAAAAACGGATATGTCTCCCTGAATTTTTGCAGATCACTTGGTCTGTAAAAATACAGGGATGTGTGAACAGCCCCGTACACTATAATGACAAACACGGATAGAACAAAATGGCTCTGTACTGGGATCCTAAACTTCATCGTCCCTTATCCTTTTGTATACACCCAGAAGGGGAGTTGAGGAGTGGCATCACACGCATGTGAGCAGAAAACCCTCCCACATTTACTGCAGTTGTAATGTAAGCTAGCAGTCCACTAATTTTTTATGTCAAATTTCAGCACCTGCTCCTCCAAGTGTTTAAAAGTGGAAAATATCAAAATTTATTAACTACTAGCTGAAGAGCCCGGCATTGCCTGGGCATAGTGAATATCTGTGGTTAGTTATAGCACCTCACTTCTCTTATTTTCCCATCACGCCTCTCATTTTCCCCCTCACATCTTTCATTTTCCCCCTCACATCTCTCATTTTCTCCCTCACACCTCTCATTTTCCCCCTCACTCCTCTTATTTTCCCCCTCACTCCTCTCTTTCCCCCTCACTCCTCTCCTCTAACACTTGTCATTTCGACCTCACAACTGTCATTTTCCGATCACTCCACTATTTTGCACTCACACCTTTTCATTTTCACCTCACACCTCTCATTTTCCCCTCAGTATATACATGTTTGTCATCTCCCTTATATATAGTATACACCTGTATGTCATCTCCTACTGTATATTGTATATACCTGTGTGTCATCTCCCCTGTATATAGTATGTACCTGTATGTCATCTTGTCCTGTACATAGTATATACCTGTATGTCATCTCCTCCTGTATATAGTATATACCTGTGTGTCATCTCCTGTATATAGAATATACCTGTGTGTCATCTCCCCTGTATATAGTATGTACCTGTATGTCATCTCCTCCTGTATATAGTATATACCTGTATGTCATCTCCTCCTGTATTAGACCTCATTCACACGTTATTTGGTCAGTATTTTTACCTCAATATTTGTAAGCTAAATTGGCAGCCTGATAAATCCCCAGCCAACAGGAAGCCCTCCCTCCTGGCAGTATATATTAGCTCACACCTGCACATAATAGACAGGTCATGTGACTGACAGCTGCCATATTTCCTATATGGCACTTTTGTTGCTCTTGTAGTTTGTCTGCTTATTAACCCCTTCGCGACATGCGCCGTACTAGTACTGCGCTGCCGGCACTGCATTTGTGCCAGCCGCAGTACTAGTACGGCGGATCGATCACCGCGGTCTCACGCTGAGCGCCGCAGTGATCGGGTGTGTGTGTCAGCTGTATATGACAGCTGACACCCCGCAGCAACCCCTCTGATGCCGCTGTCAGTAGTGACAGCGGCATAGAGGTGGATCGCGCAGGGACGGGGGCTCCCTGCGCTCTCCCACCGGAGCAACGCGATGAGATCGCGCTGCTCCAGTGATCCGGAAGGAGTCCCCGGATCCAAGATGGCCGCGGGACTCCTCCCAGGTCCTTTACTGACCTGGCTTGCCGGCGCCTGCTGAGAGTTCCTAATAGCAGGCACCGGCAAGCCTCTGTAAGTTGCCTGTCAGATCATTGATCTGACAGAGTGCTATGCACACTGTCAGATCAACGATCTGATCTAAAACAGTGATGTCCCACCCTGGGACAATGGTAAAAAGTAAAAAAAAAAAATACAATGTATAAAAAATAAAATAAAAAAATCCCCAAATAAAAAAAAAAAACATTTCCCAGTAAATCCATTTATTTTTGTAAATAAAAAAAAAAACAATAAAAGTACACATATTTGGTATCGCCGCGTCCGGAACAACCCGCTCTATAAAACCCCTTCAGTGAACACCGCAAAAATAAAAAATAAAAAACAAGGCAAAAAACAACGCTTTATTATCATACAGGCAAACAAAAAGTGGAATAACACGCGATCAAAAAGACGGATATAAATAACCATGGTACCGTTGAAAACGTCATCTTGTCCCGCAAAAAAAAAGCTGCGACACAGCATCATCAACAGAAAAATAAAAAAGTTATAGCTCTCAGAATAAAGCGATGCAAAAACAATTATTTTTTTATATAAAATAGTTTTTATTGTGTAAAAGCGCCAAAACATAAAAAAATTACATAAATGAGGTATCGCTGTAATCGTACTGATCTGAAGAATAAAGCTGCTTTATCAATTTTACCACATGTGGAACGGTATAAACGCCCCCCCTAAAAGAATTTCAGGAATTGCTGGTTTTTGTTCATTCTGCCTCCCAAAAATTGGAATAAAAAGCGATCAAAAAATGTCATGTGCCCGAAAATGGTACCAATAGAAACATCAACTCGTCCCGCAAAAAACAAGATCTCACATGACTCTGTGAGCCAAAATATGGATAAATTATATCTCTCAAAATGTGGTGATGCAAAAACTATTTTTTGTAATAAAAAGCGTCTTTTAGTGTGTGATGGCTGCCAACCATAAAAATCCGCCAAAAAAAGCTATAAAAGTAAATCAAACCCCCCTTCATCACCCCCTTAGTTAGGGAAAAATAATAAAATTTTAAAAAATGTATGTATTTCCATTTTCCCATTAGGGTTAGGGTTAGGGCTAGGGTTAGGGCTAGAGTTAGGGCTAGGGTTAGGGTTGGGGTTAGGGCTAGGGTTAGGGCTGGGGTTAAGGTTGGGGTTAGGGCTAGGGTTAGGGCTGGGGTTAGGGTTTCAGTTATAATTGGGGGTTTCCACTGTTTAGGCACATCAGGGGCTCTCCAAACGCGACATGGCGTCCGATCTCAATTCCAGCCAATTCTGCTTTGAAAAGCTAAAACAGTGCTCCTTCCCTTACGAGTTCTCCTGTGCACCCAAACAGTGGTCCCCCCAACATATGGGGTATCAGCGTTCTCAGGACAAGTTGGACAACAACTTTTGGGGTCCAATTTGTCCTGTTACCCTTGGGAAAATAAAAACGTGGGGGCTAAAATATCATTTTCGTGGAAAAAAAAATATTTTTTATTTTCACAGATCTGCGTTATAAACTGTAGTGAAACACTTGTTGGTTCAAAGTTCTCACAACACATCTAGATAAGTTCCTTGGGAAGTCTAGTTTCCAATATGGGGTCAATTTTGGGGGGTTTCTACTGTTTAGGTACATCAGGGGCTCTGCAAATGCAACATGACGCCTGCAGACCAATCCATCTAAGTCTGCATTTCAAACGGCGCTCCTTCCCTTCCGAGCTCTGCCGTGCGCCCAAACAGTGGTTCCCCCCATATATGGGGTATCAGCATACTCAGGACAAATTGGATAACAACTTTTGTGGTCCAATTTCTCCTATTACCTTTGGAAAAATAAAAACGTGGGGGCTAAAATATCATTTTCGTGGAAAAAAAATCTATTTTCACGGCTCTTCGTTATAAACTGTAGTGAAACACTTGTTGGTTCAAAGTTCTCACAACACATCTAGATAAGTTCCTTGGGGGGTCTAGTTTCCAATATGGGGTCACTTTTGTTTTTTTTTTACTGTTTAGGTACATCAGGGGCAAGGCAAATGCAACATGACACCTGCAGACCAATCCATCTAAGTCTGCATTTCAAACGGCGCTCCTTCCCTTCCGAGCTCTGCCGTGCGCCCAAACAGTGGTTCCCCCCCATGTATGGGATATCAGCGTACTCAGGACAAATTGGACAATAACTTTTGTGGTCCAATTTCTCCTGTTACCCTTGGGAAAAAAAAAATTGCGGGCTGAAACATCATTTTGTAGAAAGAAAAAATGATTTTTTTTAATTTTCACAGCGCTACATTCTAAACTTTAGTGAAACAATTGGGGGTTAAAAGTGCTCACCACACATCTAGATGAGTTCCTTAGGGGGTCTTCTTTCCAAAATGGGGTCCATTGTGGGGGGTTTCCACTGTTTAGGCATGTCAGGGGCTCTCCAAACGCGACATGGGTTCCGATCTCAATTCCAGCCAATTTTGCATTGAAAAGTCAAACGGCGCTCCTTCCCTTCTGAGCTCTGCCATGTGCTCAAACAGTGGTTTATCCCCATATATGAAGTATCAACGTACTCAGAACAAATTGCACAACAACGTTTGGTGTCCAATTTATCCTGTTACCCTTGGGAAAATAAATAATTTGGGGCAAAAAGATCATTTTTTGTGAAAATTATTATGGAATTTTTTTTACTGCTCTATATTATAAACTTCTGTGAAGCACTTGGAGACTCAAAGTGCTCACCACACATCTAGATTAGTTCCTTAGAGGGTCTACTTTCCAAAATGGTGTCACTTGTGGGGGTTTCCACTGTTTAGGCACGTCAGGGGCTCTCCAATCGAGCCATGGGTTCCGATCTCAATTCCAGCAAATCTTGCATTGAAAAGTCAAATGGCGCTTTTGTGTGTGTTCATATCCCCGTGTGTGGTGAGTATCCCATGTCGGGGCCCTACCTTAGCAACTGTACCGTATATACTCTTTGGCGCCATCGCTCTCATTCTTTAAGTCCCCTTGTTCACATCTGGCAGCTGTCAATTAGCCTCCAACACTTTTCCTTTCACTTTTTCCCCATTATGTAAATAGGGGCAAAATTGTTTGGTGAATTGGAACGCGCGGGGTTAAAATTTCACCTCACATCATAGCCTATGACACTCTCGGGGGGTCCAGAGGGGTGACTGTGCAAAATTTTGTGGCTGTAGCTGCAACGGTGCAGATGCCAATCCCGGACATACACATTTACATTTGATTTCTCAACACATTTTCTGTGACCCTGTTGACTATTTGAAACAAAACTTTTGATTGTTCTGTGGTCACTCCCCAATATTTTAGCAATTTCAAGACTTATGCATCCCTCTCTAAAACGTTTAACAATATTTGGCTTTTCAGAGTCAGTTAAATCTCTCTTTTTGGCCAATTTTGCCTCAGGAAAGTAATCTGCTTAAAGACAACCTGTCAGGTAACCCCCTTGCCCCCAAAACCACCATCAGTTCTGTCTGCATATGTAAATACCCTGCCCTGCTTCAGAGGATCAATGATGGGAAGTATAGTACTAGTGATGATGCCGACGCTTGCAAGCTAAGTGGGCCATCTGGTCTGAGGACACTAACACCCCATCGACTAGCCAAAGGACTCAATTACATATCATAAACAGACTTTAGAAATGCTTTTCTGAAGATCTGTTTAAGTTTGTAATATAATACAGGGACAGCTAGGCAGGGTATTTACATGCAGACAACTTCTGGTGGTTCCCTTTAGTAATTCTGCACACCTTGATAAAGAGTGTTGATATCTTTAAGCCACAACCACCCTCCCTCCAATAAGAGATCATGTTTATACATCTTTGAGTTGGAAAATAGTTATAAAAATGATGATATGGTCAAAATACTCATGGTCAATACCTAATAATTGTGCACACAGTGTATTGTGAAGACTACTGTGAAGCCATTATATTGTGAGTGGTGACTATGGGGCCATCAAATTGTGTTTGTGTGGAGAACTGTGTGGGTATCATACTATGTTGGATCTGTGGATGCATCATACTGTGTGTGAGGAGGCTGTGGACAAATCATACTGTTTGAGGTGGGGACTGTGGGCTTATCATACTGTATGTTGAGATGCTATGGGCTCTCAAAATGTGGGAGGCTGTGGGGTATATTACTGTGTTTTTAGAGCTGTGGGGGTATCATACTATGTTGTGGCTGTAATGTATTGTGTTGAGGCTGTGAATTCATCATACTATGTGTGGGGTCATATTGGGGTACCATAATGTGTGGGAGGTACTGTGGAGGTATCATATTTTGTGGCAGGGCTGTGGAAGCATAATACTGTGTGTGGGGAACTGTGAAAGCATCATATTGTGTGTGAGGGCAACTGGAGCCATCATACTTTGTGGGGGCTGAAGGAGCATCAGGGAACATTATTACTTTATATAAGCATGAAATGGAATCTGTCACCTCATTTTTCGCATACAACATGCAGCCACCATCATTATCTACAGCATTCTGTAATGCTGTGCATAAGCCGCCGATGTAACCTGAAAGGTAAGAAAAACAAGTTATATTATACTCACCCAGGTAGGGTATCGGTTCGGTTCGGGTCCGATGGGCGTTGCGGGTCCAGGTCCGGTGCCTCCCATCTTCATGCGATGACATCCTCTTCCTTGCTTCTGTCGCGGCTCCTGTGCAGGCATACTGATTTGCTGAGGGCAGAGCAAAGTACTGCAGTGCGCAGGCGCAGAGCCTCTCTGACCTTTCCTGGCGCCTGCAGAGAATTACGCCTGCACAGGAGCTGCGACAGAAGCAAGGAAGAGGATGTCATCGCATGAAGATAGGAGGCGCCGGACCCGGACCGCGACATCCATCGGACCCGGACCGCACCGGACCGCCCCTGGGTGAGTATAATCTAACTGTTTTCTTATCTTTCAGGTTACATCCAGGGCTTATTTACAGCATTACAGAATTCTGTAGATAAGCCCCTAGTGGCGGTGGCTGCATCTTACATGCAAAAAATGAGGTGACAGATTCCCTTTAAGAGGACAATAACAAATATGAAAGCAAATCTGTCAGAACGTTTTTGCTATGTAATTTGAAGACAGTAGGCGATTGTTGTGAACTGTGTTTCTGGGCTCCCTCTGGTGGTCACTAACAGTATTGTGTTAGGTATGTCTTGTTGCAGGCCTGAGCTCCAGCTGTGTCGTTAAGCAGCGGGTGTTTCCTATTTGAGTCTCCTCTGGACTCAGTCTCTTGCCTGGCATCGTTGTATCCAGACCTATTTGGTCTCCTCCGGATTCCTTTCAGTCTGCCTCATGCAAGAAAAGCTAAGTCTGTTTTGTACAATTTGGATCGTTTGCATTATTCAGTGTTTTTGTCCAGCTTGCTTTACATTTGATTTTTGACTCGCTGGAAGCTCTAGGGGGCTGATATTCTCCCTCCACACCGTCAGTCGATGTGGGGGTTCTTGAATGTTCAGCGTGGATGTTTTGTAGGGTTTTCTGCTAACCGCATTGTCCACTATCTATTTTCTGCTATCTAGACTATTGGGCCTCACTTTGCTGAATCTAGTTAATCTCTACGTTTGTGTTTTCCTCTTGCCTCACCGTTATTATTTGTTGGGGGCTTTCTATATCTTTGGGGTTCAATTTCTCTGGAGGCAAGCGAGGTCTTATTTTTTCCCTTTAGGGGTAGTCAGTTCTCCGGCTGGCTCAAGACGTCTAGAACCAACGTAGGCACGTTCACCGGCTACTTTTAGTTGTTTGTGTCAGGATCAGGTATGCGGTTAGTCCAGTTTCCACCTCCCTAGAGCAGTATTTATGTTTTTGCTATCTTGCCGGAATATCAGAGATTCACTGCCATTGGGATCATAACAGAATGCCAGGCCAAAAAGAAAATGTTTAATGCATCGCAGAAGCGGGATTAAAAAGAAGTTCTGAGGTTTTTTTTTTGTTGGTTTTTTTTTTTTTTTTTTTTGCTGCAGTTTGCCTTGCTTCTTCCATCCCCTTTTTCTCTGAGTGGCTGAAACTCTGCTGCAGATATGAATGTCCAGACTTTGACTTCTAGTGTGGATCAGCTTGCTGCTAGGGTGCAAAGCATTCAGGATTTTGTTATCCATAGCCCTATGTCTGAACCAAAAATACCTATTCCTGAGCCGTTTTTTGGAGATAGATCTAAATTCCTGAATTTTAGGAATAATTGTAAATTGTTTCTGTCTCTGAAACCTCGTTCCTCTGGTGATTCCGCTCAGCAAGTTAAGATTGTTATTTCCTTCTTGCGCGGCGACCCTCAGGATTGGGCCTTCTCTCTGGCGCCAGGAGATCCTGCATTGGTGAATGTTGATGCGTTTTTTCTGGCACTTGGTTTGCTTTATGAGGAGCCTAATCTTGAAAATCAGGCTGAAAAAATGTTGCTGGTTATCTCTCAGGGTCAGGACGAA
Organism: Ranitomeya variabilis; assembly: GCF_051348905.1. Lineage (NCBI taxonomy): Eukaryota > Metazoa > Chordata > Amphibia > Anura > Dendrobatidae > Ranitomeya > Ranitomeya variabilis. The sequence goes on from NC_135234.1 coordinate 519,673,999, forward strand.
GCTGAGGTATATTGCCAAAAATTTCGGAAATGGTCCGTGCTTACTCAATGGAATGAGTGTGCGCCGGCCGCAAATTTCAGAAATGTTCTTTCTCAAGCCATTAAAGATGTGATGGTGGGGTTTCCTATCCCTACAGGTCTAAATGATTCAATGGCTCTAGCCATTCAAATTGATCGACGTTTGCGGGAGCGCAAATCTGATAATCCTTTGGCGGTGCTGTCTGAACGGTCACCTGATTCTATGCAATGTGACAGAATTCTGACCAGAGCCGAGCGACAAAATCATAGACGTCAAAATGGGTTGTGTTTCTACTGTGGTGATTCAACACATGTTATCTCAGCATGCTCTAAACGTTTAAAGAAAAAAGTTAATCCTGTCGCCATTGGTACTTTTCAGCCTAAGTTTATTTTGTCTGTGACTTTAATTTGTTCATTGTCTTCTTACTCAGTTATGGCTTTTGTGGATTCTGGTGCTGCTTTAAGTCTGATGGATTTGTCGTTTGCCAAGCGCTGCAGTTTTGTCCTGGAGCCTTTGGAAAATCCTATTCCTCTTAGAGGAATTGATTCTATGCCATTGGCAGAGAATAAACCTCAGTATTGGACGCAGGTGAGCATGTGCATGACTCCTGTACATCAGGAGGTGATTCGTTTTTTGGTACTGCATAAAATGCATGATGTTGTCGTTTTGGGTCTGCCATGGTTACAGGCCCATAATCCAGTTTTAGATTGGAAAGCTATGAATGTATCTTTGGGGTACAGAAGGTTTCTTTTTTGGGTTTTATTTTTTCCCCTTCTACTGTGGAGATGGACCCAGTTAAGGTCCGTGCCATTCATGACTGGACTCAGCCCACGTCTGTTAAGAGCCTGCAGAAGTTCTTGGGCTTTGCTAATTTTTACCGTTGTTTTATCGCTAATTTCTCCAGCGTGGTTAAACCTTTGACGGATATGACCAAGAAGGGTTCTGATGTTGCGAATTGGTCTCCTGCGGCCGTGGAGGCCTTTCGGGAGCTGAAGCATCGGTTTACTTCAGCGCCAGTCTTGTGCCAGCCGGATGTCTCTCTTCCCTTCCAGGTTGAAGTTGATGCTTCTGAAATTGGTGCAGGGGCTGTTTTGTCGCAAAAAAGTTCTGATGGCTCCGTGATGAAGCCATGCGCCTTCTTTTCAAGGAAATTTTCGCCTGCTGAGCGGAACTACGATGTTGGTAATCGGGAGTTGTTGGCCATGAAGTGGGCATTTGAGGAGTGGCGACATTGGCTCGAGGGAGCTAGACATCGTGTGGTGGTCTTGACTGATCATAAAAATCTGATTTACCTCGAGTCTGCCAAGTGCCTGAATCCTAGACAGGCCCGTTGGTCGTTGTTTTTCTCCCGTTTTGACTTTGTGGTCTCGTACCTGCCTGGTTCGAAGAACGTGAAGGCTGATGCACTTTCTAGGAGTTTTGTGCCTGATTCTCCGGGAGTCTCTGAGCCGGCTGGTATTCTCAGAGAGGGAGTAATTTTGTCTGCCATTTCCCCAGATTTGCAACGAGGGCTGCAAAGATTTCAGGCTGATAGGCCTGATCGTTGTCCACCAGAGAGATTGTTTGTCCCTGATGGATGGACCAGCAGAGTTATTTCTGAGGTTCATTCTTCGGTGTTGGCGGGACATCCTGGGATTTTCGGTACCAGAGATTTGGTGGCCAGGTCCTTTTGGTGGCCTTCCTTGTCGCGGGATGTGCGTTCTTTTGTGCAGTCCTGTGGGATTTGTGCTCGGGCTAAGCCTTGCTGTTCTCGTGCCAGCGATTTGCTTTTGCCCTTGCCTATCCCGAAGAGGCCTTGGACGCACATTTCCATGGATTTCATTTCGGATCTTCCGGTGTCTCGGAAGATGTCTGTCATCTGGGTGGTGTGCGATCGTTTTTCTAAAATGGTCCATTTGGTGCCCTTGCCTAAGTTGCCTTCCTCCTCTGATTTGGTTCCTTTGTTCTTTCAGAATGTGGTTCGTTTGCATGGCATCCCTGAGAATATTGTATCTGACAGAGAATCCCAGTTTGTGTCCAGATTCTGGCGATCCTTTTGTGCTAAGATGGGTATTGATTTGTCTTTTTCGTCGGCTTTTCATCCTCAGACTAATGGCCAGACCGAGCGAACTAATCAGACGTTAGAGACTTATTTGAGATGTTTTGTTTCTGCTGACCAGGACGACTGGGTTACCTTTTTGCCACTGGCCGAGTTTGCCCTTAATAATCGGGCTAGTTCTGCCACCTTGGTTTCACCCTTTTTCTGCAACTCTGGTTTTCATCCTCGTTTCTCCTCGGGTCAGGTTGAACCTTCTGACTGTCCTGGGGTTGATTCTGTGGTGGATAGGTTGCAGCGGTGTTATGGTTCTCAATGGCAAGAGAACATAGCCCAGCAAACATAGGTACTAGCTCTTGGAAGGATGGAAACTAAACTGACCATGAACTAAACCTGCCGCACAACTAACAGTAGCCGGGTAGCGTAGCCTGCGTTTTATCCCTAGACGCCCAGCGCCGGCCGGAGGACTAACTAATCCTGGCAGAGGAAAATATAGTCCTGGCTCACCTCTAGAGAAATTTCCCCGATAGGCAGACAGAGGCCCCCACATATATTGGCGGTGATTTTAGAAGAAATGACAAACGTAGTATGAAAATAGGTTTAGCAAAATTGAGGTCCGCTTACTAGATAGCAGGAAGACAGAAAGGGCACTTTCATGGTCAGCTGAAAACCCTATCAAAATACCATCCTGAAATTACTTTAAGACTCTAGTATTAACTCATAACATCAGAGTGGCAATTTCAGATCACAAGAGCTTTCCAGACACAGAAACGAAACTACAGCTGTGAACTGGAACAAAATGCAAAAACAAACGAGGACTAAAGTCCAACTTAGCTGGGAGTTGTCTAGAAGCAGGAACATGCACAGAAAGGCTTCTGATTACAATGTTGACCGGCATGGAAGTGACAGAGGAGCAAGGTTAAATAGCGACTCCCACATCCTGATGGAAACAGGTGAACAGAGGGGATGATGCACACCAGTTCAATTCCACCAGTGGCCACCGGGGGAGCCCAAAATCCAATTTCACAACAGTACCCCCCCCTCAAGGAGGGGGCACCGAACCCTCACCAGAACCACCAGGGCGATCAGGATGAGCCCTATGAAAGGCACGGACCAGATCGGAGGCATGAACATCAGAGGCAGTCACCCAAGAATTATCCTCCTGACCGTATCCCTTCCATTTGACCAGATACTGGAGTTTCCATCTGGAAACACGGGAGTCCAAGATTTTTTCCACAACGTACTCCAACTCGCCCTCAACCAACACCGGAGCAGGAGGCTCAACGGAAGGCACAACCGGTACCTCATACCTGCGCAACAATGACCGATGAAAAACATTATGAATAGAAAAAGATGCAGGGAGGTCCAAACGGAAGGACACAGGGTTAAGAATCTCCAATATCTTGTACGGGCCGATGAACCGAGGCTTAAACTTAGGAGAAGAAACCCTCATAGGGACAAAACGAGAAGACAACCACACCAAGTCCCCAACACAAAGCCGAGGACCAACCCGACGCCGGCGGTTGGCAAAAAGCTGAGTCTTCTCCTGGGACAACTTCAAATTGTCCACTACCTGCCCCCAAATCTGATGCAACCTCTCCACCACAGCATCCACTCCAGGACAATCCGAAGATTCCACCTGACCAGAAGAAAATCGAGGATGAAACCCCGAATTACAGAAAAAAGGAGACACCAAGGTGGCAGAGCTGGCCCGATTATTGAGGGCAAACTCCGCTAAAGGCAAAAAAGCAACCCAATCATCCTGGTCTGCAGACACAAAACACCTCAAATATGTCTCCAAGGTCTGATTCGTCCGCTCGGTTTGGCCATTAGTCTGAGGATGGAAAGCAGACGAGAAAGACAAATCTATGCCCATCCTAGCACAGAATGCTCGCCAAAATCTAGACACGAACTGGGTTCCTCTGTCAGAAACGATATTCTCCGGAATACCATGCAAACGGACCACATTTTGAAAAAACAGAGGAACCAACTCGGAAGAAGAAGGCAACTTAGGCAGGGGAACCAAATGGACCATCTTAGAGAAACGGTCACACACCACCCAGATGACAGACATCTTCTGAGAAACAGGAAGATCCGAAATAAAATCCATCGAGATGTGCATCCAGGGCCTCTTCGGGATAGGCAAGGGCAACAACAATCCACTAGCCCGAGAACAACAAGGCTTGGCCCGAGCACAAACGTCACAAGACTGCACAAAGCCTCGCACATCTCGAGACAGGGAAGGCCACCAGAAGGACCTTGCCACCAAATCCCTGGTACCAAAGATTCCAGGATGACCTGTCAACGCAGAAGAATGAACCTCAGAAATGACTTTACTGGTCCAATCATCAGGAACAAACAGTCTACCAGGTGGGCAACGATCAGGTCTATCCGCCTGAAACTCCTGCAAGGCCCGCCGCAGGTCTGGAGAAACGGCAGACAATATCACTCCATCCTTAAGGATACCTGTAGGTTCAGAGTTACCAGGGGAGTCAGGCTCAAAACTCCTAGAAAGGGCATCCGCCTTAACATTCTTAGAACCCGGCAGGTAGGACACCACAAAATTAAACCGAGAGAAAAAGAACGACCAGCGCGCCTGTCTAGGATTCAGGCGTCTGGCGGACTCAAGATAAATTAGATTTTTGTGGTCAGTCAATACCACCACCTGATGTCTAGCCCCCTCAAGCCAATGACGCCACTCCTCAAAAGCCCACTTCATGGCCAAAAGCTCCCGATTCCCAACATCATAATTCCGCTCGGCGGGCGAAAATTTACGCGAGAAAAAGGCACAAGGTCTCATCACGGAACAATCGGAACTTCTCTGCGACAAAACTGCCCCAGCTCCGATTTCAGAAGCGTCGACCTCAACCTGAAAAGGAAGAGCAACATCAGGCTGACGCAACACAGGGGCGGAAGAAAAGCGGCGCTTAAGCTCCCGAAAGGCCTCCACAGCAGCAGGGGACCAATCAGCAACATCAGCACCCTTCTTAGTCAAATCAGTCAATGGTTTAACAACATCAGAAAAACCAGCAATAAATCGACGATAAAAGTTAGCAAAGCCCAAAAATTTCTGAAGACTCTTAAGAGAAGAGGGTTGCGTCCAATCACAAATAGCCTGAACCTTGACAGGATCCATCTCGATGGAAGAGGGGGAAAAAATATATCCCAAAAAGGAAATCTTTTGAACCCCAAAAACGCACTTAGAACCCTTCACACACAAGGAATTAGACCACAAAACCTGAAAAACCCTCCTGACCTGCTGGACATGAGAGTCCCAGTCATCCGAAAAAATCAAAATATCATCCAGATACACAATCATAAATTTATCCAAATAATCACGGAAAATGTCATGCATAAAGGACTGAAAGACTGAAGGGGCATTTGAAAGACCAAAAGGCATCACCAAATACTCAAAGTGGCCCTCGGGCATATTAAATGCGGTCTTCCACTCATCCCCCTGCTTAATTCGCACCAAATTATACGCCCCACGGAGATCTATCTTAGAGAACCACTTGGCCCCCTTTATGCGAGCAAACAAATCAGTCAGCAGTGGCAACGGATATTGATATTTAACCGTGATTTTATTCAAAAGCCGATAATCAATACACGGTCTCAAAGAGCCATCTTTCTTAGCCACAAAGAAAAAACCGGCTCCTAAGGGAGATGACGAAGGACGAATATGTCCCTTTTCCAAGGACTCCTTTATATATTCTCGCATAGCAGCATGTTCAGGCACAGACAGATTAAATAAACGACCCTTAGGGTATTTACTACCCGGAATCAAATCTATGGCACAATCGCACTCCCGGTGCGGAGGTAATGAACCAAGCTTAGGTTCTTCAAAAACGTCACGAAATTCAGTCAAGAATTCAGGAATCTCAGAGGGAATAGATGATGAAATGGAAACCACAGGTACGTCCCCATGCGTCCCCTTACATCCCCAGCTTAACACAGACATAGCTTTCCAGTCAAGGACTGGGTTATGAGATTGCAGCCATGGCAATCCAAGCACCAACACATCATGTAGGTTATACAGCACAAGAAAGCGAATAATCTCCTGATGATCCGGATTAATCCGCATAGTTACTTGTGTCCAGTATTGTGGTTTATTACTAGCCAATGGGGTGGAGTCAATCCCCTTCAGGGGTATAGGAGTTTCAAGAGGCTCCAAATCATACCCACAGCGTTTGGCAAAGGACTAATCCATAAGACTCAAAGCGGCGCCAGAGTCGACATAGGCATCCGCGGTAATAGATGATAAAGAACAAATCAGGGTCACAGATAGAATAAACTTAGACTGTAAAGTGCCAATTGAAACAGACTTATCAAGCTTCTTAGTACGCTTAGAGCATGCTGATATAACATGAGTTGAATCACCGCAATAGAAGCACAACCCATTTTTTCATCTTAAATTCTGCCGTTCACTTCTGGACAGAATTCTATCACATTGCATATTCTCTGGCGTCTTCTCAGTAGACACCGCCAAATGGTGCACAGGTTTGCGCTCCCGCAGACGCCTATCGATCTGGATAGCCATTGTCATGGACTCATTCAGACCCGCAGGCACAGGGAACCCCACCATAACATCCTTAATGGCATCAGAGAGACCCTCTCTGAAATTCGCCGCCAGGGCGCACTCATTCCACTGAGTAAGCACAGCCCATTTACGGAATTTCTGGCAGTATATTTCAGCTTCGTCTTGCCCCTGAGATAGGGACATCAAGGCCTTTTCCGCCTGAAGCTCTAACTGAGGTTCCTCATAAAGCAACCCCAAGGCCAGAAAAAACGCATCCACATTGAGCAACGCAGGATCCCCTGGAGCCAATGCAAAAGCCCAATCCTGAGGGTCGCCCCGGAGCAAGGAAATCACAATCCTGACCTGCTGAGCAGGATCTCCAGCAGAGCGAGATTTCAGGGACAAAAACAACTTGCAATTATTTTTAAAATTTTGAAAGCAAGATCTATTCCCCGAGAAAAATTCAGGCAAAGGAATTCTAGGTTCAGATATAGGAACATGAACAACAAAATCTTGTAAATTTTGAACTTTCGTGGTGAGATTATTCAAACCTGCAGCTAAACTCTGAATATCCATTTTAAACAGGTGAACACAGAGCCATTCCAGGATTAGAAGGAGAGAGAGAGAGAGAAAGGCTGCAATATAGGCAGACTTGCAAGAGATTCAATTACAAGCACACTCAGAACTGAAGGGAAGGGGAAAAAAAAAAAAAAAAAAATCTTCAGCAGACTTCTCTTTTCTCTCCTTTCTCTGTCAATTAATTTAACCCTTATGGCCGGTCAAACTGTTATGGTTCTCAATGGCAAGAGAACATAGCCCAGCAAACATAGGTACTAGCTCTTGGAAGGATGGAAACTAAACTGACCATGAACTAAACCTGCCGCACAACTAACAGTAGCCGGGTAGCGTAGCCTGCGTTTTATCCCTAGACGCCCAGCGCCGGCCGGAGGACTAACTAATCCTGGCAGAGGAAAATATAGTCCTGGCTCACCTCTAGAGAAATTTCCCCGATAGGCAGACAGAGGCCCCCACATATATTGGCGGTGATTTTAGAAGAAATGACAAACGTAGTATGAAAATAGGTTTAGCAAAATTGAGGTCCGCTTACTAGATAGCAGGAAGACAGAAAGGGCACTTTCATGGTCAGCTGAAAACCCTATCAAAATACCATCCTGAAATTACTTTAAGACTCTAGTATTAACTCATAACATCAGAGTGGCAATTTCAGATCACAAGAGCTTTCCAGACACAGAAACGAAACTACAGCTGTGAACTGGAACAAAATGCAAAAACAAACGAGGACTAAAGTCCAACTTAGCTGGGAGTTGTCTAGAAGCAGGAACATGCACAGAAAGGCTTCTGATTACAATGTTGACCGGCATGGAAGTGACAGAGGAGCAAGGTTAAATAGCGACTCCCACATCCTGATGGAAACAGGTGAACAGAGGGGATGATGCACACCAGTTCAATTCCACCAGTGGCCACCGGGGGAGCCCAAAATCCAATTTCACAACACAGCGGATTTGGAACCATGTGGTGGACAATTTGAAATTGTCACAAGACAAGGCCCAGCGGTTTGCCAACCGCCGCCGCGGTGTGGGTCCCCGACTTCGTGTTGGGGATTTGGTTTGGTTGTCTTCTCGGCATGTTCCTTTGAAAGTCTCCTCTCCTAAGTTCAAGCCTCACTTTATCGGTCCTTATAAGATTTTGGAAATCCTTAACCCGGTGTCTTTTCGCTTGGACCTTCCAGCGTCTTTTGCTATTCATAATGTGTTCCATAGGTCCTTGTTGCGGCGGTACATGGTGCCTATGGTTCCTGCTGTTGAGCCTCCTGCCCTGGTTTTGGTTGAGGGCGAGTTGGAGTACGTGGTGGAGATGATTCTGGATTCTCGTATCTCTAGACGGAAACTCCAGTATTTAGTTAAGTGGAAAGTCTATGGTCAGGAGGATAATTCCTGGGTTGTCGCCTCTGATGTTCATGCGGCTGATTTGGTTCATGCCTTTCACGCTGCTCATCCTGATCCCCCTGGGGGTCTTGGTGAGGGTTCGGTGACTCCTCCTTAAGGGGGGGTACTGTTGTGAACTGTGTTTCTGGGCTCCCTCTGGTGGTCACTAACGGTATTGTGTTAGGTATGTCTTGTTGCAGGCCTGAGCTCCAGCTGTGTCGTTAAGCAGCGGGTGTTTCCTATTTGAGTCTCCTCTGGACTCAGTCTCTTGCCTGGCATCATTGTATCCAGACCTATTTGGTCTCCTCCGGATTCCTTTCAGTCTGCCTCATGCAAGAAAAGCTAAGTCTGTTTTGTACAATTTGGATCGTTTGCATTATTCAGTGTTTTTGTCCAGCTTGCTTTACATTTGATTTTTGACTCGCTGGAAGCTCTAGGGGGCTGATATTCTCCCTCCACACCGTCAGTCGATGTGGGGGTTCTTGAATGTTCAGCGTGGATGTTTTGTAGGGTTTTCTGCTAACCGCATTGTCCACTATCTATTTTCTGCTATCTAGACTATTGGGCCTCACTTTGCTGAATCTAGTTAATCTCTACGTTTGTGTTTTCCTCTTGCCTCACCGTTATTATTTGTTGGGGGCTTTCTATATCTTTGGGGTTCAATTTCTCTGGAGGCAAGCGAGGTCTTATTTTTTCCCTTTAGGGGTAGTCAGTTCTCCGGCTGGCTCGAGACGTCTAGAACCAACGTAGGCACGTTCACCGGCTACTTTTAGTTGTTTGTGTCAGGATCAGGTATGCGGTTAGTCCAGTTTCCACCTCCCTAGAGCAGTATTTATGTTTTTGCTATCTTGCCGGAATATCAGAGATCCTCTGCCATTGGGATCATAACAGGCGATAGAGGCACAGGATTCAGGGATGTGTCACTTGTCAGAGTGTGTGATGTTGTTTACAAACTGTGAAGGATTTATCACTAAGAAATAAACTAAGCACCTAACTGTCTATGGACTTTGTACACAGAGAGCCTGGTGTAGGCAGGGTAAGCTTTCTCATCTTACTGGGTGCAGCTGTGCTGACACAATCAGAGATTTTAGATTTTTAGCTTCTCCTTCCTACATCTTGCTGCTCTCAGATGCGGTAGCAAAAACCTGCTTACAGATTCCCTTTAAGTGAGCACTTAAAAGGAAGAGGCATTATTATGGCGCGCCCGCTAGGACCGTGGGGTACTCGGTACCGGGCTGGCTCTTAAAGGGGATGTGGTCAAGGCAGCGGTGACCCGGTCCGTGGCCCTGGGCGTCCAATTAAAGGGGATAAAGTCTAGTGAGAAATAAAGTCTACAGAGTAATGTTCGTCATGCCACCTGTGGTACTCGGCCAGGAATGGCCAACGCTGATTAAAGGGATCCACTTGGGCCGATGGTAATGCAGCTTAGATGGTTTTGCTCCCCACAGGTGGAGCAGAGGCCCCAGGGCTACCAGGGCAGTCTAAGAGGGTTTGTTGATGTTAAGGTGCAGGGAAGAATTGGAGAACACAGGGTTGCAGTCTCTTTACCTTTTACTGGTGGAATTGCAGTCCAGGGCACAGATTACAGGTGATCTTGAAATCTGGGCACCCTGGAAGCGGTTTGGAATCCCCCTAGCCAGGTGAGGTTGGAAGCCTTCCTTTCTGCACTGAATTCTAGGTTCTTGGTGCATTAGCTTACCTCAAGTCCCTCTCTCAATCTGTCCTTTTGGTGGAACAATACCCGCATGGCAGGCAGCTCGAGCCTTTTTACAGGTGTCCCTTTTCTCGTGGTGATTCCGGGCTCTAATCTGCTGCTGTGCCTTCGGGTGTCAGTAATGGCCAGGAGACCTGCAATCTCCTGCCCTCTGGTTTCTGCTGAGGGGCATACAGTTCCCACACAACCTCAGACTCTGGTGTTCGGTCTCTTGCGCTCAAACCAGGAGTGAACCCAATCGCAGCTCCACTCCAGTTTTTCTCTCCTCCTTCGCTTCCTCTCCCTTCACTGTCTCACACAGACTGTACTCTAACTCCTCCTCCAGGCCAGAACTTATAGGGAAGCTACCCTGAAACCGGGTTTAGAGCTCCCCCTTCTGGCCTGGAGTCAGGAGAGTGTTGTATGCTAGTGTTACCTGCTAAGGGGATTCCTTCTCGCTTCCAGTCATGGCATCACCCTCCCCGGAAGGCAGGCAATACCACTGTGACAACTGGATTACTGGGGTGTCACAATTACATCATAGAGTAACTCAGGTTATTGTAGCTGTCAAAGGGGCACAGGAAGCATTCTTAATTTCTTGAGGGCAGCAGCTGCCAAGGCAAACAGGATCATGGGGTGCATTAGAAGAGGTCTGGATACACATGATGAGACCATTATACTGCCTCTGTTCAAGTCCCTGGTTAGACCGCACATGGAGTACTATGTACAGTTTTGGGCACCGGTGTTCAGGAAGGATATAAGTACAAAGGAGGGCCACAAAATTAATAAAGGGGATGGGGCACTACAATACCCAGATAGATTAGCAAAATTAGGATTATTTAGTCTAGAAAAAAGATGACTGAGGGGTGATCTAATAACCATGTATAAGTATATAAGGGGACAATACAAATATCTCTCTAAGGATCTGTTTATACCAAGGAAGGTGACGGTCACAAGGGGGCATTCCATGCGTCTGGAAGAGAGAAGGTTTTTCCACCAACATAGAAGAGGGTTCTTTACAGTTAGGGCAGTGAGAATCTGCAATTCCTTGCCTGAGGAGGTGGTGATGGTGAATTCAGTTGAGGGTTTCAAGAGAGGCCTGGATGTCTTCCTGGAGCATAACAATATTGTATCTTACAGTTATTAGGTTCTTTAGAAGGATGTAGATCTGGGGATTTATTCTGACGGAATATAGGCTGAACTGGATGGACAAATGTTTTTTTCAGCCTTGCTAACTATGTTACTATGAGGGCAAAATGTGTTCATCATTATTAATTTCTAGGGCACTCACTTAGGGAATTAATATTTTCTAGGGTGAAATTTAACCACAAAGGGAGAATTATTACTATGTGTCACATGGTGGCATTATTACAATATGAGACATAAGCAGGAGTATTGTTACCATGCCTATCAAAAATACACAGCCAGAACCCCCACCACTTTTACCACTTTGTCACAAATGACACGGGAAAGATTCCACAGATCCCACAGCTACCACCAGTTGACAGAGGAACGCAACTCTGCTGCATCCAATCATCAGGACAATGACGCAATTGTCTGACGAGTGATGGATGAGACCACGGCTGCTTCCACTACTAGGCTGGTTATTGAGGAACTAACAGTGAGCATATGGTATATACAGCTCTAATTCCAATGCATGGAATATATGTATATAACCCCAATATGGTAACTGCCAGCTCTGCAATAACAAAAGAACCACTAGCTGCCATCACCAATTGTTTATACAGGCCTATTGGACACCTGTTACAGGTAATGTAAGGCTTCAGGGGTGCGGTTTACAGAGCAAGAGGAACAGAGCTATTAAATTTTATATTTAATCCTCAAATATAGGCAGAGTTTATAAAAATATATAAGATGATACAGAATGGAACAAACCAATACAAAATATACAACTACATAAAATAAAACGGGATAACAAAAAAAACTTACTAAAACTGGTCACAGAAATGGCTCAGAGCTTAGCGGAAGCACTTTGATTGAGAAAATGGATAGAACCTTCATAGCGAACTATGTCTTCTCAGGGCTAACAAAGACCCAAACCCAGTTTCTGCTTTTTATTAGCTCTAAGTTATGCCAACACACCTTCCCTTAACCCCTTCCCGACCCATGACGCCACGTAGGCGTCATGAAAACCCGTGCCAATCCGACCCATGACGCCTATGTGGCGTCATGGAATGATCGCGTCCCTGCAGATCGGGTGAAGGGGTTAACTCCCATTTTACCCGATCTGCAGAGACAGGGGGAGTGGTGCTTCAGCCCAGGGGGGGTGGCTTCACCCCCCCGTGGCTACGATCGCTCTGATTGGCTGTTGAAAGTGAAACTGCCAATCAGAGCGATTTGTAATATTTCACCTAAAAAACTGGTGAAATATTACAATCCAGCCATGGCCGATGCTGCAATATCATCGGCCATGGCTGGAAAACCTGAAGTCACCCCCCCCACACCCACCGATCGCCCCCCCAGTCCTCCGTTAGTCCTCCGGTCCCCTCCGTCCGCCTGCCGGCTCCCCCGTCCTGCTGTCCGCTCCCCCCTGTGCTCCGATCACCCCCCCTGTGCTCCAGTCACCCCCCCTGTGCTCCAATCCACCCCCCCACCACCCCTTCATACTTACCGATCCTCCCGGTGTCCGTACGCCTCCTCGCTGGGCGCCGCCATCTTCCAAAATGGCGGGCGCATGCTCAGTACGCCCGCCGAATCTGCCAGCCGGCAGATTCCTTACAAGTACATTTTGATCGCTGTGGTAGGTTCTATCACAGCGATCAAAATAAAAAAAATAATAAATAAACCCCCCCCTTTATCATTCCCATAGATAGGGACAATAATAAAATAAAGAAAATATTTTTTTTTTCTTTTTCCACTAGGGTTAGGGTTAGAACTAGGGTTAGGGTTAGAACTAGGGTTAGGGTTACGGGTAGGGTTAGGGTTAGGGGTAAGGTTAGGGTTACAGGTAGGGTTAGGGTAAAGGGTAGGGTTAGGGTTATGGCATGTGCGGATTTGGCCGCGGATCCGCAGCGGATTGGCCGCGGATCCGCAGCGGATTAGCCGCGGATCCGCAGCGGATTGGCCGCGGATCCGCAGCGGATTGGCCGCTGCGAATTCGTAGCAGTTTTCCATCAGGTTTACAGTACCGTGTACACCTATGGAAAACCAAATCCGCTGTGCCCATGGTGCGGAAAATTCTGTGCAGAAACGCTGCGTTGTATTTTCCACAGCATGTCAATTCTTTGTGCGGATTCCGCAGCGTTTTACACCTGTTCCTCAATAGGAATCCGCAGGTGAAATCCGCACAAAAAAACACTGGAAATCTGCTGTAAATCCGCAGGTAAAACGCAGTGCCTTTTACTTGCAGATTTTTCAAAAGTCGTGCGGAAAAATCTCACATGAATCCGCTACGTGGGCACATACCCTTAGGGTTAGGGTTGGAATTAGGGCTAGGGTTGGAAATAGGGTTAAGATTAGGCTTGTGGTTAGGGTTACGGATAGGGTTAGGGGTGTGTTGGGGTTACAGTTGTGGTTAGGGTTGGGATTAGGGTTAGGGTTGGGATTAGGGTTAGGGTTGGAATTAGGGTTACGGGTGTGTTGGGGTTAGGGTTGTGGTTAGGGGTGTGTTGGGGTTAGGGTTGGGATTAGGGTTATGGCTACAGTTGGGATTAGGATTAGGGGTGTGTTGGGGTTAGTGTTGAAGTTAGAAATGAGGGGTTTCCACTGTTTAGGCACATCAGGGGTCTCCAAACGCAACATGGCGCCACCATTGATTCCAGCCAATCTTGCATTCAAAAAGTCAAATGGTGCTCCCTTCCATCCAAGCCCCGACGTGTGCCCAAACAGTGGTTTACCCCCACATTTGGGGTACCAGCGTACTCAGGACAAACTGGGCAACAACTGTTGGGGTCCAATTTCTCCTGTTACCCTTGCAAAAATAAAAAAATACTTGCTAAGACATAATTTTTGAGGAAAGAACAATTATTTTTTATTTTCACGGCTCTGCGTTGTAAACTTCTGTGAAGCACTTGGGGGTTGAACGTGCTCATCACACATCTAGATAAGTTCCTTGGGGGGTCTAGTTTCCAAAATGGGGTCACTTGTGGGGTGTTTCTACTGTTTAGGCACATCAGGGGCTCTGCAAATGCAACGTGACGCCCGCAGACCATTCCATCAAAGTCTGCATTTCAAAACGTCACTACTTCCCTTCCGAACCCCGACGTGTGCCAAAACAGTGGTTTACCCCCACATATGGGGTATCAGCGTACTCAGGAGAAACTGGACAACAACTTTTGGGGTCCAATATCTCCTGTTACCCTTGGAAAAATAAAAAATTGTGGGCTAAAAAATCATTTTTGAGAAAAGAAAAATTATTTTTTATTTTCACGGCTCTGCGTTATAAACTTCTGCGAAGCACTTGGGGGTTCAAAGTGCTCACCACACATCTAGATTAGTTCCTTGGGAGGTCTAGTTTCCAAAATGGGGTCACTTGTGCGGGAGCTCCAATGCTTAGGCACACAGGGGCTCTCCAAACGTGACATGGTGTCCGCTAACGATTGGAGCTAATTTTCCATTCAAAAAGTCAAATGGCACGCCTCCCCTTCCGAGCCTTGCCGTGCACCCAAACAGTGGTTTACCCCCACATATGAGGTATCAACGTACTCAGCAGAAATTGCCCAACAAATTTTAGGATCCATTTTATCCTGTTGCCCATGTGAAAATGAAAAAATTGAGGCTAAAAGAAATTTTGTGTGAAAAAAAAGTACTTTTTCATTTTTACGGATCAATTTGTGAAGCACCTGGGGGTTTAAAGTGCTCACTATGCTTCTAGATAAGTTCCTTGGGGGGTCTAGTTTCCAAAATGGGGTCACTTGTGGGAGCGCTCCAATGTTTAGGCACACAGGGGCTCTCCAAACGTGACATGGTGTCTGCTAGCGATGGAGATAATTTTTCATTCAAAAAGTCAAATGGCGCTCCTTCCCTTCCGAGCCTTACCATGTGCCTAAACAGTGGTTTACCCCCACATGTGAGGTATCGGTGTACTCAGGAGAAATTGTCCAACAAATTTTAGGATCCATTTTATCCTGTTGCCCATGTGAAAATGAAAAAATTGAGGCTAAAATAATTTTTTTGTGAAAAAAAAGTACTGTTTCATTTTTACAGATCAATTTGTGAAGCACCTGGGGGTTTAAAGTGCTCACTATGCTTCTAGATAAGTTCCTTGGGGGGTCTAGTTTCCAAAATGGGGTCACTTGTGGGGGAGCTCCAATGTTTAGGCACACGGGGGCTCTCCAAACGCGACATGGTGTCCGCTAAAGATTGGAGCCAATTTTTCATTCAAAAAGTCAAATGGCGCTCCTTTCCTTCCAAGCCCTGCCGTGTGCCCAAACAGTGGTTTACCCCCACATATGAGGTATCAGCGTACTCAGGACAAATTGGACAACATCGTTCGTAGTCCAGTTTCTCCTTTTACCCTTTGGAAAATAAAAAAATTGTTGCTAAAAGATCATTTTTGTGACTAAAAAGTTAAATGTTCATTTTTTCCTTCCATGTTGCTTCTGCTGCTGTGAAACACCTGAAGGGTTAATAAACTTCTTGAATGTGGTTTTGAGCACCTTGAGGGGTGCAGTTTTTAGAATGGTGTCACTTTTGGGTATTTTCAGCCATATAGAACCCTCAAACTGACTTCAAATGTGAGGTGGTCCCTAAAAAAAATGGTTTTGTAAATTTTGTTGTAAAAATGAGAAATCACTGGTCAAATTTTAACCCTTATAACTTCCTAGCAAAAAAAAAATTTGTTTCCAAAATTGTGCTGATGTAAAGTAGACATGTGGGAAATGTTATTTATTAACTATTTTGTGTCACATAACTCTCTGGTTTAACAGAATAAAAATTCAAAATGTGAAAATTGCGAAATTTTCAAAATTTTTGCCAAATTTCCGTTTTTTTCACAAATAAACAGAAATTATCGACCTAAATTTACCATTAACATGAAGTGCAATATGTCACGAAAAAACAATCTCATAATCGCTAGGATCCGTTGAAGCGTTCCTGAGTTATTACCTCATAAAGGGACACTGGTCAGAATTGCAAAAAACGGCAAGGTCATTAAGGCCAAAATAGGCTGGGTCATGAAGGGGTTAATGACTACATGTGGTGTGCTGTTTGCAGGATGTTCTCAGCCCTTCAGGATTTTATCAGATCCCCAATTTACAAGATATCTTTGGCTTTAGATATTGATATCATATTTACTATCGCAATTTTACTTTTAAAAAGAGAACAAATATGACATGGTTCGCATCACCTATCGCACTGACATTAAGCTGGAGGGTGTCCGTCACGTCCGTCTCTTTGCTACTATGCCGAAAATCCATATTTCATAAATATCCTATCAGGATACTAAAGACAGAGTGTCTACAAAAAATGCTTTGATGAGAACAAAAGTTTCCTCTGTGTAAACAGATATCATTTTATTTTCTGATTCCCAGAAAAGATTTTTCCTGTTTAATTACCTAGACACTGCAAGGAGTCGCTGCTTCACAGGACATGAGGTGTTAGCTCTCTCTCTGTATCTCCCCTCTTTTAATTAGCTTTTACCAGTCCCTAGCTATAAGTTATTCTTCCTATTTCCCATATTTTCCTTGTGAAGGCCTACTTCAAAGAGAGTTTGAATTGTCCGCTCTTCTCCCTTCTCTGAGGATATCTTACATATTTTAATTTTTCTATGATAATGCCACATAGCAGGTGCAGTAATAGGGTAAAATATTGCAACAGCAGGCTCAGCATTGGGATATACACAGGAAGAGGAATTTGTGCAGGTTTCAGATTAATGGGATGATGCTGGAAATGAAAGAAGTCAATTGTGTCTTTGTTGTAGACTCTGATTTGGCTATAAAAAGAAATTGTCATGTCGGTCTTGGTCAGATAGAAAACACTGGAAAAGTGAGAGACTCAGAAAGAATTTAATCTGTAAGTCACTATGTATTACCTACTAATATTTTCTGCAGAGCTGGTACCCACCACTATATGGTCACCGTATGGTGGTGATATTGGTCTTGGTCTTTATATCGTAATTTCTCTTCAGTAACAGCATAGTCATTTGCTGCAATTCCACTTTACCCAATATGATTACGGTCTGCCAATACAGTTGTAGACATGTGTTTTCTTTGCCTATGCTGTATCCCTAATTTTGCCTCTTACTACCCCCACCACTTGCACCAACCATCTAGGTAGTAGTACTACCAAGAGAAGGTCTTCTTTTCCTCTGGTAAACATCTTAGTGAGGTAGAAGTGGATGGCATTACGGAATATGAGGCACATCAGTCTTTGTCACAGCAGGATTATGTTAAACTAGATGGTGGCCCGATTCTAACGCATCGGGTATTTTAGAATGTGCATGTAGTTTATTTATGAAGTTTTCAGAATAATGCAATTTATATACAGGATTCGGCTGGCCGGGCACGACCAATTAGCGAAGTGTGGTTCAAATTCCACGCCAATTCGCGGCTGGACTGCACCTGTCGCTGAATGTTCGCGGCCGGCCGGGCGTGACCAATCAGTGAAGCCAGGGCTGCCTCCAGGTTTTTGAGGGCCCCGGGCAAAAAAGTCTCAGTGGGCCCTCCTCTTTAACACATACCACGATTCATGATGCACAGATACAGCAGAGAAATATACCACAGCCAAGTAGCATATAACACAGCCCATGTAGCATATAACACAGCCCACGTAGCATATAGCACAGCCACATAGCATATAGCACAGGCCACGTAGTATATAGCACAGGCCACATAGTATATAACACAGCCCACGTAACATATAGCACAGCTCACGTAGCATATAGCACAGCCACGTAGCATATAGCACAGCCACGTAGCATATAACACAGCCACATAGCATATAACACAGCCATGTAGTATATAGCACAGCCCACGTATATAGCACAGCCCACGTAGTATATAGCACAGCCCACGCAGTATATAACACAGCCCACATAGTATATAGCACAGCCCATGCACTGTATAACACAGCCCACATAGTATATAGCACAGCCCACATAGTATATAGCACAGCCCATGCACTGTATAACACAGCCCACATAGTATATAGCACAGCCCACGTAGTATATAACACAGCCCACGCAGTGTATAACAGCCCACGTAGTATATAGCCCGCCCACGCATTGTATAACACAGCCC
Organism: Ranitomeya variabilis; assembly: GCF_051348905.1. Taxonomy (NCBI): domain Eukaryota; kingdom Metazoa; phylum Chordata; class Amphibia; order Anura; family Dendrobatidae; genus Ranitomeya; species Ranitomeya variabilis. The sequence continues at coordinate 519,692,405 of NC_135234.1, forward strand.
ACGCAGTATATAGCACAGCCCACGTAGTATATAACACAGCCCACGTAGTATATAACACAGCCACATAGTATATAGCACAGCTCACGCAGCATATAACACAGCCCACAAAGTGTATAACACAGCCACGTAGTATATAGCACAGCCCATGTAGTATATAGCACAGCTCACGCAGTATATAACACAGCCACGTAGTATATTGCTTAGCCACATAATATATTGCACAGCTACATAGTATATAGCACAGCTCACGTAGTACATAGCACAGCTCACACAGTATGTAACACAGCCACGTAGTATATTGCCCAGCCACGTAATATATTGCACAGCCCACGTAGTATACTGTATAGCACAGAGACGCAGTATATAACACAGCCCACGTAGTGTATAGCACAGCGATGTAGTATATAGCACAGCCCACATAGTATATAGCACAGAGAGGTAATATATAACACAGCCCATGCAGTATATAACACAGCCCACGCAGTACATAGCACAGCAAACGTAGTATATAACACAACTCACATAGTATATAGCAATGTGGGCACCATATCCCTGTTAAAAAAAAGAATTAAAATAAAAAATAGTTATATACTCACCTTCCGTCAGCCCTCGGATCCAGGTGAGGCATTTAGCGATGCTCCTCGCGACGCTCCGGTCCCAAGAATGCAATGCGGTCTCGCGAGATGATGACGTAGCGGTCTCGCGAGACCGCTACGTCATCATCTCGTGAGACCGCAATGCATGGCCCGGAGTGTCACGAGGAGCGGGAAAGGCACCGGACAGTGAGTAAATAATGATTTTTTATTTTTTTATTATTTTTAACATTAGATCTTTTTACTATTGAAGCTGCATAGGCAGCATCAATAGTAAAAAGTTGGTCACACAGGGTTAATAGCAGCGCTAACGGACTGCGTTAACCCTGTGTGAGCGCTGACTGGAGGGGGCACTGACAGAGAGTAGGACGGGGTGAATTCGCAGACGGACTGAGCTCGTCGCTGATTGAAAAATTGACCAAACCTTGCGAATTTGAATTTCAAGATTCGATCATTTCTTTCTGTTTTTGTGCAGGCAATAGCTTCAATGACTTGTAACTTTTTACTGTATAATTTCTTTCATGCCAACTTCTATTACCTCCTTCCATACAGAGACGCAAATAGGACATTTTTTTCTTTATAGCTATTATTAGCAATTGAACCAGTTCTATGCCCAGGTGGAGAGCATTTATATTGGTATATGGTCTCCATCCTGGTATGTGCTGCTTCCATCCTGCGCCCTAATCGTGTCATGTGCTGCTACCATCTTGCGCCCCCTTCCTGTCATGTGCAGCCCCCATCCTGCGCCCTCATCCTGTTTTGTGCGCCTCCATCATGTCATGTGCGCCGATGGTGGATCGCCTCGGCGTAGGGCTAGGGGTACTCGGTACCGGGTCCTTCGGTTCTCTAGCGGGATGTCACGGTGGCTGACCCGGTCCGTGGCCCTAGGGACATCCATGTAAAAGGGAAAGGTCTTTAGAGGGGAAATGTTCATGATGCCACCTGTGGCATTTGGTCAGGGTGACTGACGCTGCTTTAAGGGGTCTGCTGGGGTGATGTTATGGCAGCTAGATGGTATACCTTCCCACAGGTGAAGTGTATCCCTAGGGCTTCCCAGTGTGTAGATGGTGGATGGTGAGAGGCACAGTGAAGAACGAGGACACAAGGTTGCAGTCTCTTTACCTTTTTACTGAAGTCTTCAGCATCCACAGTCCAGAGCACTAGATCACAGAGCAGGCAGTGTCTGGCCGGCTTGGAGGCAAATCCAGAGTCCCCTTATCCAGGTGGAAATCAGTAGCCTTCCTCTAGCGCCTGGGTGTTGTAGTACCTTATTGCTGAGCCTCTCATAAGATCCTCACAACTGTTGTAGATGTTGTAGATGTTATGTCTCTCTCTCTCTGTCTCCCAGATGGATAGGACCAGTGGCCTGAGGCTTTTTACAGGGACTCTAGCATGCCCCGGCCTCTCGTGGGTGTCACCTTGCCTCCTGGGTATGGGGCGGATCAGTAACGTGAAATTAGCTGTCCTGCCGGTCTCTGGAGAAAGGCATAAAGGACTGTTGCTCCCTCGGTGTTCCAGCTACCGGATCCTGTGCCTCAGAAGGAGGCAGCCTGTGCAGGGCAGAACTCATTCTGGTTTCCACTCCTTTTGCTACGACTTCTTTCTCACTCTCTACAATACAGTTCTCTGTTCGTGTCCTTTCTTAGGAACTGCCGCACGTGGGGCAGGCGCAGCTCCATGATCTTCCATCTAGGCCTCTGACAAGGATCCCACCCCTGTCAGGGACCAACTACCTGAGCCAAAGCTCTGCCAGCAACTGCCTAACTTCCTCTCCAGGCCACCAGTTTTACCTAATTGTGAAGAGTGCCCTAATAAATAGGAGCATAGCTCCCCCTGGTGGACTGGAGTATGAAATGTGTTGTATGTTTGTGGTACCTGGTAAAGAGATCTCCTTTATTGCCTCCAAATGTAACATCACTCCCCCCTAGAGGAGAATGATATTACTGCAACGACCAGGAACCTGGGGCGCTGCACTGTCGTCCAGCACCTGGTTAGCGTCCTCCCGCAGCCGCTCGTAGGTGCCGATGAAGTAGTAGGGCACGGCACAGGGCTGGTACAGCTAGTAAATGGGCATCAAGTGCTCTTTCATCTTCTCCTCGTCCTTGTCCAGCAGGTATCACAGGAACTCGGAGAAGGTGACTCCTCTCCCTTGGATGCGGCAGCGGGCGGCTGCTGGCGGTACGGCGCATGATCTCCAGGCCGTACCGATGCTGGTACTCCTTGATCTCCCCGAACTTGTTCCTGTAGGTGGACAGCAGCCGCTCTAGGGGCTCCCCATGAACAGGAACTTGTAGGGTATGTGCACTCCTTGCGTATTTGCCTGCGGATTTTTCCACACTAAATCCATATCTCTTGCCAGAAAACGCAGGTAAAAATCAGCGCATTTTTGATGCGTTTTTTATGCGTTTTTGTATGCGTTTTTTAATGCTTTTTTTGTATGCATTTTTGAAAGCTAAATAAAGATCTATTCTTGAACAAAAAAAAAAGATTTGTGATGTCATTGTCATTATGATGTCATCGTGCTTGTGCAGTCTATAAAGGCTTCTGACAGAGTGACGCTCCTAGCATTATATTATAGATTTTCTCTCCTCCATGCTCCCTTCTCATAAAAGAGCCCATCACCTACCGTTTCTCACCTGCATGTATAGAAAATTAGAAATAATATTAAATTGTGTAACTAAACTTTAAATGCTTTTTATACAGTATATATATTTTGGATCCCTTTATATGTGCTGTAGATCAGTGGAGCTTAGGCTCTTATCACTTCCTTGATTATTGAAAAGCCTGCAGAGTTGCTCAGCTTGAGCATGCACACAGCAGTGTAAAGCCTCAGAAGAAAGTCTATGGTCCATACACCACTGTGCACATGCTCATGCAAGAGCTTAACAATTCTGTGCAGCCTTTTCAGCAAGTTTTAGATGCTCAAAATATAAAAAAAAGTTTAAAGGTTCACTCCCAATATAATCTAATTCCTCACCTTTCTCCTAGAAATCCTAAAGTTGTCTGAAGAGTAGTGTTGAGCATTCCGATACCGCAAGTATCGGGTATCGGCCGATACTTGCGGTATCGGAATTCCGATACCGGTATTCCGATACTTGCCGCGTATCGGATACCGGAATCGGAAGTTCCCAGATTCAAAATGCACAAATTCAGCCAATGAGAATGATTCCAAGTGTGGGCACATCCTGTTCAGCATGGAGGGCATGAAACTACTGGCATGGCTGTGATTGGCTGCTGAAATGATGTCATGATGCAGTTTAAAAGTCGCTGGCGCCATTTTGCGATCACTCTGCTGTGAATTCAGTTAGTGACAGGACGCTGTTTGCTGACTGAGGGCCAGTTTAGAGATAACGATTTGCTTCTTTGTGCTTTCCAAAGGCTAATTTAGCAACCGCTGTGTTCACCTACTATTCACCTTGCTTTTGCCTTGTAGCGCTGTTTTCACAGCGATCTGCAAGGTCTGTGTGTGTGTGTGTGTGTGTGTGTGAGTGCAGCCCACTCTCTAGTCTGAGTGCAGCCACATAGGCCATCCATAGCTGGTTGTATTCAGTTCAGGGAGGGTGGTTCATTGCCTCATACTGTTCTTTTTTTTTTTTTTTTCCAAGTAGTGTAGTCTGCTGCTAATTTTTTCAAAAAAATCCTATTAGTGTCTCCAGCTAATTTGTGGAAAAACACTACATAGGATAACGTAGAGGAGGGTTTTTGGGCCTTGCAGCGCCGTTTACGGCTGTCTGCACGGTCTCCGTGTGACTGCAGCTCGCCCTGTAGTCTGTGAGCAGCCATAGCCTGGTTGTCTCCAGCTCAGGGTTCTTCACTGCGTCATACCGCAAAATCAATTTTCATTTTGTTTTAAGTAGTGCAGGCTGCTGCACATTTTTTCAAAAAATTCCTATTAGTGTCTTTCCACCCGTCTCCAGCTAACTTGTGGAAAAACACTACATAGGATAACGTAGAGGAGGGTTTTTGGGCCTTGCAGCGCCGTTTACGGCTGTCTGCACGGTCTCCGTGTGACTGCAGCTCTATCTGTTGTCAGTTCAGCCCCAAAAAAAAAAATAAATAATAAAGTTCACCAAACACACCAGTGACACCACTTTACATTTGTGTAGGCCACATTAGCTCATATTAAAGTCTAGTCCACACTTTAGAAAATTAGTGTTTCTTATACCTGTTAGGAGGAGTTGTTCAGGAATAAGCACACAAAGCCGTTAGTACTTTTCTGCTTATCTTTATCAGTCAACCAAGATGAAGAAGGCAGTGAGTAAGGCACGTGGGCGTGGGCGTGGGCGCGGAGCAGGGAGGGGACGTGGGGATTCTGTGCCTGCTGCGGGCACCGGTGACTCATCAGCACCCACTTTCACCAGGGAACAGTCATTCATGCGCAGCTTTGTCGCAGAGCGCCGTACACCGCTGCTGCGTGAAGAACAAATTGAAGCCGTTGTCGGATGGATGGCGGCTAATGCATCAACTTCAATTAGTGCCACATCCTCTCAGACACAGAGCACTGGAGAGCAGCCATCTGTCTCTTCACCACCTGCCAAATTGCCCAGGCAGACAGAGAGCCCAGGACAGGAGCCGTCTCTACTTCTGTTCTCTGAATCTCTTGGCTTGGAAACAGGGGGCCAGCCAAGCAGCATTGGAGAAATGGAAGAAGAGGCAGGGTGCAGTGATGCCCAACAGCTTTTTCTCTCTTCCTCTGAAGAGGCGGGTGGGCCAGTGGCTCCATTCACCACATCGCAGGCCGCATCAGCTGATGATGACACTCAGGTGCCACTTACTGGTGCGTGCTCTGCTGCTGAGACTACCCAGGAGGAGCAGTTGGGGGCAGAGGGTAGTGTAGATGATGAGGTCCTTGACCCATCTTGGCGTGAGGGACAGGAAGGTGGTGGGAGCAGCTCTGAGGAAGAGATTCCCCGTACGGCCCAAAGAGGGAGAGGGAGGGGGAAGACTGCGGATCCTGCAGCCTCCGCTTTGGCACCCGTTAGGAGCATGTCTCTTCCAAAAGCCAAAAAGGGCGCTCCCAAGACTTGCAGTGCCTGGTCCTTTTTTGACACAGTTGCAGATGACATTTGATATGTCAAATGCAAGGTGTGTCATCACAAAGTCAAAAGAGGGAAAAATGTCAGCAACCTCAATACCTCCAACATGTGGAAACATGTGCGCACCAGGCACCCGGCGGAGTTAGAAAAACACACTGAAGAGCTAGGCCAACCAACAGCGGCAGCTACCACCTCTTCAGCTCGTGTTGCCTCTTCCTCCAGCTCACACGCAGCTGGTTCGGCTTCCTCCCAGGATCGCCGTGGAAGAACCTCTGGCCCTGTTGTCCAGAGACCCGCTGTAATTCCACCCGCAGCACCACTTTCCCAGTCATCCACACACTCCCAGCCCACTCTACAGCCATCGGTAGTACAGGCATGGGAGAAAAGGCGGCCTTTCTCGTCAAACCACCCACGAGCACAGGCTCTGACTGCAGGCATTGCCAAACTTCTGTCACTGGAAATGCTGTCATTCAGGCTGGTGGAGACTGACAGCTTCCGTGACTTGATGTCATTGGCAGTCCCACAGTACAATGTGCCCAGCCGCTTTTACTTCAGCAGGTAAGCCGTCCCTGCCCTGCACAAGCATGTGGAGGGACACATAAAACACGCGCTACTGAACGCCGTCAGTAGCAAGGTCCACCTCACCACCGATGCGTGGACCAGTCAACATGGACAGGGGCGATACCTTTCTCTCACTGCCCATTGGGTTAATGTCGTTGAGCCGGGTACAGATCGTGCGAGTGGCGCAGGACGTGTCCTGCCCACTCCAAGGATTGCAGGAATCCATTCTGTACGCATTGACTCCTCCTCTTACACCAGTTCCTCAGAATCATCACTGCAGGAGCCGTCACAGTCCACCTCCACATGGACCCGTGATGAACGTTTACCTGTTACGACCGACATGAGCACAGCCGTGGCCAAACGTCAACAGGCCGTCTTGAAATTAATTTATTTGGGGAATCGAAGCCACACAGCGCAGGAGCTCTGGAATGCCATCAAGCAGGAGAGCGATGTGTGGTTTGTGCCAGCGAATCTCCAGCCAGGCATGGTAGTGTGTGATAATGGCCGAAATCTGGTGGCAGCTCTGGGCCTCGGCAACCTCACTCACATCCCATGTCTGGCACATGTGCTCAATTTGGTCGTGCAGAGTTTTTTGAGGGACTATCCGGATCTTGATGCACTGCTGCACAAGGTCTGCCTAGAGTGTGCTCACTTGCGGCGTTCCAGCACGGCAAAAGCGCGCATTGCGGCTCTGCAGCGCCGACACCGCCTGCCGGAACATCGCATCATATGTGACCTACCTACCAGGTGGAATTCAACGTTACATATGTTGGAGTGGTTGTGTGAGCAGCAGCAAGCTGTAATGGAGTACCAGCTGCTTCAGGCGCAAAGAAGTCGCACTCAGCGCCGTACAGACTTCACAACCACAGAGTGGGCCACTATGAATGACGTCTGCCAGGTTTTGCGTCCCTTTGATTATTCCACGCGGATGGCGAGTGCAGATGATGCACTAGTCAGCATGACTGTCCCCCTTATCTGCCTGCTTGAAAAATCACTGCAAGCGCTAAGGGATGATGTTGTGGAAGAGGTGGAGGATGAGGATTCAGCATTTCCATCATCTTCTGGACAGTCAGCGCCACGTGGTTCCTCACAAACGCGTAGGCAGGGGACAGTTTGTGAGGAGGATGAGGAGGAGTCAATGGAGGAGGAAGACATCCGTCCAGAGGAGGGAGTTACACAATTGTCCAGTACTCAGTGTGTACAGCGAGGGTGGGGTGATGACGAGCGGGCAGAGATCACGCCTCCAGCAGGGGACAGCGTTTCTTGGGCAGTTGGCAGTCTGCAGCACATGGTGGATTACATGCTGCAGTGCCTGAGAAACGACCGCCGCATCGCCCACATTCTCAACATGTCTGATTATTGGGTGTTCACCCTCCTCGATCCTCGCTACCGGGACAACGTAGAAAGCCTCATCACACCGTTGAACCGGGAGCGAAAAATGCGGGAGTACCAAGACACACTGGTGAATTCCATCATCTTCTCCATTCCAACTGAGAGAAGTGCTGCTAGTGCATTCCAAAGCAGCTCAGTGCGTCCAGGCAGTGGTGGAGGCTCTGCACAAAGAGGGAGCAGAAGCAGTGCCTCTGCCCAAGGCAAGACCAGTATGGCCCAACTGTGGCACAGTTTTCTGTGCCCGCCACAAAAGTCTACACCATCACAGACGGCTCCAGTCAGCAGGAGGCAACGGTTCCGTCAGATGGTGACAGACTACATGTCTTGCCCTCTTGCTGTACTCCCAGATGGCTCTTCACCTTTCAAGTTTTGGGTCTCAAAGCTGGATACATGGCCAGAGCTAAGCCAGTATGCATTGGAGGTGCTGTCTTGCCCTGCGGCCAGTGTATTATCGGAACGTGTCTTTAGTGCTGCAGGTGGTGTACTAACTGACCGTCGCATGCGACTATCCTCCGATAACGTTGACCGGCTTACTTTCCTGAAAATGAACAAGGCCTGGATCTCGCAGGAATTTGCCACTCCTCTTCCTGATTAAATAATTAGGTGACTGTCTACAGTATCCAGGTCTCCTGTTGTGTTCATCTTTCTACCACCTGAACTTTAATTCCTGGGCTCCAACACCGCCAGTTGAGGCTCAGAAGTGCCGTCTGCACAGTCAAAACATACGACCCAGTGTTATTGGGTTTCAGTAACGTCAGCTGATCCCCAGCTGTGTAGCCGACAATGTGTCCTGCGACTGCCACGCTGACACAACAACTGAAATGTAAGGGAACCTGTCCCCCCCCCCCAAGGCGTTTGTTACTGAAAGAGCCACCTTGTGCAGCAGTAATGCTGCACAAGGAAAAGGTAGCTATTTTTGTTTAGCTCCTTGCACACGCAGAACTTAACACTTATAAAATGTGTCCACTGATACCGTAAAACCGTCCCGGAGGTGGGACTTTCCTTCGTAATATGACGCAGCACAGCCGTCATTCCTACCCCCTTGGCGCCGTGCCACGGCTCCTCAGCGTTGTTTGATTCCGTCCCGGAGCCTGCGCTGTTATGTTATCCCTTGGCCAGGCACACTTAGCGCTGCCCGTCTTCTGACATCATTTGGTGTCAGGATAGCTGCGCCTGTGCGGCCGCGCTGGCCGAGAGCCCGCCTCGCAGTGTCTTCTGATTTAATCCCACTGGGGGCCTGAGATCCATGGACATGCGCAGTGCATATCTGAACCTCCACCTCTCACTCATCTCCCTACGGCTTCTTCAGACTGTGCGGTGTCAGCTGGTCCCTAATAGCATGCCACGGCCGTGACACCGCACAGTCTTAAGAAGCCGTAGGGAGGGGAGTGAGAGGCGAGGATATGCACTGCGCATGGCCACGGATCCCAGGCCCGCGGTGGGATTACATTAGACGACACTGCGAGGTGGGCTCTCGGCCAGCGCGGCCGCATAGGCGCAGCCAGCCTGACACCAAATGATGTCAGAAATTGGGCAGCGCTAAGTGTGCCTGGCCAAGGGATAACATAACAGCGCATGCTCCGGGACGGAATCAAACAACGCTGAGGAGCCGGGGAACGGCGCCAAGGAGGTAGGAATGACAGCTGTGCTGCGTCATATTATGAAGGAAAGTCCCACCTCCGGGACGGTCTCACGGTTTCAGGGGACACATTTTATAAGTGTTTAGTTCTGTGTTTGCAAGGAGCATCATGAAAAGAGCCACCTTTTCCTTTTGCATCTTTTTTGCTGCACAAGCTGGCTCTTTCAGCTACAAACGCCTTGAGGGGGGGTTAAAGGTTCCCTTTCGACTTTCTCCAATCAGGCTTCGGCCTACATTGTGTTCCTCTGCTTCTCCTGCTGTCCCTGGGCTCCAACACTGCTAGTTGTTGCTTGGTAGTGCTGTACGCACAGTCAACAGTCGCTCCTCTGTTATTGGGGTTCAGTAACGTCAGCTGTTCCCCTGCTGTGTGTGTGGCAATCCCTCCTATCTCCTCCACCTCCACCTCCCCCTCCTGTCCCTGGGCTCCAACACCGCTAGTTGCCGTCCAGAAGTGCTGTCCGCACAGTCCCAACAGTCCCTCCTCTGTTATTGGGGTTCAGTAACGTCAGCTGTTCCCCTGCTGTGTGTGTGGCAATCCCTCCTATCTCCTCCACCTCCTCCTCCTCCTCATGTCCCTGGGCTCCAACACCGCTAGTTGCCGTCCAGAAGTGCTGTCCGCACAGTCCCAACAGTCCCTCCTCTGTTATTGGGGTTCAGTAACGTCAGCTGTTCCCCTGCTGTGTGTGTGGCAATCCCTCCTATCTCCTCCACCTCCTCCTCCTCCTCCTGTCCCTGGGCTCCAACACCGCTAGTTGCCGTCCAGAAGTGCTGTCCGCACAGTCCCAACAGTCCCTCCTCTGTTATTGGGGTTCAGTAACGTCAGCTGTTCCCCTGCTGTGTGTGTGGCAATCCCTCCTATCTCCTCCACCTCCTCCTCCTCCTCCTGTCCCTGGGCTCCAACACCGCTAGTTGCCGTCCAGAAGTGCTGTCCGCACAGTCCCAACAGTCCCTCCTCTGTTATTGGGGTTCAGTAACGTCAGCTGTTCCCCTGCTGTGTGTGTGGCAATCCCTCCTATCTCCTCCACCTCCTCCTCCTCCTCCTGTCCCTGGGCTCCAACACCGCTAGTTGCCGTCCAGAAGTGCTGTCCGCACAGTCCCAACAGTCGCTCCTCTGTTATTGGGGTTCAGTAACGTCAGCTGTTCCCCAGCTGTGTGTGTGGCAATCCCTCCTATCTCCTCCACCTCCTCCTCCTCCTCCTGTCCCTGGGCTCCAACACCGCTAGTTGTTGCCTGGTAGTGCAGTCCGCACAGTCCCAACAGTCCCTCCTCTGTTATTGGGGTTCAGTAACGTCAGCTGTTCCCCTGCTGTATGTGTGGCAATCCCTCCTATCTCCTCCACCTCCTCCTCCTCCTCCTGTCCCTGGGCTCCAACACCGCTAGTTGCCGTCCAGAAGTGCTGTCCGCACAGTCCCAACAGTCCCTCCTCTGTTATTGGGGTTCAGTAACGTCAGCTGTTCCCCAGCTGTGTGTGTGGCAATCCCTCCTATCTCCTCCACCTCCTCCTCCTCCTCCTGTCCCTGGGCTCCAACACCGCTAGTTGTTGCCTGGTAGTGCTGTCCGCACAGTCCCAACAGTCCCTCCTCTGTTATTGGGGTTCAGTAACGTCAGCTGTTCCCCTGCTGTGTGTGTGGCAATCCCTCCTATCTCCTCCACCTCCTCCTCCTCCTCCTGTCCCTGGGCTCCAACACCGCTAGTTGCCGTCCAGAAGTGCTGTCCGCACAGTCCCAACAGTCCCTCCTCTGTTATTGGGGTTCAGTAACGTCAGCTGTTCCCCTGCTGTGTGTGTGGCAATCCCTCCTATCTCCTCCACCTCCTCCTCCTCCTCCTGTCCCTGGGCTCCAACACCGCTAGTTGCCGTCCAGAAGTGCTGTCCGCACAGTCCCAACAGTCCCTCCTCTGTTATTGGGGTTCAGTAACGTCAGCTGTTCCCCAGCTGTGTGTGTGGCAATCCCTCCTATCTCCTCCACCTCCTCCTCCTCCTCCTGTCCCTGGGCTCCAACACCACTAGTTGTTGCCTGGTAGTGCTGTCCGCACAGTCCCAACAGTCCCTCCTCTGTTATTGGGGTTCAGTAACGTCAGCTGTTCCCCTGCTGTGTGTGTGGCAATCCCTCCTATCTCCTCCACCTCCTCCTCCTCCTCCTGTCCCTGGGCTCCAACACCGCTAGTTGCCATCCAGAAGTGCTGTCCGCACAGTCCCAACAGTCCCTCCTCTGTTATTGGGGTTCAGTAACGGCAGCTGTTCCCCTGCTGTGTGTGTGGCAATCCCTCCTATCTCCTCCACCTCCTCCTCCTCCTCCTGTCCCTGGGCTCCAACAACGCTAGTTGTTGCCTGGTAGTGCTGTCCGCACAGTCCCAACAGTCCCTCCTCTGTTATTGGGGTTCAGTAACGTCAACTGTTCCCCTGCTGTGTGTGTGGCAATCCCTCCTATCTCCTCCACCTCCTCCTCCTCCTCCTCCTGTCCCTGGGCTCCAACACCGCTAGTTGCTGTCCAGAAGTGCTGTCCGCACAGAGCCAAACACCTCGCCAATGTGTTAGTGGGGTTCAGCACCGCCAGCTGTTCCCCTGCTGTGTATACGGCAACGTGTACTGCGACCGCCACGCAGGCACAACAAGTTAAATTTAAGGGAACCTGTCCCCCCCCAGGCGTTTGTTACTGAAGGAGCCACCTTGTGCAGCAGTAATGATGCAAAGGGAAAAAGTGCCTCTTTTCGTGGTGGTCCTTGCACATGCTGAACCTAACACTTATGAAATGTGTCCCCTCCTACCGTGATACCGTCCGGTAGGTGGAACTTTCCTTTGTGATGTGACGCAGCACAGCCGTCATTCTTACCCCCTTGGCGCCGTGCGCCGCCTCCTCAGCGTTGTTTGAATCAGTCCCGTAGCCTGCGCTGTTAGGTTAGCCCTTGGCCATGCACACATTTTGCGCTGCCCGTCTTCTGACATCATTTGGTGTCAGGCTGGCTGTGCCTGTGCGGCTGCGCTGGACGAGATCCCGCCTCGTACTGTCTTCTGATTTAATCCCACTGGGGGCCTGAGATCCATGGACATGCGCAGTGCATATCTGAACCTCCACCTCTCACTCATCTCCCTACGGCTTCTTCAGACTGTGCGGTGTCAGCTGGTCCCTAATAGCATGCCACGGCCGTGACACCGCACAGTCTGAAGAAGCCGTAGGGAGGGGAGTGAGAGGTGAGGATATGCACTGCGCATGGCCACGGATCCCAGGCCCGCGGTGGGATTAAATCAGAAGACAGTACGAGGCGGGCTCTCGGCCAGCGCGGCCGCACAGGCGCAGCCAGCCTGACACCAAATGATGTCAGAAGATGGGCAGCGCAAAATGTGTGCATGGCCAAGGGCTAACCTAACAGCGCAGGCTCCGGGACTGATTCAAACAACGCTGAGGAGGCGGCGCACGGCGCCAAGGGGGTAAGAATGACGGCTGTGCTGCGTCACATCACAAAGGAAAGTTCCACCAACCGGACGGTATCACGGTAGGAGGGGACACTTTTCATAAGTGTTAGGTTCAGCATGTGCAAGGACCATAATTAAAAGAGCTAAGTTTACCTTTTCCAGCATTAGTGCTGTACACGATGACTCTTTCAGCTACAAACGCCTGGGGGGGGGGTTAAAGTTTCCCTTTCAGCTTGCTCCAGTGCAGGCTTCGGCCTACACTCTGCTCCCTAAAACTCCTCCTCCTGCTGACCCTGGGCTCTAACACCGCCAGTTGGGGCCCAGATGTGCTAGCTGCACAGAGCCAAACACCAGCCAATGTGTCAGTGGGGTTCAGCACCGCCAGCTGTTCCCCTGCTGTGTAGCCGGCAACGTGTCCTGCAACAGCCACGCAGACACAAGAATTGAAATTGAAGGAAACCTGTCCCCCCTTCCCCAGGCGTTTTTACATTTTACAGCCACCTTGTACGACAGTAATGCTGCATGTGTGCAAGGTGGCTCAGAAACTTATTCTCCTTGCCCATGTTGAACTGAACACGTCTAAAATGAGTCCTCTGCGACCATTAAAACGTCCCTCAGGTGTGATTTTCCTTTGTATTGACACGCAACAAGCTCCTTGGTAGCGCTGCCCGTCTTCTGGCATCATTGTTTGGCTGCCTGCGCCTCTGCGGCCGCATTGCCCTACACAACGCCCCTCGGTGTCTTATTTATTTGGACTGCGAGGGTGTGATTGATGGGCATGAACGGTGCATTTCTTCGCCTGTCCCTCATCTCCTTCCGCCTTCTTCGGACTGTGCGTCTTCATGGCCATGGCATGCGATAAGGGATCAGCTGACGCCGCATAGTCTGAAGCGGGTGTAAAAACCCAAGCGAGAGGCGAACATATGTACTGCGCCAGGCCATGAATCCCAGCCCCGCAGTGTTTTAACAATGTTAAGACACTGGGGGGCTGGGATTCATGGTCATCGCAAACCGCAACGGCCGACATAACATGATGTCAGAGGATGGGCAGCGCTAACAGCGCAAGGCCAAGGGATAACACAAAAGCGCAGACTCCTGTGCAACAAATAACGATGCTCAGGAGGCCACGCAAAGCACCAAGGTGGCATTTTTGCCAGCTGTACTGCGTCTCTTTACGAAGGGAACTCACGCCTCAAAATCAGTTTGACTGTGTAAGGGCCAAAATGTTATACGTGTTCCTTTCAGCGTGTGCAAGGAGCAAAATTAAAAGAGCAACCTTTACCTTGTGCAGCATTACTGCTGCATAAGCTGTGGCTCTTCGAGTTTGTAACCCCTGAGGGGGGGTTAAAGGTTACCTTTGAAATTGGTTCAATTAGGCTTCGGCCTACACTCTGCTCCCCCTGCAGAGCCCGGGCTCCAACACCGCCAGTTGGTGCCCGGTACTGCTAGCTGCACAGAGCCAAACACCAGCCAATGTGTCAGTGGGGTTCAGCACCGCCAGCTGTTCCCCTGCTGTGCAGCCGGCAACGTGTCCTGCAACAGCCACGCAGGCACAACAGACCCAAAGCTGCCCGCCAGTGCAGGCTTCGGCCTACACTCTGCTCCCTCTCCTCCTCCTGCTGACCCTGGGCTCTAACACCGCCAGTTGGGGCCCGGTACTGCTAGCTGCACAGAGAAAAACACCAGTCAATGTGTCAGTGGGGTTCAGCACCGCCAGCTGTTCCCCTGCTGTGTAGCCGGCATTGTGTCCTGCAAAAGCCACGCAGACACAAGAACTGAAATTGAAGGGAACCTGTCCCCCCTCCCCCAGGCGTTTGTACGTTTTACAGCCACCTTGTACAGCGGTAATGCTGCATGTGTGCAAGGTAGCTCATAAACGTATTCTCCTCGCACATGTGGAACTGAAAACACGTCTAAAATGTGTCCTCTGTGTGACCATTTAACCGTCCCGGAGGTGTGACTTTCCTTTGTAATGACACGCTGCAACCCCCTTGGTAGCGCTGCCCGTCTTCTGGCATCATTGTTTGGCTGGCTGCGCCTCTGCGGCAGCCCTGCCCGACACAACGCCCCTCGGTGTCTTATTTATTTTGACTGCGAGGGTGTGATTGATGGGCATGAGCAGTGCATATGTTCGCCTGTCCCTCATCTCCTTCCGCCTTCCTCAGACTGTGCGGCTTCATGGCCGCGGCATGCAATAAGGGATCAGCTGACGCCGCACAGTCTGAAGCGGGTGTAAGGACCCGAGTGTGAGAGGCGAACATATGTGCTGCGCCAGGCCATGAATCCCAGCCCCGCAGTGTTTTAACAATGTTAAGACACTGCGGGGCTGGGATTCATGGTCATCGCGAACCGCACCGGCCGACATTAAATGATGTCAGAAGATGGGCAGCGCTAACAGCGCTAGGCCAGGGGATAACACGACAGCGCAGACTCCTGTACAGCAAATAACAACGCTCAGGAGGCTGCACCCAGCACCAAGGTGGGATTCTTGACATCTGTGCTGCGTCTCATTACGAAGTGAACTCGCGCCTCCAACACAGTTTGACTGTGTAAAGGGCTAAATGTTATACGTGTTTCATTCAGCGTGTGCAAGGAGCAAAATTAAAAGAGCAAACTTTGACTTGTGCAGCACTACTGCTGCATAAGCTGTGGCTCTTCTACTTTGTAACCCCTGAGGGGGGGTTAAAGGTTACCTTTGAAATTGGTTCAATTAGGCTTCGGCCTACACTCTGCTCCCCCTGCAGAGCCCGGGCTCCAACACCGCCAGTTGGGGCCCGGTACTGCTAGCTGCACAGAGAAAAACACCAGCCAATGTGTCAGTGGGGTTCAGCACCGCCAGCTGTTCCCCTGCTGTGCAGCCGGCAACGTGTCCTGCAACTGCCACGCAGACACAACAGACCCAAAGCTGCCGCCAGTGCAGGCTTCGGCCTACACTCTGCTCCCTCTCCTCCTCCTGCTGACACTGGGCTCTAACACCGCCAGTTGGGGCCCGGTACTGCTAGCTGCACAGAGAAAAACACCAGCCAATGTGTCAGTGGGGTTCAGCACCGCCAGCTGTTCCCCTGCTGTGTAGCCGGCATCGTGTCCTGCAAATGCCACGCAGACACAAGAACTGAAATTGAAGGGAACCTGTCCCCCCTCCCCCAGGCGTTTGTATGTTTTACAGCCACCTTGTACAGCAGTAATGCTGCATGTGTGCAAGGTGGCTCATAAACGTATTCTCCTCGCACATGTGGAACTGAAAACACGTCTAAAATGTGTCCTCTGTGTGACCATTTAACCGTCCCGGAGGTGTGACTTTCCTTTGTAATGACACGCTGCAACCCCCTTGGTAGCGCTGCCCGTCTTCTGGCATCATTGTTTGGCTGGCTGCGCCTCTGCGGCAGCCCTGCCCAACACAACGCCCCTCGGTGTCTTATTTATTTTGACTGCGAGGGTGTGATTGATGGGCATGAGCAGTGCATATGTTCGCCTGTCCCTCATCTCCTTCCGCCTTCCTCAGACTGTGCGGCTTCATGGCCGCGGCATGCAATAAGGGATCAGCTGACGCCGCACAGTCTGAAGCGGGTGTAAGGACCCGAGTGTGAGAGGCGAACATATGTGCTGCGCCAGGCCATGAATCCCAGCCCCGCAGTGTTTTAACAATGTTAAGACACTGCGGGGCTGGGATTCATGGTCATCGCGAACCGCACCGGCCGACATTAAATGATGTCAGAAGATGGGCAGCGCTAACAGCGCTAGGCCAGGGGATAACACGACAGCGCAGACTCCTGTACAGCAAATAACAATGCTCAGGAGGCTGCACCCAGCACCAAGGTGGGATTCTTGACATCTGTGCTGCGTCTCATTACGAAGGGAACTCGCGCCTCCAACACAGTTTGACTGTGTAAAGGGCTAAATGTTATACGTGTTTCATTCAGCGTGTGCAAGGAGCAAAATTAAAAGAGCAACCTTTGACTTGTGCAGCACTACTGCTGCATAAGCTGTGGCTCTTCTACTTTGTAACCCCTGAGGGGGGGTTAAAGGTTACCTTTGAAATTGGTTCAATTAGGCTTCGGCCTACACTCTGCTCCCCCTGCAGAGCCCGGGCTCCAACACCGCCAGTTGGGGCCCGGTACTGCTAGCTGCACAGAGAAAAACACCAGCCAATGTGTCAGTGGGGTTCAGCACCGCCAGCTGTTCCCCTGCTGTGCAGCCGGCAACGTGTCCTGCAACTGCCACGCAGACACAACAGACCCAAAGCTGCTGCCACTGCAGGCTTCGGCCTACACTCTGCTCCCTCTCCTCCTCCTGCTGACCCTTTGCTCCAACACTGCTAGTTGGGGCTCTAGGAAGACAAGCTTGAATAGGTCCCCATCCTGGTTCCAGCACCGTCAGCTGGTTCCGGGCAGAGCCTTTGGCTTAGGTGCCTCCCTCTGGGTATCCGAGTTCCACCAACGTCAGGTGGTCCTTGGTAGTGCTTTCAGGCACGGGTACCTCCTGCTTAGTAACCGGGTTCCAGTAACGTCAGCTGGTCCTCGGTCGTTCCATTGGCTCTTGGACCTTCGGCTACCCATCCGGGTTCCAGTACCGTCAGCTGGTTCTCGGCAGTGTCTTTTGCTCTTGTACCTTCTGCTCCCCATCCTGGTTCCAGTACCGTCAGCTGGTTCCGGGCAGAGCCTTTGGCTTAGGTGCCTCCCTCTGGGTATCCGAGTTCCACCAACGTCAGGTGGTCCTTGGTAGTGCTTTCAGGCACGGGTACCTCCTGCTTAGTAACCGGGTTCCAGTAACGTCAGCTGGTCCTCGGTAGTTCCATTGGCTCTTGGACCTTCGGGTAGCCATCCGAGTTCCAGTTCCATCAGCTGTTTCTCGGCATTTTCTCAGCCTTCTTGTACCTTCTGCTACATTTCCAAGTTCAAGAGACTAAACACGATGACCCGGAAGACCACCCCTAAGATGACGATGACACCAGAGACGACAAACACCGTGATGACGACGACCCTGGAGACGATGACCCTGAAGACCACCCCGATGACGACGACCCCAGAGACGACAACCACCGTGATGACGACGACCCTGGAGACGATGACCCTGAAGACCACCCCGATGACGACGACCCCGGAGACGACGACCCTGGAGACGACGACGACCTGGAAGACCGAGAAGCAGAAGAACAAGAGGCTGCAGAACAAAGAGCAGAAGAACATTAAGCATAAGACTAAATATCAGAGCAAAAGATATTATCTAAATTATAAGCAGAAGAAGACTAAGCAGTGTATGGGGGTGAGTCCGTTCCTCCTCGTGGTGCCCCTGGATAAAGCCTGATGCTGCAGGCCAAACTGAACGCGGACAAATGTAACTGTTTTGTGACAGGCAGAACGGAAGGTGTAATCTTCAAACTTTTATAGATAACAACTACGGGAATGCCTGTCACAAATAAGAATATGATGAAGAAGTAGAATATGATGAAGATAATAGTAAAATAAAAAGAATATGAACAATGTAACCAAAAAAATAATAGGTAGAAGATGAAGAAGAAGATGAATAAGGTGAAGAAGTTGATGTCAAAGAAGCTGATGATGAGGATAATGAAGAAGAAAGTGTGGGAGAAGTAAAAAAGAAGGTGAAGGGCGTGGAAGTAGTGAAGCATCAATATCTGACAAAATAAAAAAAAAATTAACATAGTCAAAATCTTTCTAACGCCGAACGTCATAAAAAACAAAACAAAATCCTGCTATTCTATTAGATTGGGCTAAACCTCTATGCCTTTAATGTCTCCGCCACGTCCCCCAATACATCCTACATTATTCTTAGTTGTTTTCCTTCATGTAGAATTAACCTACAAGGAAAGAAAGGGTTTATTTTAATTCCGATATTTTCGTCCCATTGACTTGCATTGGGATCGGGTATCGGATCCGATACTTTGACGGTATCGGCCGATACTTTCCGATACCGATACTTTCCGATATCGGAAGGTATCGCTCAACACTACTGAAGAGTAGACCAGCTGTATGAATCATCTCAATGATCCATCTGACAAAAAAAAAAGTTACGTGCAGCAGAAGAATCTGCACCAAATAGAATTTTTTGTAGACATGGTTGTAGAAATGCTGTTGATTTTACGCACTTTCGTCCTTTGCGTTGTAAAGGTTAAATCTGCTGTGAAAATTCACAGCATAAATTGATAGGCTGTAGATTTACACAGTGGATTTTCTCTATAATACTGCTACTGTAATACGATGCTTTTTTTGTGCAGAAAATCTGCTGTGTTTAACAGTTCAAGCAAAATGGTGCTACTGGTGTGTCGCTAATATCAGCACACTACACAGCTGCTATGGGACCTGTGAGACAGGGGGGCCCGTCTGGTGCCAGCGGAACAGAGTGTGACAGGAGGCAGGAGCCGGCTGCTGCGGCTAAAGCCGGTGCCCGCTGCTAAAGAGAAATGAATATTCACTTCCCCACGCCCATGGGCGTGGATAGGGGTGAATATTCATTTTCTTTACTAAAGAGAATGAATATTCACTACTCTCCACACCCGTGGGCATGGGGAGCAGTGTATATTCATTTCTCTTTATCAGTGGGCACAGGCTTTAGCCACAGCAGCCGGCTCCTGCCTCCGGTCACCCTCTGCTCCACAGCTGCTGCTCCCCAGCACACGCCTCATTCAACTGTATCGGCATTATAGATCCCAATACAGTTGAAAGCAATAATGGAAGAGATGTGTCAGATGACGCTCCCTCCCTCATCATTCCCCTCTGCCTCTGACACAGCCGGTGCATGATGATGTCACTTCATCGCACCATGCTGTGTGTGCTGGACAGATCACAGCTGCTGACACTGGAGCAGAGCCAGGATCAGCGGGGGAATGAGGTGGAGAGGTGAGTATTGTGGGTTTTTATATATATAATATTTTTTTGTATGAGTGAGTGAGTACTGATGGCCATAACACTGTGGAGGGGGCTACATTATATTCTATGGGGGAGCTGCATTATACCCTATGAGGGGCCTATAGTATATTCTATGGGGGGCTGCATTATACCCTAAGAGGGGGCTACATTACACCCTGAGCGGGCTACATTATATTCTATTGGGGGACTGCATTTTACCCTATGATGGGGCTGAATTATACCCTATGAGGGGCTACATTACATTGTATGGTGGGAGGGCTGTATTATACTCTGAGGGTTTACATTATATTCTATGGGATGATGCATGCATGATGCTATATGAGGGGGCTACATTATATTCTATGGGGGCTGCATTAAACTTTGAGGGGGCTACATTATATTCTATGGGGGTTGCATTATACTATTTGAGGGGGCTACATTATATTCTATGGGGAGTGCATTATACCCTATGAGGGGGCTGAATTATACTCTATGAGGGGGCTACATTATATCCTATGAAGTGGCTGCAATATACTCTGAGTGGGCTGCATTAAATTCTATGGGGGGCTGCATTATACTATATTAGGGGGGCTGCATTATACTCTATGGGAGGGCTGCATTATACTCTATTAGGTGGCTACATTATTTTCTATGGGGGGGCTGTATTATACCCTATGAGTGGGCTGCATTATACTCTATGAGGGGGCTACGTTATATTTTATGATGGGGCCACATTATGTTATATGAAGAGGCTGCATTATGCCATATAAGGGGGCTGCATTATACCCTATGAAGGGCTGTATTATATTCTTTGAGGGGGGCTACATTATATTTTATGGGGAGCTGCAGTATACCCTATGAGGGGGCTGCATTATACTCTCTGAAGGGGCTACATTATATTCTATG
The DNA here is from genome assembly GCF_051348905.1 of Ranitomeya variabilis. Taxonomy (NCBI): domain Eukaryota; kingdom Metazoa; phylum Chordata; class Amphibia; order Anura; family Dendrobatidae; genus Ranitomeya; species Ranitomeya variabilis. The sequence goes on from NC_135234.1 coordinate 519,712,810, forward strand.
AGAGGGGCTACATTATATTCTATGAGTGGGCTACCCCAATCCCTGCTATATCATTAAGACGCGTACTACCTTAAAATATACCCTTATATTAGTGTGTTTTACTGCACAGTTGGTGGTCTTTTATTCATTTCTATGTAGCTACATATTGTGCCTAAAGAATGATTTTCTCTGGTGGGCCCAAGGTGCTTCAGTGCGACGCTGCTGGTATTGCATGAGAACTGAGGTTAGATGTGCCAAATTTACTAAAAAGTAAAGGGACTCTCAATAAATTTACTCAGTTTTTGTCTGTCCACAAACTGAAATCTAAGCTATCCTCAAAAGATAGACAATGAATAAGGATGCGGACTGTTGTGAATTCTGCTCTTGGGCTCCCTCCGGTGGTTGTAAGTGGTGGCGCTGCTGTCTCTGAATCACAGCATTTATCAGGTGTGTTCACTTTTTGCAATTGTGACTGGGCTATTTAGTCTTGCTTCACCCTTTAGTCAGTGCCAGTTGTCCATTGTTCCTGGAGGATTCACATCTCTGCCTGGTCTCTCCTGCTTTGCAGTTCTTTTCATCAAAGATAAGTTCTGGCCTTGATTTTTTGCTGTCCACATGCTGTGGCCTTATTGTTCAGTTCTTTTCCATATTTTTTGTCTTGTCCAGCTTGGTCTGTATAAGGATTTGTTTAGCCAAGCTGGTATCTCCGGAGATGCAGATGTACCCTCCCTATCTTTAGTTAGCTGTGGAGTTTTTGTATTTTCTGTGGTGGATATTTTCTAGTGTTTTAATACTGACCGCATAGTACTCTGTCCTATCCTTTCTATTTAGCTAGAAGTGGCCTCCTTTGCTAAATTCTGATTTCAGTCTGTGTATGTTTTTTCCCTCTCCTCTCACAGTCAATATTTGTGGAGGGCTGCCTATCCTTTGGGAATTTTCTCTGAGGCAAGATAGTTTTCCCTTTTCTATCTCTAGGGGTAATTAGTTCTCCGGCTGTGTCGAGATGTCCAGGGAGTGCTAGGTACATTCCACGGCTTCTTCTAGTTGTGGTGTTAAGTTCAGGGTCTGCGGTCAGTACAGGTACCACCTTCTCCAGAGTATGTCTCATGCTGCTCTTAGGCCACCAGATCATAACAGTACAACTGGCCAGCAATGAGTTAACCGCATCTCAGTAGAAGATAAGGAAAGTGCTGAGCCATTTTTTTTTCTGTGGTCTGTCGTGTTTTTTTTTTTTCTTCCCTCTTTGCCTCTGGGTGGCTCAGGAGTTCGGCGCTGGTATGGATGTTCAGGGATTGGCTTCTCGTGTGGATCAACTTGCTGCTAGAGTACAGGGTATTTCTGATTATATCGTTCAGACTCCGGTTTTAGAGCCTAGAATTCCAACTCCTGATTTGTTTTTTGGAGATAGGTCCAAATTTCTGAGCTTTAAAAATAACTGTAAACTGTTTTTTGCTCTGAAACCCTGTTCCTCTGGTGATCCCATCCAGCAGGTTAAAATTGTTATATCTCTGCTGCGTGGTGACCCCCAGGATTGGGCATTTGCCCTGGAACCTGGGAATCCGGCGTTGCTAATGTAGACATCTTTTTTAAGGCGCTTGGGTTATTGTATGATGAACCTAATTCAGTGGATCATGCTGAGAAGACCTTGTTGGCCCTGTCTCAGGGTCAAAAAGCGGCAGAATCATATTGCCAGAAGTTTAGAAAATGGTCTGTACTGACTAAATGGAATGAGGATGCCTTGGCGGCAATCTTCAGAAAGGGTCTTTCTGAATCCGTTAAAGATGTTATGGTGGGGTTCCCCACGCCTGCTGGTCTGAGTGATTCCATGTCTCTGGCCATTCAGATTGATCGGCGCTTGCGCGAGCGCAGAGTTGTGCACACTATGGCATTGTCTTCCGAGCGGAGTCCTAAGCCTATGCAGTGTGATAGGATTGTGTCTAGAGCTGAACGACAAGGATTCAGATGTCAGAATAGGTTGTGTTTTTACTGCGGCGATTCTGCTCATGTTATTTCTGATTGCCCTAAGCGTACCAAGAGAATCGCTAGTTCTGTTACCATCAGTACTGTACAACCTAAATTTCTGTTATCTGTGACCCTGATCTGCTCATTATCGTCATTTTCTGTCATGGCATTTGTGGATTCAGGCGCCGCTCTAAACTTAATGGACTTAGAATTTGCCAGACGTTGTGGTTTCCCCTTGCAGCCTTTGCAGAGTCCTATTCCTTTGAGGGGCATTGATGCTACACCGTTGGCTAAAAATAAACCTCAGTTTTGGACACAGCTGACCATGTGCATGGCGCCAGCCCATCAGGAAGATTGTCGTTTTCTGGTGTTGCATAATTTGCATGATGCTATTGTGCTGGGATTCCCATGGTTACAGGTGCATAATCCGGTATTAGATTGGAAATCTATGTCTGTGACTAGTTGGGGTTGTCAGGGGGTTCATGGTGACGTTCCTTTGATGTCAATTGCCTCCTCCCCCCTTCTGAAATTCCTGAGTTTTTGTCAGATTTCCAGGATGTATTCAATGAGCCCAAGTCCAGTTCCCTTCCACCGCATAGGGACTGTGATTGTGCTATTGACTTGATTCCAGGCTGTAAGTTCCTAAGGGCCGACTTTTCAACCTGTCTGTGCCAGAACATACCGCCATGCGGAGCTATGTTAAGGAGTCCTTGGAGAAGGGGCATATTCGGCCATCTTCTTCACCATTGGGAGCAGGTTTTTTTTTTGTTGCCAAAAAAGATGGCTCCTTGAGACCCTGTATTGATTATCGCCTCTTGAATAAGATCACGGTCAAATTCCAATACCCTTTGCCTTTGCTTTCTGATCTGTTTGCTAGGATTAAGGGGGCTAGTTGGTTTACTAAGATTGACGTTCGAGGGGCATATAATCTTGTTCGTATTAAGCAGGGTGACGAATGGAAAACTGCGTTTAATACGCCCGAAGGCCATTTTGAATACCTTGTGATGCCATTCGGACTCTCTAATGCTCCATCTGTGTTTCAGTCCTTCATGCATGATATATTTCGGAATTATCTTGATAAATTCATGATTGTATATTTGGATGATATTTTGATTTTTTCAGATGATTGGGAGTCTCATGTGAAACAAGTCAGGATGGTATTTCAGATCCTTCGTGATAATGCCTTGTTTGTGAAGGGGTCTAAGTGCCTCTTTGGAGTACAGAAGATTTCTTTTTTAGGCTTCATTTTTTCTCCCTCATCTATAGAAATGGATCCGGTTAAGGTTCAGGCCATTCATGATTGGATCCAGCCCACATCCGTGAAGAGCCTTCAGAAATTTTTGGGCTTTGCTAATTTTTATCGCCGTTTCATTGCCAACTTCTCCAGTGTGGTTAAACCCCTGACCGATTTGACGAAGAAAGGCGCTGATGTGACGAATTGGTCCTCTGCGGCTGTTTCTGCCTTTCAGGAGCTTAAACGCCGATTTACTTCTGCCCCTGTGTTGCGACAGCCGGATGTTTCTCGTCCTTTTCAGGTTGAGGTTGACGCTTCTGAGATTGGGGCAGGGGCCGTTTTGTCTCAGAGGAATTCTGATGGTTCCTTGATGAAACCGTGTGCCTTCTTTTCTCGAAAGTTTTCGCCTGCGGAACGCAATTATGATGTCGGCAATCGCGAGTTGTTGGCTATGAAGTGGGCATTTGAGGAGTGGCGACATTGGCTTGAGGGGGCCAAGCACCGTATTGTGGTCTTGACCGATCATAAGAATTTGATTTATCTCGAGTCTGCCAAACGGCTGAATCCTAGACAGGCCCGATGGTCCCTGTTTTTCTCCCGTTTTGATTTTGTGGTCTCGTATCTTCCGGGTTCTAAGAATGTTAAGGCTGATGCCCTCTCTAGGAGCTTTTTGCCTGATTCTCCTGGGGTCCTTGAGCCGGTCGGTATTCTGAAGGAAGGGGTGATTCTTTCTGCCATCTCCCCTGATTTACAACGGGTTCTTCAGGAATTTCAGGCTGATAAACCTGACCGCTGTCCAGTGGGGAAATTGTTTGTTCCTGGCAGATGGACTAGTAAAGTGACTTCGGAGGTTCATTGTTCTGTGTTAGCTGGTCATCCTGGGATTTTTGGTACCAGAGATTTGGTTGGTAGGTCCTTTTGGTGGCCTTCTTTGTCACGGGATGTGCGTTCTTTTGTGCAGTCCTGTGGGACTTGTGCGCTGGCCAAGCCTTGCTGTTCCCGCGCTAGTGGGTTGCTTTTGCCTTTGCCGGTCCCTGAGTGGCCTTGGATGCATATTTCTATGGATTTTATTTCGGATCTTCCGGTTTCCCAGAAGATGTCAGTTATCTGGGTGGTTTGTGACCGGTTTTTTAAGATGGTTCATTTGGTACCTTTGCCTAAGTTGCCTTCCTTTTCTGATTTGGTTCCGTTGTTTTTTCAGCATGTGGTTCGTTTGCATGGCATTCCGGAGAATATTGTGTCCGATAGAGGTTCCCAGTTTGTTTCTAGGTTTTGGCGGGCCTTTTGTGCTAGGCTGGGCATTGATTTGTCTTTTTCTTCCGCATTTCATCCTCAGACAAATGGCCAAACTGAGCAAACTAATCAGACTTTGGAAACTTATTTGAGATGCTTTGTGTCTGCTGATCAGGATGATTGGGTGGCTTTCTTGCCATTGGCCGAGTTTGCCCTTAATAATCGGGCTAGTTCTGCTACCTTGGTTTCACCCTTCTTTTGTAACTCTGGTTTTCATCCTCGTTTTTCTTCGGGGCAGGTTGAGCCTTCTGATTGTCCTGGGGTGGACTCTGTGGTTGACAGGTTGCAGCAAATTTGGGCTCATGTTGTCGACAATTTGGTGTTGTCTCAGGAGGGGGCTCAGCGTTTTGCTAACCGTCGTCGGTGTGTTGGTTCCCGGCTTCGGGTTGGGGATTTGGTCTGGTTGTCTTCCCGTCATGTCCCTATGAAGGTTTCTTCCCCTAAGTTTAAGCCTCGGTTTATTGGCCCTTATAGGATTTCTGAGATTATCAATCCAGTGTCTTTTCGTTTGGCCCTTCCGGCCTCTTTTTCCATCCATAATGTTTTTCATAGATCTTTGTTGTGGAAATATGTGGTGCCCATTGTTCCCTCTGTTGATCCTCCTGCCCCGGTGTTGATTGATGGGGAGTTGGAGTATGTGGTTGAGAAGATTTTGGATTCTCGTTTTTCGAGGCGGAAGCTTCAGTATCTTGTCAAATGGAAGGGTTATGGCCAGGAGGATAATTCTTGGGTTGTTGCCTCCGATGTTCATGCTGATGATTTGGTTCGTGCCTTTCATTTGGCTCGTCCGGATCGGCCTGGGGGCTCTGGTGAGGGTTCGGTGACCCCTCCTTAAGGGGGGTACTGTTGTGAATTCTGTTCTTGGGCTCCCTCCAGTGGTTGTAAGTGGTAGCGCTGCTGTCTCTGAATCACAGCATTTATCAGGTGTGTTCACTTTTTGCAATTGTGACTGGGCTATTTAGTCTTGCTTCACCCTTTAGTTAGTGCCAGTTGTCCATTGTTCCTGGAGGATTCACATCTCTGCCTGGTCTCTCCTGCTTTGCAGTTCTTTTCATCAAAGATAAGTTCTGGCCTTGATTTTTTGCTGTCCACATGCTGTGGCCTTATTGTTCAGTTCTTTTCCATGTTTTTTGTCTTGTCCAGCTTGGTCTGTATAAGGATTTGTTTAGCCAAGCTGGTATCTCCGGAGATGCAGATGTACCCTCCCTATCTTTAGTTAGCTGTGGAGTTTTTGTATTTTCTGTGGTGGATATTTTCTAGTGTTTTAATACTGACCGCATAGTACTCTGTCCTCTCCTTTCTATTTAGCTAGAAGTGGCCTCCTTTGCTAAATTCTGATTTCAGTCTGTGTATGTTTTTTCCCTCTCCTCTCACAGTCAATATTTGTGGAAGGCTGCCTATCCTTTGGGAATTTTCTCTGAGGCAAGATAGTTTTCCCTTTTCTATCTCTAGGGGTAATTAGTCCTCCGGCTGTGTCGAGATGTCCAGGGAGTGCTAGGTACATTCCATGGCTACTTCTAGTTGCGGTGTTAAGTTCAGGGTCTGCGGTCAGTACAGGTACCACCTTCTACAGAGTACGTCTCATGCTGCTCTTAGGCCACCAGATCATAACAGCGGACTTCCTCTGTGAAGCCCCGCCCACTACCACGCCTCTTCATTCAGCTCTTCCTATGGCTGCATGCGGCATGCGCACCCTATCTATAACATTGGGTACGCAGGCCATGCATCCCTCTGCAGCCCGGATAAGTGCTAGTGTGAAAATAGCCTAAGACCCTCTTCACACATCTGTTTTTCTGGTACATGTGGCATCTATTTTTACACGTACCATAGACACATACACACGCACACCCATTATAATCTATGGGGCTGCGCACATGTCAGTGTGACCCACACGTAGACATGTCTGTTTTTCCAGCAGCACAGATTATATTCACACACTGATAACGTAAGTGTGACATCCATGTCACACATACCAAATTGAATTCAGAATAGAAATTAAAGATTTTTAGATGTTAAAGATGTGCAAAGATAGAGATAGTTAGTTAGGTAGACATACAGATACATACAGTAGATAAATAGATATCCATGAAATATATAAGGAGTTCCTTGGGTATGTAGCTTACTGTACATGGATTAACCTAATAAATAAATACAATTTTGGTAACCAGCAAAGGTAAAGCAGACAACAGCTGAGAGCTGATATTATGAAGCTGGGAAGGTCCATGATTATTGGGCCCTATCCAGCCTAAAAATACCAGCCCGCTGCTGACCTAGAAGTGGTGCATAACATTAGATGCGCCAATTCTGGCTATTCCCAATTGTTTTGGTGTTTTGGCAATCAGGGTAATGGGGGTTGATGTCAGCTGTGAATTGTTCAAAAGCACATCTGACATCAAGCCCTGGTATTAGTAATGGAGAGTGGTTTATCAGACACCCCAATTACTAGTCAAGTACTAAAAAGAAAAAAAACACTTAAAAAAACATTTATTTAAAGAAACACTGCCCAATTATTTCCCTGGTTCACCAATTTATTAAAAACAAACCCACGCAGGTCCAAAGTAGTCCAGGGAATCGGACATTGTCCGCAAATAGAAACCTTAAAAACATAAAGAGAAAGAGAAATAAAAGCAAGACACTGTCCCTTATTCATCAATTTATTATAGAAAAAGTCCCCTCGCAGGTCCAATGTACTCCAGTGCTCCCCATGGCATTCCTCGAATCTGTCATCCAAAGCCCATGGAGCTCCATAGGCTTTAGTAGCAGCCACTCCCAGCTCACAGTGCGCTCCATGAGACCCAGAAAACTATGAAGAGCAGTACCTTTACTGACGACACTGCTCATCAGAGTTGCCGGGTCATGCTGCACTTTGCATGTCCTGGTGACTGTGAAGAGCAGTAACATTACTGACCACTTTTCTCCAAGGCTGGGCCTCACGGAGCACACCATGAGCTGGGAGTGACTGCTACTAAAGCCTGTGAAGCCTCAGAATGGGGTTCCATAAGCTTTGGATGATGGATTCAGGGAACATCGTGGGACGCGCTGGCCTACGCTGGACCTACGTGAGAACTTTTTATGATAAATTGGTGAACAAGTGACAGTGTCTTGCTTTTATTTCTCTTTTTATGTTTTTCAGGTTTCCATATGTGAACTACGACAGATTCCGTTGAATGAATGACCAGCATGGGATTTGTTTTGTTAATATAGTGGTAAACCAGATAATACTTGTGGATTGTTTATGAAAATAAAGTATTTTTGTATGTGTGTCTTTTTCTTTTTAGCATTGGGTTAGTAATGGTGTGTCTGATAAACACCTCTCCATTACTAACACCAGGGTGTAATGTCAGCTGTGTTTTTGGACAATTGACAGCTGACATCAAGCCCAACTACCATTACCCCGAATGCCAACACAATAGGGCAATCGTGAAGAGCATAGGTGAAGCACCACAATTGGAACATCTTATGTGATGCTCCACTTCGGGGGGCAGCAGGCTGGTATTTTTAGGCTAGGAAAGGCCCAATAACTATGGATATTCCCAGCCTGATAATATCAGCTCACAGCTGTCTGCTTTACCGATCACCAAAAATGGGGGGACCCCACATCACTTTTTTCATTTATTTATTTATTAGGTTAATCCACGTACAGTAAGCTACACACGCAAGATACTAATTGTATATCTCATCTATCTATCTATCTATCTATCTATCTATCTATCTATCTATCTATCTATCTATATTTTTGCACATCTTTAACACCTAAAATCTATCATTTCTATTCTGAATTCTATTCTGATATGTGTCACACAGAACGCACACAAATGGTACACACAGAGGACACATGCATGGTACACACGTACATACTGACGGACAATCGAAAACCACATGTATAGTGAAAACAGACATTCTCACATATACTTTTTTAGGCGGACGTGTGAAGGAGGCCTAAAAGAATACAAAAACATTGTTTCACAGCTTTCCCACTGCATCAATATATATTGCACAAAACATTAATTAATATAGGATGTATATCCAAAATTCTGGGGCACAATTTAATTAAAATACCTTAACCCTTTAAATCCGTTAATTTTAATTTGCCTACTGATTCAGTTTAGGGTATATTTCCACACTCAGGATTTTATGCAGTTTTGTAAGCCAAAGCTAAGAGTGAGTTCAAAATAAGAAGTGTCAATTCATCCAGACTTGCATTTTGTATAAATTTGCTTAATTTTATGTCTCTTAAGGAATTTGGTGTATCTTTTAGCTTGCTTTTGTCACTGCCAAAAAAGAGTGTTCCAAATAAGGAGTAATTCTTCATGCATATGTAGTGCCCCCACTGCCGCAGGGCCGAGGGGTACCCGGTACCGGGCCTCTGAGTCTCTGCTTCTGGGGTTGTCACGGTGGCTAGGCCCCGGTCCGTGACCCTGCCGTGGGGCGCACAGTGAATGATAGGTGTGGATGTTGGTGGTGCAGTTGTGGGATGCAGGTCGCGGTAAATAACGAGGACACCAGGTTGCAGTCTCTTTACCTCTTTACTGGAGATCTCTGAATCCTCAGTCCAGAATACGGTTCACCAGGCTGCGCAAGTCCGGCCGGTCCAATGGCACTTCCAGAGTTCACTTCACAGGTGGAAATCGGTGCCTTCCTTCTTAGCGCTATGTGTTGTAGTCCTTCCCTGCTGTGCTTACGGAAAGTACCCCACAACCGTTGTGTCTGTTTCTTAAGTTCCCTCACAACTCGATTAAATGATGTTCTTCTAATCGTCCGTCCCTTCCTGATGTTACAGTTAGAACGGCACCCGTTTGTCGGGTAGGCCTGGAGTTCTTCCGGGACCCTAGAGACGCCCCTCTCCCGCAATTGCCTCCCAAGACTTCATAGGTGATATGTGTTAGACAGCCCGCCTTAAACTGACTGTCCTGCCGCTGTTTAGAGTATTGCTTAAAGCTGAATGTTATAATACTCCCTCGGCGTTCCGGCCACCGGTAGTGCGCCTCAGTAGGGTGTTGCTCCGGTCTTACAGCACGACCCCTACTGGAATTCTCCTATCGCTTGATCTCGTTTCTCACTCAGCACAATCTATCTCGCTTCTAGTCCTTTCTTGGGCCCCGCCGCTTCCCGGAGCTGGCGCGGACCCGTTACGTTCTTTCCAATGCCAAGCCTCTGTCAGGATCCCACCCCTGACAGAGACCCTACTGTCTCTTCCTCCACAACACCCTCTGCCACTAGGTGTTGCTTCGTCCAATCCAGTCAGCTTTCTCATCTAACTTCCTGCCTGACCCCCAGTTTACCCACTATGGTGGGGAGTGGCCTAATGAATAGAACCCTTAGCTCCCCCCGGAGGCCCGGCCGTGAAATGTATTGGTGTCTGTGATACCTGATCAGATGAACTCCTTCAGTGCCATCGGACGCACCATGGCTCCCCATAGTGGCGGAGCCACAGTACTGCAACGACCAGGACTCTGGGGCGCTGCACTCCCCCCTGGTTAAACACAGTACTCCGGGACTGGGAAGAAAACAACAATACAAGTTAGCAAAAAGACATACAATTTTGTTGAGTGCAATAACAATAAGTATACTTGAACAGGCTTCCCTTTATGGGAGGTAAGGACACTTGAACGTTACAAACATGGCAAAAATATCATAGCAACATGCTATAATTAACTTTTCTTACCCAACCGGGTATTCTACTAAGTGCAAACATTATTAACCAATAATTTAACTTTGTCTTTAAGGATATACACTCTTAATCCGCTAAAGACCTTCCTATAATCACATTACAAGGTATTTTAACTTTTTCATTCTCCTACTTTGGATCTGCAGGACTGCCTGTCCTATCGGCACCAGACCTACTGCCTCTCCTTTTTGTTACAGGACCGCCCCGTTCAGCCAGGGCCTACTGCCTTTTCAACTACTATACACAGTATAGAACATAACTTTTCTTTCAGTTTGAGAACACCGAGCCGGCTCTACTTGGCTCCTATAAGGACTCACCCACTAACCCTTACGGGTTCACTTTCTGTCCTTAATAACACATTACTAACTTTCGATGGGGAACGCAGGGTTTACCTTCTATCCCCCCCCTTTTCTTATCAACATTATCAACTATCTTCTTTTCACAATATTAAACTTTCTCATTACTTCCTTTTACTTTTTCTTTCAGAGAACATTATCAGCATTCCTTTACAATTAACTAATGGCATACATATAACTTTTACATGTAAATATTATCATCATTTTCTTCCATTGACATTATTGCTACCGGTCTTAAAGCAATATCACCATTTACGTGCAACAAATGAACATCCCCTTTAAGAGGGGACCAAATCTCGGTGAGGTAGCACATCTTCTCAAGCTACCAGTCCATACTCATCAAAGGTTCCAGTGCGGTATCTTCGCAAAGAGTCCTTGTTTAAGTAAAACCAGTAGGGAGCGCCTTTAATAAGGTGCAAACTATATACAAAAGAGTTCGGATCATGCACAGTTCATGATTCAGCAGTTTTTAAAACTTGTGCAAAACTTTTGGTAACAAAAAACAAACAATAGGGATCCCGGGTCCATAGAAGGATCCCCTTAAGAGTTTACCCTTAACGGGTGTTAGCAATCATAAAAGCAATAAAACAGTAACTATTTACAAGTAGTGTTGAGCATTCCGATGCTGCAAGTATCGGGTATCGGCCGATACTTGCTGTATCGGAATTTCCGATACCGAGATCCGATATTTTTGTAATATCGGATATCGGTATCGAAACAACATTAATGTAAAAAGGTGTAAAAGAAAGAATTAAAATAAAAAAAATCGCTATACTCACCTGTCCGACGCAGCCGGGACCTCGGCGATTGTAAGCGGCAGCGTTGTTTCTTTAAAATTCGCGCTTTTACTTGCTTACGTGAATTCCCGGCTTCTGATTGGTCAGGGCGGCCATGTTGCCGGGACTCGGACCAATCACAGCAAGCCGTGACGAAATTACGTCACGGCTTGCTGTGATTGGTCCGCGTCCCGGCAACATGGCCGCCATTAACCAATCACAAGCCGTGACGTCACGGGAGGCTGGACACGCGCTTATTTTGAAAAGCGCGCGTGTCCAGCCTCCCGTGACGTCACGGCTTGTGATTGGTCACGGCGCCATATTGCCGGGATGCGGACCAATCACAGCAAGCCGTGACGAAATTACGTCACGGCTTGCTGTGATTGGTCCGCGTCCCAGGAACATGGCCGCCATTAACCAATCACAAGCCGTGACGTCACGGGAGGCTGGACACGCGCTTATTTTGAAAAGCGCGCGTGTCCAGCCTCCCGTGACGTCACGGCTTGTGATTGGTCACGGCGCCATATTGCCGGGACGCGGACCAATCACAGCAAGCCGTGACGTAATTTCGTCACGGCTTGCTGTGATTGGTCCGAGTCCCGGCAACATGGCCGCCCTGACCAATCAGAAGCCGGGAATTCACGTAAGCAAGTAAAAGCGCGAATTTTAAAGAAACAACGCTGCCGCTTACAATCGCCGAGGTCCCGGCTGCGTCGGACAGGTGAGTATAGCGATATTTTTTATTTTAATTCTTTATTTTACACATTTATATGGTTCCCAGGGCCTGAAGGAGAGTTTCCTCTCCTTCAGACCCTGGGAACCATCAGGAATACCGTCCGATACCTGAGTCCCATTGACTTGTATTGGTATCGGGTATCGGTATCGGATTGGATCCGATATTTTGCCGGTATCGGCCGATACTTTCCGATACCGATACTTTCAAGTATCGGACGGTATCGCTCAACACTATTTACAAGTAAAAGAAGTACAGTAAAATCTTACTGTGGTGGTCTCCTATCCGGTCTCACCAGGCCCACAGCTCGCACTGGTGAGCCAGGACGCGGTTCTGGCCCCAGCAACGCTAAGATCCCTCGCCGGGAGGCCCTTCTCGCTGGCAGGCGCACACGTCCCTCCGGGGCACGGCGAGGCCGGGCTTCTCGAGGTTCCGTGGGGCCGGGCTCTGCTGCTTTCCCCACGGGAGCATCTTCTTCCGGTTTTCCGGCAGCAGCTTGGAGAGCAATGCATCGCTGCACGCCTCGCGCCATCCAGCCAGCCTCTCCCGTAGCCCTCCTCCATCGGGTGTAAGTCACCGCATCCCCGGGTTCCAGATCGCGGGGAAATCTTCCGCTGCAGGGCTCCACCTCTTCCCGATCCACGTGGATTTGTAGCGGCTCCCCGATTTCCTGGATAACCCCGCGTCCGTATTGGGGGTTGAAGGAGATCACTACCCCCCAGTGGGATGAGGGAACCTCCG